>NC_143013.1:122666734-122966734 GCF_055824585.1 Amblyomma mixtum
CATCCATCCATCCATCGATGTCACGCCGAAGGGCGACCGACTCGCGCCGTCGCAAGCCGCGGCGGTGCCACCACCGGCGCCTAACTCCTGCGCTCTCCGCTAGGAGCGCGATTGTGGCGTTACGCTGAAGAGATTAGGCTCGACTCACGTCGCTAGAAAGCAGTAGCTGTGCCAACCACCAGCGGCTTAACATTGCTTCGCGATCTCGCGCCGTCCGTGTGCGACGGCGGTGCACATGAACGGCGGCCTGACTGGACTGGATTGTACTGGAGTGGATTGGATCGGAGTAGAATAGATTAGATTAGATTATACTAGATTACATTGGATTGGATTGGATTGTATAACAGATGCATCGCCACAAGTCTAACCACAAGCACCACCACCAGCTACACTACCAGCTGAACCATGGCGTAGGTACGGATATTGCTTTCGCAATTACCGGGCTTAACCAAGCTAAGCCACAGCAAATTTTTTCCTCTTCGCTGCACTCTGCGTTCGCTCTCTTCATCTTGGGCTGTGCTTTCAGAGCGCAGCTCTTAAGCCCGGGATACACGCGACGCTTTTTTCGACGATATTCGCGCGGCAGAATACGTCGCTGCGACGCGACGCCCGGCTGGAGATACACGAAGCGTAGAAGCGCCGCCGCGTATCACTCGACGCGAAAGCAAATGTTATCGACAAGTGGCAAACACTACTGAGCAAGGAGGTTTGTAACCGCAGCGACGCTGACTCTTCTGTTAAAATCGCGAAAGCGTTCACTTCGACACCTCTGTACGAATTTTGGCACGCGTGCATACGTATCTACAAGAATTTGCGTGCTCGAATACATGCCGTCCCGTACCTTCCGACGCCCGCTCAGCTGCGGATGCCATCGGCTGCGGTTTTCTTCGACACATTCGCTTCAGGAAGGAAACGCAGCCATTACAATCCAAGATTCGGCCATGTTCTCCAAAAAAGCGACAGTTCATGTCTGGCGATGAGTTTATCTTCACGACATTAACATTTGCGTGCCCAAATCACTGCGTAGCTCGTCAGTCATGGCGGCTATGTTGGTGGCGGCAGGCAGAGGCGGCCAAACCAGATTGGCGGGCTTTCTGAGCTGCTATTGGCTCGCTTCAGCTGCCGCTTCCGGTCTCAACGGACGCCGCGGGTCCATATCTGGCGGGTGCTAATCGGCGGCGGCGGGCGTTTTTCTATACGCCGGGCTCAAGTGCCAGCGTCGGGCGGAAATCGCCGACTTGCCGCGGTAAAAACACTCCATGTATCCCGGCCTTTAGGCGCCCGTTTCTGCGTTTCGCGGCGTCGCCGTCGCCGTTGTCTGTTGTAACCGGCAGTGGACAACTTATTCGCGCTGTAAGCCGGGAAGCCAATTTAGCGGAAGCTTGGAAAGCAGAGGGTAAAATTGGTATATTCGTTTTTCAGGAAAGCAAATGCGCAGTATCTGTATCACAAATATCGGCGGACACCTGAATCAGAGGGAAGGCGCATAACTGCCCTCTTGGAACAATGGAAACCTCAATCGTGCTTTAAGCTACGTGGCGGTAGTGACAGATGTGCGCTGCATGCGTTGTCATTGACAACGTTGTGCCAGAGACGCGGCGCTGAAGCCATAGGCCGTCGGAGTTCGTTGTGTTCATTGAAGTCGGCGTTAACAACGTTTTACAGTCCGACCATTTTAAGGAAGGAAATGCGCTTAACTGGCTAGACCAGTGGACTCCTGAATCGCGCTCATAAGCACGTGCGGTGATGAGAGAGGGAGATGTGGGCTGCATGCGTTAGCGCTGAGAACGGTGAGCGAATTCGCAATCGACTATTTACTGCCACCTGCCAGGGTGGCAGGGTGGGTGGGGATTTTAATGTAGATATAGACATACAGGAATTTCTTACCATTTAAGCGGGAGAACATCCCGTTCGTCTCGCTCGTGACGCCTCCCACGGCTGTGAAAATCCTCGCGTAATACTTGCACAGACCTCGTCTTTGAGAGCCAGGCATTGGTGCAGCAAGTCGAGCGTATATCCATTTATTTCTCCGTCCACAAAGCTTCCTTCATGACAATCAAGAACTGTTAGTGGAGTGTTTCTTGAAGATGGAATATGTGTGAAAAAAAAGCAAGTTGTCTGTAATTGTACATACATGTCTTGCTCGAATTCTTTGCCTCAATCTATTGAAAAGCTGAAACAGCTGATGAGCTGCGTCCAAATTTCGCATTATGAAGTAACGTAATCGTCGACAATTTTTTTTCTCCGCAGTCTGTGGCTGCAATCACCGGCGCCATACACGCTGCGCACCTGTGCTTCACCGTCAACGACCACTACTTCAGGTCGAGGGGATACTGACGGGCCGGCCGAGAAGATATTCGCTGGTCTAACATGAACACCACACGGCAGTGATTATGCATTGCAAGACGAATAATTCTTTTTTTCCTGAGGTTTTTCATACTTCATGTTATTTCGAAATACAGATCGAGCGATGTTCTTCGTGCCGTCCAGTATTGCATGATCTTAGACCACTGTAACAAGATTACAACATTAAAATTTGTAGTAGTGACCGGCATTTGCATTTCTACAATGCTCAATTTCAATAGTTAAATAGTGATATAAGTCACCATTATGTTACCTCACAATGTTTTACTCTTCTGTAGATGTCATGTTCAATGGCTGCTTTGAAAGCTGCACTACAATTTATTTATAGAACTGACTCCTCAAACGCAGCTACTGGCAGGCAAATGAACTTATGCACCTATATTCCCATTGCATGAGGTGAAAACTTGCAAAGGAATTTCAAATAAGCAGTCTGTACAGCCCAAAGTTTGAAACCAAATCAACACCGGGGTGACTGAGTTCTACAAAATGAACACCATGACTGTTCGACGGGAGGCGGTGATGAAGGTCCGCGGGGAATGTCTGCCTTCCTCATGTGTACAGATCAAATTTTATTTGGAGGGAGGGCACAGTGCTGTGTTGCGGATTATGTAGTGTGAGATTATTTTGTTTAAGGCGTGAGAGCTGTTAGCCTGTAGCTGTTCGCCTGCAGCCGACGCCTCTGAGCTTTCATTGATGATTCCCGAAGCGGCAGCTTGTCACGTATTGCTTCACAAAAAAGTGCCTTTGAGGTACGGAATTATCTTTTCATGAAGTTCTTCCGATGGTTCCGCTCGTTTTGTCGGCCATAATATCATGCCTTCTTGGATATTTTTCCTCATCCCTTGATGAAATCGCAGCTACTATGTGGTTCGCATTCGCCATTGAAGAGCAAGCACGTGGTGTGCAAGTCTGCATTCCCGGGATTGAAAATTGTGTGAGGGTATGGTACCCTTACGCTTTCTTCAGGAGTGATTGCTTGAAGGTGCGGTTGCTGGAACAAAGAAAAGGCGCGAGATGTGAGTACTTCTGGAATTTTCTTTTATGTTTAGCTACACTCATAATGTCCCAGCAGCGTTAGACCTCCTTGATTTACACAAGGTGTACCACAAAACCTTATTAAGCGTGAACAGTTGGGGAACGCTATTTTAATTATGAAGAATGCAATAATTCAACTCTTCTGCAAGTCTTACATAACGTGTACATGTGGATAAAAAGATTTTAGAGTCCTGCGTGTAGTTTCCCCAATGGGAACTAACATTTTTTTCAACGGGTAACCACCCAGCTGACATTACTGCTTTCCCCAGCGTGGCCTGTGAGTTGTTTATAGTTAGCAGCCGTATATAAAATACATGTCTGTGGTCCCTGGATTACAGAACTTTTACCTGGAATCTCAAAGCTGTTTAAACGTAGTGTACGTTTTGAACGATATTGCCCATCAACCTACCGAACAAGTCAGCTCACTTCACTACATCTGAATTAATCCAGCGATTTGTTGACACTAAAAAATTCCTACTACTCTCAGCTCACGTTGGGCTGTACAAAAATTGCCCCTGCTGTTGCCCACTATCACCCGTGAGCAAAGTGCTGAACGCGCTGATAACAATTCTAGTGACCAGCGAGAACCATTTGGCTCAGTAAGCATATTGATGTGAATTTAATTAATTTGAATTATAATGTGACTACAGTGAACAAAAAGCTCTGGTCTGCCAAATCAAGAGCACGTTAACAGCACTCTTGCACTGGGTTCTTTTCAGTTGCGAAGCTGTTTATGAAAAAAAATCTCTGCCTCTCCCGTAACCGAGAGTAGAGTAAGCATGAAATGTTTACGGGCATAACACATTGGTTGTAGATGGTACTAGTCAAAATCTTGAAATGGGTCTAGTGTTACCACATCACACCACACCACACTTACTGTGCACTGGTCCATGTGGACGCAATCGTTTCTTGTGAGTGTCTGGGGAATCTCTTCCGCCCTGCCTCATCAGCTGTATCCCGTTTCTGTTTGGCATTCATCTTTGTAATCGTTGTTTTCATTCCTCGGTTTCGTTGTTGTTGTGACTGAGAGAAGGATGAAAAGGAAATTGCACGGGCCTGCCTACTGGCTCGAGCCAAGCCACCACCGCTGCCACGTGCAGATAGGGGAGAGTTAAAAGATCAGAGGAAACAGAAAAAATTCAGGGGGCACTTTGACTGTCTAAAGTGTGTAGAGGCGAAAGCGTTTTCCGCACCACTTTGCCTGCTTCTGCGGCACTGGTGGCGTCACATGTAATTGAGTACTAATGACTAAGCGATGACAAATGACTAATTAATGGCTAATTACTGATTAGTGCCTGAATACTAATTAACTGCTAATTAATGAGCTTAAGCTTCGCCTTTAGGAGTGGAACGCGACAGCGTGTTGTAGCGCTGCCAGGGAGTCCACGGAACGCCACCACCCGTTCGGCGCGATGCCTTGCCGTTTGAACGCAACGCTTTTTGAGGAAAGGAAATGGCGCAGTAATTCTCTGTCATCTCGGTGGACACCTGAACCGCACCGTAGAGAAAGGGAGGAAGTGGGAGTGAAAGAAGAAAGACAAAGATAGCCCGTAATGAAGAAAATGAAAATTGTATTTGAGGAAAGGAAATTACGCAGTAACTGTGTCACATATCTCGGTGGAAACCCGTAAAATTCAGGAGGGGTGCACTTTTTTAACCTAAAGTGCGGTCACTTATGTGTGGTTAAGATGTTAAGCTTCGCCTCTAAGAGCGGAACGCGACAGCGTCTTGCAGCGCTGCCAGGGCGTCCATAGAACGTCATCGCACATTCGGTTCTACGCCTCACTCGTCGGTAAATTGGTTTTTGAGGAAAGGAAATGTATCTGTCTCTCAAATCTCGGTGTACACCTAAACCTCGCCGGAAGGGAAGGAGGAGGATGGCAGTGAGCGAAGACACCGTATTCACTAGACGCGCCTTTGTTCATTCCAAACCATCGAGCTGGCATGGCGGAGTGGATAGCATGCTCGTCTCGCACTCCGAAGACCGGGGTTCGATTCCCGAGCACGACCAATTTCCTACTCGGTTTTATTTATTTATATGGCCTGACTAGAAAAGTTAATTTGGCTAATTGGGTAATTAAGCAATTAACCAAGCTCAGTCCCACTTACTTGGAGCATCACTATATGATCCGTTCAATTGGTTGCACGGTTACTAGCCAAAGTACAATTGACCCCGTTTGAAATTGACGTCATGACCGTTTCGACCAACTGAAAAGCGTGACATCTCTGTCGAAAACTGCTTACAACGATGAGACATTAAAGGCTTTCGCCTTAAAAGGAAAGAAAAGACGCGCGTCGCAGCAACAACTGCGCCCGCCGGAGCAGACGCTGCTGAAAAAAAGATAAGCGGCCGAAGCCGTGCTCGCCGAAGCGAGGACAGGTACACGCTTCGGTTATTCGTACCACTTTGCCTATGTAACACTGGTGTCGTCACCTCTGGGTTACGTCACAATAATTGATGACGAAGTAATGACACATTACTAATTAGTGACTATTATTGATTAATGACTAAATACTCATTAAGTGCTAATAAATGACGCTTAAGCTTCGCCTTTAAGAGTGGAACGCGACAGCGTGTTGTAGCGCTGCCAGGCAGTCCACGGAACGCCACCACCAGTTCGGCGCGATGCGTTGCCCTTTGAACGCGACTCTTTTTGAGGAAAGGAAATGGCGCAGTAATTCTCTGTCACCTCGGTGGACACCCGCACCGCACCGTACAGGAAGGGAGGAACGCCACCACGCGTTCGGCGCGAAGCTACCGGCGCTTGTATGCCGGTCCTGTAGGAGTGCTTAGAGAGTCTCGTTAAATATCGTCAAATCTCGTACGGTGCCCGGATGACTGGAATTCAGTGCCCGGATGTTGGCTCTCGGTCTCGGCGTGACATCACCGCACTGCCGACAACGAGAGCTAAAAGCATTTCATGCTTATAAAAAAACCTCGAGAACAAACCATGAGTAATGGTTCTAAATAGAACCTGGGCAAGCTTGTCTTCTCCATTTTCTTATTTTCCTTTCGCTACGTACCCAGATATATGATATCACTGTTTGTTATTTCCGTATACTTTTTACCTATATAATTTCAAAGCAGTGTCTTTAAAAATTATTCCAGTGATTAAAGCCAATCTCAACCTATAAAATGTTGTTTCTGTATCATCACATGTACACTGACGGTATACGTCGTGTATCGATCCCCCGCACTCAATATGCTATGATAAGACTTCTATCTTGAGAAACCAAAGCATTTGAAGGCGAGTTACTGAAAGTAAAAAAAGGCATGGAAATGGATGTCCTTCCAGAATCACAAGTGGTTCTTGAATAGTTTTGAACGTGTTTGTCTAACGTGTCGCAATGCAAATATGCTTCTCATGCATTAATCTGCTCGCGGAATATTAAACGTATTTCTCACTAATGCTTCATCCATCGTTCAGTACACTAGTCTGGCTAAGTGGTATATTATGATTATTCGTTGATCGAAATGTTGATTTCTCAAGAAATTCATGAAGCCAAAAACAAGAGCGGAATCTTATCACGCGGTAGCAATTTCTCGTCCTCCTCCTGGCACCTAATCAACAGTCACCTACTGTATGAACAGAGAGGTCGTACTCTAGAGCAGAAACGTTGCCTGCAAAGCGGCTCCCGAGGGTGTCAGCATTCAGGCGACATTAGTTGCAAGAAAAAGTGAAAAACTTGAGATTAGCTTTGGTTTATTGGGATTTAACGTCCCGAAGCAACTCAGGCTATGAGGGACGCCGTGGTGAAGGGCTCTGGAAATTTCGACCGCCTGGGGTTCTTTAACGTGCACTGACATCACACAGCACATGGGCCTCTAGAATTTCGCCTTCATCGAAATTCGGCCGCCGCGGCCGGGATCGAACCCGCGTCTTTCGGGTCAGCAGCCGAGGTCCGTAACCACTGAGCCATCGAGGCAGGGCAACATCAAGTTTATTACGCTGGATGCGTTTCAAATCTTCACAGTTTCTTTTCCTGCAGAAAAAACTATTAGCGTTCACGAATTAAGAGCTCAGCGAAAATAACACCATCCGCTAAAACAGAATGCTTCTGCATTTGAAGCACAACGCCACCTATTTTGACTTAATTTCTTTTCATGTTGTCCAAGGCGAAAGAAAAATTTCGAGACCGAAATAACATGCCGTACCTAACTGACAGAACCATCAACCGATTCAACACTCGCGTGCACCGATAATGCAAATGGTTAACTTCACAGTGGCTAAGCAGATAACGCAATTTAAAAATTAAGCACCGCATGTCCACTTCAATAGACAAGAAAACGCACAAAAGTCGCCAGGTTCACCCAGGTCTACCCTCCGCGAAGTGCCATAGTGTGCAAACAGTGACTCGCAAAGGAAATAAGCTATCACTTTGAACGTCTACATCCCCGATAACACAAGGGGCCACCATTTTCCAGCTGCAGTAAAATCTCAGCGTAGGAGTACGCTCTTTTGCAAACCGAAAATAGAATTCCTAGCAAGAGCACGCCACGTTTTGGCCTTGGACACTATCATTGCATTAGTAAAATACAAGAGATCATTTCTAGAAGCTACCACAGATCCATGACCAAATATAGCTAGGTACAAAGCCTGGCAACCGCCTTGGTTTCCTTGCTTAAGAAGGATATTCCAATAATATGAGGTAAACTTTGATCAAGGCAATTCGAAAATTATCTCTGTCCCCGCTTGATACCCGAGAGCAAGGCTATTGTAAAAATGTGAAAACGTCTCTGAGCCAACATCACAGGAGAAGAATCAAAATAAAAAGAAAAAAGATAAAAATCACCGCAGTTTTCCAATGTTCTCACCACTTCCTTATAGATTACACAACATATTACACAACATTACACATGGTAGTCGATGTTCGTTGGTATGCGCAGAAACTCACAGTACCGTCGTAAAGCTTAAACAATTCTAACATCACAAAATTCTCGCATCAGTCGAAAAAGCTGCACTTATTTCTCGGGTTCATCCGAGATCCTTCCGGACAATGGAATGCCTTTGCGAAAGCCGCTGAGTGGCGCACAAGTTTGTTGCAGTCAACCGAGAAGGGGTTCTTAACGTCCTGCCGGGTGCATGTCATGTGGCAGATGGTCATAAAAAATACCTTCTCTTCGTTAAGCTCGGTGCTTATCTGCGTCGTGTTCCCGGCTTCGCTGGCTGCGTCGAGGAAGGCAGAGTAGGCTATCTGCAGCGCCGGTATTTCTGGAAACACACTTCTGCTGCCGGCCAGCTCGCTGTTGTTAAAGCACCTATTTTTGGCTACGAAAACAGCCTGGGAGCGTGCACTGAGGAACGAGTCGACCAGCAGTCCATCGGGGTGCCATTGGAGTCCCTCCTGGTCGAGCGCCTTGACCAATTCTAATGCGAGCGAAAAGCCAAATCCGCCATAGAACATGGCCAGAGTGCCTTGGCTGTAAAACAGCGGACGGGCCACCGCACCGATCGCGACACCTACGGTGTTTTCTACGTAATCGTACTCGAAATACGGCAGGCCATAGTTCTCCGGCATCTCAAGCACTGTGTGGAATTCCGGCGTTCTCTTGATTGTTCGAATGCTCCCGCGCGAGTTGATGAAGTATTCGCCAAACGACTCTTGTTTTTCCGGAAACGCTCGAAATAACTCCTCCAGGTTTGTATCGTTGAGAAAATTGGCGGGAGGCCACAGCCGCAAGCTGGCAGCCCGAAGTTTGTCAGTGGCCAAGGTTCTGCTCTCTGAGTCCAACCAAACAGAATTGTTGAGCAAGTACACAGCCGTCGATACGAGGCGGTCGAAGCCAGCGTCGACCAGTTCCTTGTCGGTGAGCGTCAGCCGCGACGCAAAGCGCAGGGATAGGAGGAGCACCCTGTAGGGAACCTCGATGTGGAATCCGCAGAAGGCGGGTCGCAAGCTTCTGGCTGTCCTGTGGTCGCCGTAACGCGCCACCAGAAGGCCGCTGTCTGACACAGGTGCATAGTGCTGGGCAAATTGCCACCCTAGGAAATCCACGATCTCATCGTTGGTGTATCTCTTGAACAGGTTGCTCACTGTCCGCAGGAAAAGTGCATTGGTCGTAAAAACAATATCCCGGTACGTCAGTTCAGGGTTCAAGGCGGTACCGCCCTGGATTTGTTCCAACCATCGGCGGGAACTTATGTGGTTCGTATACACTTCCAGATCTTCTACAAGGAACACGGCCGAATGTTTTGGTGACGTTTGTAGCGCCTCGTTGATAGTCTCAATAATGTCGCCTTCCATTTCGGCCGTCTGAAGCGCCCGTTTCTTGTTGGTTGATTTGGCATCACCAAAGAGGGCCACATAGAATTCCATCCAGTACTTGACGTAGGCGTCCTTTCCGTCTCTTATGACAGCGCGGTGCTGCTGGCGGTAGAGCGTAATCAGAGGAGACGGCGTCAAAATAATGCTGCGCTTGCCTTTGTATAGGCCTTTATGCATAAAAGACACTCTCACCTTGAACCAGAAGGAAGCCTGCCAATTGTAGGCCAGATTGACGAGCACGCCAAGCGCATCGGTACCTTGTTTTGGTGGATTCGGCCAAGGCAGGCTGAGATCGTTCAGAAATTGCCGGAAAGCCTTCAGGTTAGTTCCGTACGTGGAGGAATTGCTCATGCAAGACTCTAGCATGGCCAGTGCCTTGTTGGCCACGGGGAACGCCTTGGATCCTTCCTGCAGAGTCGTGCTCAGATCCAGGAGCCATGAGTAGACCATGTCTACCATAGCGGACGTGTCAAAATCTCTAATTTCTTCTCTTACTTTGGGCGGTGACCAGTTTGAGCAGACGTGGGCACTGAAGTCTTGGCAGGGGTCAAACTTTGTGCTTCGACTCTCTTTGAGGAGGCTTGCGTGGGAAAGGCAGTCGTCTGTCACGCAGAAGTCGTCTTTTACTTTCGGTGTCGTCGTGGGGATTAGGAAGAAGAGGGCGACTAAGAAGAATAGCATGGCGGCTATAGCAACGAGGGGGATGAGAATCTCCTTCTTGAGGAGCACTCCTCCGGTCTTGCTGATGGCCTCACGAGGACTTCTCACCTGAAGATGAAGAGAAGCTTTGTATTACTCGACCCTCAGAATCATATCATTAAATATGAGAGCCAGAAATGAGTCCTTTCCCGCATTTCTGCGTCCTGATACCATAAAGACAATCTTCTAAATGGTGCAAAACGAGGACAAGACAGTGCTTGCCCAGGACTAACTTAATTTCGGTAGCTTTGGCCTAAGATATCAGTACTATTTTTATTTTCTGGTGTTATAAGCGAGGGTATTATTTTAAGACTGAATTTTGTATTAGAAGGCGGCCAGATATCATGTCGAAAGGAATGAGAGATCTAATAGTGAAGCGTTGCACCAGTGGTAATAAATACAAATGCGAAAAAGAGTTCAGTATGCTGTCTCAGAACAACATTCCCACTTCTTTGTAAAGAAATTCTCTGATTGGTGGAAAGAGGTCACGTCATCTTGTGTTGTGAGCAAGCGGATCGTGAGAAAACCGAGCACCGTTGCTAAACTCGATGCAATTCCAACCCGCCCATCGTGGCGCTGCGCATGAGTCTTACGGGAGCTCCTAATGAGCAAGCTGGGTCGCACAAGCCCAACCGGTGCTGTGTTTGAATTAGCCACCATCCTCGGCAGTGGCGCTTAACCGGTGCGCCACTACGCCAGGAGTCGTACGGAGACTCTCCGCGCTCATGAATGCCATTGAAAATGTCGTGACGCCATCGCCACCACGTGACCACCAGTGATAGAGCACCTATGATACCTATGATAGAGCACAGCGAAAGTTGAAAATGTGACGATCCCCTAAATTTGAAAATCGCCCACCACGAAAAATTTCTAATGACACTCAAAACCCTGGTAGCGCCCCTCCCATATTTGAATAAGGACATTAATGGAAGAAATAAGGTCGGTTAGGAAGTTTAATTAGTAAAAATTCATGTGATAATAAAATAGAAGGCACTCGGTCATTCTTGAAGGTTATAATTCGTGCAAACCATTTAGAGCCAATGCAGCGGTTTCAAACCAAAGATTGGGCGCGAAAATTGCAAGAACATTAGGCACTCGTTATAGACATCATAGTAGGCAATCTAAACGATATATTTTTTTTCTTTAAAAATGTGGCTAAGAAGGCCGCTAAATTTTCCTGTTTACGTTTGATTTTTTCCCCTGACCATAAACCAAACGCCGCTACATGGCGAATTGCCTCCTGCTGGAAGTAACGCCCGCCTTTCAAATGTTTATCCTAAAGCGCCCTGCTCAGAAGTGAAATAAAACTATTGTTGGTGTGAGTGTGCGACATCATCTACTTGTCGTCCATTGCATCAGGGCGCTGGCCTTATAAAATCGGATGCAGTTCAATTCCTACCATGCCCCGATATTAGAAGACACGGCCGCATGGAAATCAAATCAGCAACTTACCATGTCGGCCAAATCGAAGTTTTTCAGGCCGAGCCAATTGGGGCTCAAGATGGTGCTCTTCCTTGGAATCGCCTTGGAACCCTTAGTGCGAGGTGCCGGGTCCTCGTCAGGTGCAATATCCCGCACTAAGCCGTCGGGTGCCGGGTTGCCTGGTGGGACGTCTGCGCTCTGCATGTAAGCCAGGCTAGTCTCGGCCGCGTCTTTTTTGGTAGACGTCGTGGGAAGAGCGCTAGGAGGTTGGGTGGCGGTCAGCGTGACGATCATGTCCCCCTGCTTTGTTTCTCCTCCCGAGGGAGCCTCTTGCACGCCGGAGGCCACTTGGCTGGTTTTTTGCCGTGAGTGCTTTAGATACGAACGTTTGTCCCGAGTCTGCTGCGATGGCTGATTCTCTGCGACGCGTCCAGGATGTGGCGCTTTACGGCTCTCAACATCGCTTGGCTTTGCAGGCTTCGAAGCGGGGTCGTCTGAGGTTGGCTCTGCTGTTTCCACTTTTATGGTTGCACCCTTAAGGCGGCTGGCGGAGTTGCCAGCTAATGAGCGCCGACGGCGGTTGTCAGCAGTACCAGTTGACGGCCTGCGAGGCCTCTTAATGGAAGATCCTGCTTTGACGGCCTCCTCGGTATCTTGCGGTGGTTGAGATTCGTTCTTTTGCTCTACGCCGACTGTCACGCTGGGCTTGCGTCTCTTACGAGTGGACATCTTAGACATCTCTCCGTCTGGCTTTGAAAGCCCACGTTCCTTGTCGGGAGCACCTGTTCCAGAAGACATAACGTCTCGGTGGCAGAGTATCGCTCAGCCCGATCCTACAAAGAACACAAGGGTGCGGAACTGTATAAGTCAGCCACCAATCCTTTGTGTGCCCCTAATAAAGAGGGACAGATATCTGTTACACAGCTCTTGAGAAAAGTTGGGAGGTAGGTTAGTTTATCCCTTTCATAATCAGCTATCAACAGCGCCCATCACTACTTCAACGGCAGTGCGTAATATCCAGCATAATAGTACACAATACTGCACTCCATACTACTTCACGGTTACACGTAACAAGCGCGAAACATGGGATGCCGGAAATAAAGTGCAGTAAAGCCCACGCCTGTGACCTTCCTTTTCTGATATGACATGTTTGGCGTTGCTTTTCCTTTGCTGTGCTTGCCATATCCTGTTCCACTGACGGAGCTAGATTGGCAGAGCGTTGAGTGCGGAGCACCTGTAATGAAGTGTTTACAAGCGCAGTGTTGGCCACGCCGCGTGTGTTCTCAGTTGCTGATGTATAGATGGCTGCCCCTGCAGCTAAGGTGCAGGAAAATAGCTGCGTCGCTATAAATTAATATTTTCTTGTTGTGAGTATGCGGCGTCAGGACACCCAGGGTGTACTTGTATATGAACATGTTCTCGTAGTTCTTTTGTGCTAGATGAAAGGTTTTGTGGGAGAAGTATGGTTGCTCAAAAAAACACTTGAGTAAGAACATTTTCGGGGGCTAGTTGGTTAAGCATTCTGTATCGAAGAGCCGGAACGCCAACAGGGACAAATGACGAGGAATGCAGCAGTGTGTTCGTCTGTTTCCTCGTCTCTTGTGGCTGATTGTATTCTCGCTGTTCGATACAGGGTCCTTTTGTAGCTGCCATTAATTTACTCCGCAAGCAAGCAGAGTTCTCACTAGAGCAGCTGATTATCCAGAGGCGCGCAGCACGCATTGTAAAATTCTTTGGAGGACCTACTGAAATATTTCACCATACTCGCCTCTGAATAAATCAAATGACACTTGTGCTTGTACGTCATTCCAGCGTATATTGACAAACTGAGACCTGTTCAGCCTGGCGCCATGTGTCAGTGATGGCTAGCAAACCTTGCAAAATGAAGAGCGTACTACAAGGCCCATGCGCTTTGTGCCTGTCGTGTAGACGGCGATTAGCCTCAACACAAAGTATCCATCATAGAAGGAACACATTGGCATGGGAAGCACCTGATCACCATTACTGGGAATGTTGCATCACCATGTATTATCGATTTAGGGGTCAGAGTAAGTGCAAGAAAAAGGTTTATTGATCTGTCAACCCATTGCAAGTTCAGCAGCTACGACTACAAAGGTTAAAGAACGTTGGCTTGCTTATGAAGTGCGCAGACCAGTTAACGGCAAGTCTCACAGAACACGGTAGAGTTTATGGAGCGGCTATGAAAACACTTTAGTTGAAAGTTTGTGAGGGCAGACTGAGATTCAGAACTTCTTTGTGTCTCCGTCTTGAGGAGCATGGGTTAAAGCGTCTGCGGTGAGGCCATTGCAGCCCGGAGGGGTAGCACAGCTGGTTAAGCAATTCCTCACATGGGAGATGCGCGGGGTTTAACTTAAGGCAGGCCTGGGTGCTCACCAATTTTTTGGCGTGTGCAAGCTTTACCCTGCCCTTGGACTCTACCCCGGCGTTGTGGCCGCGCGAACTGCTTAGAAATACGGGTCTCTGACGCCGCCTCGCTTAGACTAAACGCAAGACTAACATGACGCGCATTAACCAAGCTGCCCTTAGTGCAATGAAATCGCGATCATCATTAAGCGCCAGACGGAGGGATAGCGCGAAATGGCGTAGCAAACAGCTCTGATGGAAGTTGCGAAGGCTGTTTGCTGGACGCTAGGGTCCATCGTTATTTATTGCTCCTGTATGATCGGTACCAGTAGGACCCGTAGGGGTCGCCGTTACACTAGGTTACGTTTAAGCATGCGAGCGCGCGCTTTTTTACGCAGCCGCGATAATGTTTCGCGCGGATCGGGAGACTTTCTTTGGTGTCAGGAAACCACACGAAGCGGATGACGTGGCATAGAAACAGCTGCTGGATGACGTGACGCACGGCAAAGAGACACACAGTTGCGTGGCAATGATCGCTACTGTTGCGCCATTTGCGGTCGAATGAGTAAGCAGCCCTATAGACAGTAGAGCATTGCGTTAGTCAGCTAGAACCAGAGATCTGTACCCCTCGTTGACATGCGTTGCGTGCGCCTCAGTGCCTTGATTATCTCAGACATAAAGCCACCGAAAAAGGAAATAATTTTCTGCAAAACAATACTATGCAAGCCTCAAGTATATTAATGAAACACGTTGAAGGCGTAGTGGGTGTTGGATTATCTTTTCTTGAAATTTAAATAGCGCTAAACTTTAGACGAATACACAGAAGGGCATGACAGCACAGGCGCTGACTACAACTATGTTCACCGACACGTGTTATTGTTGAACGTGTAAGAAAGACATCTATGACTGGCCACAGAAAAAAAGGTCAAGAAAACGGGAGAAGGGGGAGAGGAAAGTGCGGTCTGTGTGTGTGGTTTGTCTTTTCTACTCAAGATGAGAGCAAATAAGTCAAAGTAGTTTAAGGAGAGCAGACTGCACTTCTTACCCTATTTCTAAGCAATGTGAATTCTCTGGTATTCAGGGAAACAGAGGTGGTGCTGACACACATGGTCTCTCGCCTTGATAAAAAAGGCTTCCGATATTTCCCGAGTTAATCTATTCATACTGGTGAAAGCGCAAAAAAGGCGGGACAACAACAGAGATAAAGCCGCCGAAAAAGGAAATAATTTTCTGCAAAAGAATACCATGGAAGCCTCAAGTATATTAATGAAACAGGTTGAAGGCGTAGTGGGTGTTGGATTATCTTTTCTTGAAATTTAAATAGCGCTAAACTTTAGACGAATACGCCGAAATAAGCCGATAACGTGACATAAAAACAGCTGCTAGATGACGTGACGCACGGCAAAGAGTCGCACGGTCGTGTAGTAGTGATCGCTACTGTTGCGCCATTTGCGATCGAATGAGTAAGCAGCCCTATAGATAGTAGACACACCATGTGACACACCATGTGTGTCAGCACCAATGTTGTTGTCCCGCCTTTTTTGCGCTGTTCAGCAGTATGAATGCATACCAACTCGCCCAGATCTCAGCCTTACTAAGAGTTAATCTATCTTTCCTGCTCGTCAGGATTTTTATCTTGTGAAGCCGTGGCTCATAGTTCTGATCATTCAGATCATTGCAAGAACGGAAATGGGCGAATAGATTCCTGCTGGAGTCGCGTTTTCCATCGTTCTTGTTTCCTGGCACGTTCATTAACAGAACGCCCAGTCTCGCCAAAGTACAATTTGCCACAAGAAAGGGGGATCTCATAGACCACACCCATGGCACACCGAAAAAGAAAGGGCTTGCAGTGTTTTTTTTTGTTTTTTCCCCACAGCCAGATGTTGCAGGGCCACTACTGTGACCTTAGGGCATATCTTGGCCAATTTAGACGGTGCCGAGAACAACCATCCGGACGCCGTACTTGTTGCCTACGCTTTTTAGGCTGTGGGACACATCGTGGATGTATGGAATAACCACTGTTCTGGCGTTCCCGAGTTTTCCTGGTCTCCGTGTCTTCTTTTGCCTTCCCTTGATTTTCTGTATCAGTGCCTCGGTCTCAGCTGTCAACACGTGGCCAGGGAGCCCTGCTTTGCGCAATGTGGCTACCTCGCCCCGAAAGCTCTCTTACATCATGTGAGTGAATCACTTGTCGAGTGCGGATTCTAGAGAAGGGGCCGCATTAGTCCTTTAAGAGCTTTTGATTGAGCCGAGGAAAAAGGATAAAATCTTTCTTGGCTCTAGGGCGGTAGCACCAACGTACACACCTTTCTTCAAGCTAGATGTTGAGGTCTAAAAATTGGAGCCTGAAGTAACAGCCGGATTTTCAACTCAAAGCACAAAGTAATTTTTATCCCTGCAAAAAAACTGCTTGCAAAGTGTCCCAATGGCTACAAATCGCAACACCAAAACACCATTTTTAGACAACTACGCCAGAGATAAGGGGTTCACATATTTTTTAATATGGACTTCATTCCAGAAAGAGCAGAAAAAATTCCCATTGCTTTAGCTCTGGTTGCACCTGGACGATTGGGAAAACAACGAGCAGAGAGAGAGAGGCGATGGCGAGTGCGCGGCGGCCCCAGCTCGCTAGCTATGCGCCGCTACTGCGCATGCATAACTGGCGAGCGCGACGGCGGCACCTCTGACTCACCCGCGCAGCGACGGCGGCGGCGCGCCCACTGTGCGCTGTGTGACGTCACTGGTCCTCGCGCACGCGCAGTATGACCTTTCCTCAGCTCCGCGAAATGGCTCGGCGATTCGCGTAGTGTTCCTTTCGCAAAAAAAAAACATTTTATCGGTGGCAAAATCTCTCTAGAGTCCGAAGGCGTGCTACTCAGCATACTGTTCTGAGAAATATTCACTACGGTCGCTACCTAAATCAAAAAGGCAACCCAGTTGCAATAACATGACTACGGAATTCGCTTTAAACGAAGGAATTGGTGCTAGCTGGAGCACACCACAAGGAGAACCCAAGCAGCACATGACAGTAGTCCAATGTAGGAATTGAGTTGGCAAACTACGGTCCTATGAAAGCCCCGCGTTGTCAATGTTCTCCCCGTCTTGGCTCAGCCATTTTCAAAAGTTGGCAGTATTGGACCAGTTTCTCGGGCGTTTTCCCCGCCTTGGCTCAGCCATTTTTAGAAGTTGGCAGTGTTGGACTAGTTTCTCGGGCGTTTTCTCTGCCTTGGCTCTGCCATATTTAGAAGTTGGCAGTATTGGACCAGTTTCTCGGGCGTTTTCCCTGCCTTGGCTCAGCTATTTTTAGAAGTTGGCAATATGGGACCAGTCTCTCGGACGTTTTCCCTGTGTTGGCTCAGCCATATTTTGAAGCTGGCAGTATTGGACCAGTTTCTCGAATGGTTTTCCTGCCTTGGCTGTGCCATTTTTAGTAGCTGGCAGTATTGTATCAGTTTCTCGAATGTTTCCCTTGCATTCACTTTATCATATTTCGAAGTTGGCAGTATGTCACCAGTTCTACAATCTCTTCCTGCAGTTGGCAGCTCGACTTGGTGTCGTAGGCGGCGCGACGCTGCATACAACATTGAGAGCAGTCTAGGAGAGGGAAAAAGGGTGGGTTAGATAAACAAAAATAAAAAGCCTTGATCCCCGTTCTCAAGTCGCGAAGCTATGTTGGAAAGCTTTACCTGAAATATGGAGATTAATGGTGCAATAGCCCTCCTGTAGCTTGAAGAAGAATTAGTTGGGCGAGAACGAAGGCTCTCTAAGAAAAGCCCCGCGTTTACGTAAATACCGCAGTAGCGCATTGTAATTCCCAGTGGCGGGGCTAGTTGGTGATGCATTTTCTTTTCCCGAAATTTCCTCGCGGAGGGGAGATCCCATGCTCGCATGTAAGCATACGGCGCGCGGATGTAGGGGGAGGGGGGGGAGACAGCCGGTCACAACTTGAGCGTGGTCTGCTTTGTTTTCCTTCCAAGAGGGTATTGTGTAAGCGCCCAGGGCGGAAGAGGGGGCCCCGAAAATAGGGTGTCTCGATGTGCGGGAGGGGAGAGCGGACAGAAGCGCACGCACATCTAGGCGCCCTACGAGCACCTGTTTCTTTTCACCCCAGCACTCGACTGGCACTTGCCGATCTGCGCCCTGCCTTTGGGATTAGTGCATTTTCCTGGCGCATTTTCCCTGTTTACATGAGTGGGATGCACGAGAAAGTCGACATGATGCGCTGCTCTCGCGTTCATGTAAACGGAGCTTATCAGCCGTCCTACTGTTATGCGCTTTTCTTACAGTTGCACTGTAAAAATTAGCCGTCACTTTGACGGTCACTCTGGTGGGTCCTCGGTGTATTCCGAAAAGACGGCTCTTTCGGCGTGAATCAGGGGGAGAGGGCAGAGCAACGACGAGCGCAAAAAATAAACAAAATTCTCGGCCTTCTGATTAGCTCTTCTTGGCAAACGTCATACGACCGATGACCTATCGCGATGCGGTCGCGTTTGTCGTCGCGCGGACTCTGCGTGCGAAGCATTTTTGGACTCCTCGTGCGATGCTGGCGTGTTCGGTGTGCGCGGGCCTTTTTTTTCGTGTTCTGGCGCCATTTTGTTTTTCAGCGTTGGTGAGAAGACGGCGAGGCTTGGATTCATGTAAGCGGCTGCTGTCTGAAACCAAGTGCGCCTGATTACGGTAGGTGTACTGCATGTTTACTATATTTGCTTACATTTTCCTTTCGGAACGTGGTGTATGACACAAGCGCGGAGAGTCTCGTTCGAGCCGTCGTGGCGTGCACACCGCGGCGGCCGGCGTACGTACGTTTTTCGCCTCAAGCCCGTCGTGGATTCGTCTCGCGCTGTGCTCGCCCGCTTACCTACACAAGGGTTACCATCTCTGCAAACTTCTGTGCATTCCCTGTGAGCCCGCTCCTTCCTAACGCGAGAGGTGGCCTTGTATGCTTCTACACTCAGGTGAAGGGAACACGCGAGCCGATCGCGCGCTTGTGGCTGTTGCAAACAACGCGCTCTCGTGCTTTTGCGCGGTCTGCTTAGACTGCTGGTCGCGCGCCTGGTAAGATGTGGTGTGACATAGTGCTCCTTCGTATTCGGCTTTAGAATTAAATCGTCCTCACTGTTTTTAAAACTCTTACTGTTCCAAAAGTATAGCACGCACGCATCGTATTTCTCAAGACGTGGCCTCCCTCCAATTTTTAGAACAGCCGCAGGGGCTCGATCGGCCCGCATCGCGATGATCCCCCATGTTCGCTGCCGTATTGCTTCTACCTGCACTAGGTGCGTTCGCCTTTCCCTTCGTTTTTTGCGGGGACATCACGAGCACGCCTGTATCGTTTACTTTCGCGCTCTGCCGCGTCTATTTCGTCTGTCCGGAACTGTCCTGCAGCTCTTCGGTCGGCTGTACTCGCCGCGGCTCCTAACGCTCCAGCCGTGCGAGGCGGCGGCGGTCGGCCCGCTGGTTGTTCTATGTTCCTGCTGCACTGGCCGTAGTTTGACGTGATAACTCCGAGGTCCGGTGTGCCTGCAGCAAGCTGTGATATCTTCGTGCAAGCGGGCCCCGATTTTCTAGAACGAGCATCTTGCTAGGAATACATATTCGAAAGCAAACGTTCAGGCTAGACCGAGAGCCTTCGCTGCCCTGTAACCTTAAGGGTGAACCGAGTATAATCTCTGATGTCTTTCTTATGGCACCAAGCTTGCCGCATGCGTAGTCTTTGTTAGTCTTGAAATTACACAGCAAAACTTTTGACTCAATAGTATTACGTGCTAGTAATTTTGTTCCCACGCAGGCTCAGGTGTGGGCGACATCCAACTACTTGCCCTTGCAGTCGACAGAGAGGAGTGGACAAGTCTGGACAGGGCAGTGGGACTCCTTGGAGCCTTTCTTGGTTTCAACATCTGTGATCCACCCGGCAGCCCTCTCACTATGGAACGTTTGCAGAGGTAAATGAGTGTGAAATAATTAGAAAGACCTTTTCTATTAAGGTTGGGATTTCAGGAGCAGTAAAAAATTTATTCAAATAATATGCGTGACTTAAAATCGAGTACTTCTTCGAACGAAGAAGCTTAGCTGACCTCTGGTCAGCTTCCTTGGCTTTATGGATTATTATAGGGCGCTGCAATACAAGGTGCAGGACTGAAATCTTTTCTTACAGGGATTTATGGTTTATGCACTAGTGAGTAATCTCATAACTTGGCAACCCTTAGCACAGCAAGCTGGCACTATTCATATCGTGCATCATCGCTTACAGCGTTTACCAAATTTGTTACATGTTATTAAGTGTTCTAGCAAAGTGTACCACTTACGGTACACACATTACCGCCGAACTTACAGCTGATTTATTTTTGCAAGCGCATATGCAAATGAAACAAGCCCAGTCGTCATTCTATTCCCGATAAAAAGCGCCACTCTTTTTCTGTGATAAGGACAGAGAACCACTTATTCTTTTTTATAATTTGTTAGAAGTGTTTTAAGCAGTTCTTGCTCATGCCTGGACTTACCCCTGCTAATAATGTTTGTACCACTTATTCTTTTTTATAATGTGTTAGAAGAGTTTCAAGCAGCTCTTGCTCATGCCTGACTTACCCTTGCTAATAATGTTTGTGCTGTGAAACAGAGGCTGGCATCTGCTACAGTCCTTCACATACAAAGCAAGGTTGCTACCGGTGCCTGCTTGCAACTTCTTGCCATGTTATCTGCGACGTTCATTCAGGCGTTGCCGAGTCTGCCTGATGTATACTTTCCCACTGGACATATGGATTTAATACACAACCCCAATTACACACACTGTGAACTCCAATTGGTGGTTGCTCTTGCAGGCTGAAAACAAAAACTGGATACCAAAATTTTCGGACACTCTTTCAACCCATGGGAAATTTTATGGAAGTATGGGACAAGAAACGCTCAAGTGATCCTGTTCTTCCATAAAATTTCCCATGGGCTGAATAGAGCGTCCGAAAAATTTGGTATCAACATGGTGTTTTCAGCCCCTCATGAGCTATCTGGTCTTTTCAACCGCATCTCTGGCTGTGCAGAGAACAAGAATGCAAGACCAACCACCAAACGAGGTTCACAAAGTGTGTGGTAGGAGTTGTGTATTCAACCACATGTGCTGTGGGAAAGTATACACCGAGCAGGCTGGGCAATGCCTGAATGAATGCCTCAAGAAACACATTGCGTGTGAGCACAGGGAGCAACGTGAGGGACTGTAGCAAATGTTTGCCACTGTTTCACCGCACGAGCATTACTAGCAGGGGGAAGTCCTTGAACGAGCGAGAACTGGTTGAAGCATTTTTAATAAAAAAGAAGGAGCAATCCTGCATAAGCGAGCCATCTATCCTTAGCATAGTGAAAGACTGCTGTTTTTTGCCTGGGATGGAAAGATGATTGAACTTGATTTTTTCATTTGCATGGGCACTTGAGGGAGGAAATGGCTTCGAGTATGTGGATGAGCCAAAAATGAATCATTTGTAAGTCCGTCAAAAGTGTGTGACTTCTGGTCCTGTGTCACGGTTTTCAGGACATTGCAGAAAACACCTGGTATAATTGTTTATGTAATTCAAAATACATTTGGTCATCTATGATGCTCACTTAGACTTGAAGCAAGTAATGCGTAACCCTATCAGTACATGTGTTGTACACCTTGTGATGGTCACAAGTGCTTCCTCCAGAATGATGCATTGATCTGCCAGAGTTGTCCAGTTGAAAGGAATGCTTCTGATACCTTCCACTTCCAGACCTGCCCTCCTAAGACCGCCTAAATTGGTTTATGTGCCGTTGCCTGCTTATCAAAGCTTTGCCTTGAGCAAATGTCATGTGTACTCTCTTTGACAAATTAAAGTAGAGTGACTGTGTTGCTTTCAAGTGGTAAATGTAAAGGTAATGTCGTGTATATAGCCTGAATGGTTGCATCAACAAAAGGATGATGCAATAAGGGAACAAGAAAGTACACCTTTTTAACTACAGTGTAAAATTTTTCCGCAAGGTAAGATATATTACAGCGGTGGACTGTCGTCGCAACTTGACAAAGCCCATGCCTTGCAAACCACGTTAAAGAGTTGAAGCGCAACACATTTATGACAGTTCAAGCGCAACACAGTGCATAAATGGAAGTTGGAGAGATGCGTTATCTCCTTTTTATAGAAAAGAGAATTATGTTTTGATTTCATTTACAAGTATTTAATGATGGCAACAAATTCTAGCTTTAGTAAATAGTTTTTCATGTTCCCTTTAATTAACATGCTTTCACAGTTTTATTTTAATTGTTTGGAAAGCTTATTGAAGCTGAAAATGCCCTTCGAACCTGCGGTGTGTAATAGAAGCTGCAGTCACTTGCCTTCTATTTATAGGCATCTATGATGCCACTTAGCAGGTGCAAGGTGGTCAATCGCAACGAGAAGTCAGTGTCAATGGATTGAGGCCCCTCTAGTGATTCTTTACTTCATTGCTTAGTTGTGTGAAAGTTTTTTATGTTGCCTTGATTATGAGGCACGTAATAATATATCTGTTTACTATATTTTTTACCTGATGTCCTGGCTCAGGTGCTCAGCTACTGATTCCAAGTGAGGGATCAAACACCATCCATAGTAGCTGCATTGCTCTGAAGGCTAAATGCAAAGAAGCAAGTGTCGTAAGCGATGTCGGTGCATCTTAAATTTAGAACTCTAGGTG
Source organism: Amblyomma mixtum (assembly GCF_055824585.1). Classification (NCBI taxonomy): domain Eukaryota; kingdom Metazoa; phylum Arthropoda; class Arachnida; order Ixodida; family Ixodidae; genus Amblyomma; species Amblyomma mixtum. The sequence continues at coordinate 122,689,556 of NC_143013.1, forward strand.
GCGAAAATAAATCTGGAGCCCTTCAGTACAGCATTTCTCATTCGCCATTTCCTGGCATTTATTTTCTTACATTTTTCTAAAATGGTCGACATGATTTTTGTGTGCCTGGAAATAATGTCTATTTTATTTGATCACTTTTCCTGTGCAGATGCCATTTGCGAAAAACTGAATTTGGTGCATCAGAGGCACAAGGTTTTATTCGCACGGGGCTGCCCCGTTCATGTGATAGAGGGAGTGGAAGGAAGAGACACTTTGCCGAAGTCTTCTACCCCCTCCAACCAAGCACGCCACCTGCGAGTGCGGGAACAGCCCCCTGCACTGTGCCCGCATGCGTGCCCCCCAATCCCCTGGCCTCTTGCACTTCCTGAGGGCCCTTCCTCCCTACAGCCCCTGGCCCCACTCACCCCACAGCCCCTGTCACCATCCCACAGCCCCTGCCATCACCCGTCGGACAGCACCTGCCACCACCCATCCCACAGCCGCTGGCACCACCCTTCCCGGTACCTAACGATTAATTCTATTTGGACTTTTTCATAAAATACATGTTCTTTTCATGAATACTTTGTTTGTCTTATTTTATGAATATTTGCATGGTTGCTTACGAGTGAACATTTGCATTAATGTTGGCCACTGAAGATAAAAATTAACATAGGCTTCACTGGCGAGTAGTAAATAGAAAAGGGCAGTGGCATGCCAATCTTTAAGCCACTGATGTGACAGGTTGTATGCACTGTCATGAATGGAAAAGCCTGTGTTTAGTCTGCATTGACAGTGCCAAATGGCTGAACATATCAATCTTGGCATCAACAGTGGGATATTTCAGTACATATTAACATAGTACATAACATAGGCTACATATTAACATAGTGGGCGTGGGAACAGGGTCGTCATGCGGCTGCTTCACGGCATGCGTTTCTTCATGCAGATAACGGCAATCCTTCAACTCAGCGCGGGACCTATGGCATCGGCTGATGCCATTCCGGCTGTGCCTGTGACTGTCGACATCCAAGTTGGCAGCGTGGAAAACGGAGAGCTCTGGCAACCCTACTACACTATAGCTCCATCGTACAAGTCCCTCGCATCGTCCACGACATCACCTTTCCACCTGGATAAAAACGGACTGCAGCGGCCTGCGCCTTTCAGTGGGCGTGGGAACAGCGTCGTCATGCGGCTGCTTCACGGCATGCGTTTTTTCATGCAGATAACGGCAATCCTTCAACTCAGCGCGGGACCTATGGCATCGGCTGATGCCATTCCGGCTGTGCCTGTGACTGTCGACATCCAAGTTGGCAGCGTGGAAAACGGAGAGCTCTGGCAACCCTACTACACTATGGCTCCATCGTACAAGTCCCTCGCATCGTCCACGACATCACCTTTCCACCTGGATAAAAACGGACTGCAGCGGCCTGCGCCTTTCAGTGGGCGTGGGAACAGCGTCGTCATGCGGCTGCTTCACGGCATGCGTTTCTTCATGCAGGTTGGTAATAACTATTCTATGTTTGCTAAGAAATCGAGCAATATGTGCCTGCTGCTGTTCCCACGCCCGGGAGTGCTGTTGATTTTGCTCGCCCAGTGCTTTGATGTTTCTAGTCAACTGCTTTTGTTGTCGGGGGACGTTGAGCTTAACCCCGGCCCTGGGTCGGGCTCTGGAGCTGCCACACGGTCCAAAGACAGCGCTATTGATAATTCTCTGCAGAAACAACTCAACGACATGTTGACTCTGTTAGAAGGTGTTAATTCAAGGACCGCAAAAATGGAGTTAGAGCAATCACACTTAATAGCCTCTATTAATGAAATGAAACTAAATCAGGAATCTATGATTAGGAATATTGCCGATATTGACGCGAGACTGTCGGCAGTGGAATCTAAATCATCCGCCACTGATGCGGCTCACGGTGAATTGCGGATTTTGCGTGAGCTAGCCGATCAGCTTGTCAATGAAAATAGCAAGTTACGTCTTGGACAGGCAGAGCTGGAAGACCGGCAGCGCAGGGAAAATCTTCTGTTCTTCGGCATACCGGACAGTTTGTCCGAAACGTGGGATGAAACGGAAGAAAAGTTACTGAACCTTGTTTCAGGCTGCTTTGATCCGGTTCTTACGAATGACATGTTTGAACGAGCACACAGGATTGGTGTGTTCTCAGACGAAAAGAATCGTCCGATTGTTGTGAAGTTCCGGTCTTTCAAAACAAAACAACAAATCCTAGTGCAGTCTGCTAAACTTAAAGATAAAAAGGTCACTGTAAGTGAAGATTATTCTTTGCAGACACGTGTCGCTAGAAAGAAGCTTGTGCAGTTCGCGAAGGATGCTGACTTTAAGTATAAGCTGAGGTATAACAAACTGTATTGTAACAACAAATGCTACGGCTATAACCCTATTCACGATAGCGTTTTCGAGCTAGCTGGCCCACCGGGATCTTTAGTGGCCCCTTGTCGCGCTGCTTCTGGCTCGCCACACGCTTCGCCATAGAGGTGCGGGAGGGGCAGTGGACGGGCGACTGGAGATAAGACAGCGCTTTCAATTCTTTTCACAAACATAAGAAGCATAATACCAAAGCGGGAAGATCTAAACTCTGTCATCGACTCATGTGATGCCGATGTTGTATTGCTAACAGAAACGTGGCTCTCTGCAAAGATAGAGAGCAAGGAACTGTTTGATTGCAAGAAGCGCTACAATGTTTATCGTTCTGATAGAGGTCACAGAAGTGGAGGAGGTGTTTTAATAGCCATCGCCGATAATATTGTGTCTTCACCGATTAGTCTTTCTAGCACTTTAGAGTTGGTTTGGGTTGAACTTCGTGTTCATTTCAGGAAACTGATTCTGGGCATATGCTACCGTCCCCCGTCTTCGTGTGCAACTTTCGCTGAAGATTTGCATGATGCTCTTAACATGATCTCAGTACGTTATCCGGGCGCGGCAATCCTTCTTGCTGGTGACTTCAATTATCCCAGTATCGTGTGGGCTAATACGTCGCCGTATCCTCGCCCCTTTTCTACCGAATGCAATAACTTTTTGCGAACCTGTTTGGACTTTAACCTTTCGCAGCTAGTTACTAAGCCAACTCGTATCACGCCATCATCTTCCAATGTTTTAGACCTTGCGCTAACCAACGCGCCGGATCTTATCGCTTCAATCTCGTACTTACCTGGTCTTAGTGATCACACCTTGCTTCATTTCGATGTAAAGATTAATATTCCTAATCGCCGGAACATCTTCAAGTCAATTAGAGATTACAAGCGGGCGGACTATGATGCTATTAATCGTGAATTAGCTCTTTTCTTAAACAGTTATTTACCAGATTTTCCACAGCGTTCTGTCCACACTAACTGGGAAATGTTTAGGGACACTGTTGAACGTCTCACTAATACATTTGTGCCGCTAAGAATTTTGCGGTGTAATAGCCAATCACCGTGGTTTAACAACGTTCTAAAAAGACTATCCAATAAGAAAAAACGTTTGTTTCGCTCGGCGAAATCGTCGAATTCGCAACAACAATGGGACTGTTACCTTTCTGCGGCCGCTGAGTACAAATTAGCTCTGAAAAATGCTAAGGACACCTTCTTTAACAGTACTTTGCCTGCTTTGCTGATTAATAACCCTAGACAGTTTTGGAACACTGTGAACAAGAAAGATAGTTCGTCAATACTACTTACATCTTCTGACGGCGTTGCATTTTCACCTCATGAATGCGCTAGTGTTCTTAACAGTGTTTTTGTTGCTGCTTTTTCTGGCAATGTTTCCCTTACCAATCAGGAGTGTCCGGTATTGGATGCTTTTCCCATGGATCCAATTCTTTTTGAGACAACTGGCATCCTGAGGATAATTGAAAACCTTAAGATTTCTTCCTCCTGTGGCGTCGATAACATTAATTCGAAATTTCTAGTTAACACAAAGATGTACAGTTCCATGATCCTCACCAAACTGTTTGACCAGTCTCTGGAAACAGGCGGTATTCCCAATGACTGGAAGGTTGGGAGGGTGATTCCGCTGCATAAGTCTGGCGATAAACATTGCCCTGATAACTTTCGCCCTGTGTCGCTCACCAGCATTCCATGTAAAATCATGGAGCATGTCATCTACACTCATCTTGTCAACTTTTTAGAATCCAATTGCTTTTTCACTAATGCCCAACACGGCTTCCGTAAATCATTTTCATGCGAAACGCAACTCATATGTTTCACAAATGACCTGCATTGCATTCTGGATCGTGGGTCCCATGCTGATTCTGTATTTATGGATTTTTCTAAAGCATTTGACAAGGTTTCACATGAGCTTCTTTTTCTTAAACTAAACAGCCTTAACATTGATTCCACATTGCTTGCATGGCTGCATTGTTTTCTTTCAAACCGAAGTCAGTTCGTAACAGCAAATAACGTCAATTCAGATTCCTCTCCTGTTTGCTCTGGCGTGCCTCAGGGGTCCGTTCTTGGGCCCCTCCTCTTTCTCATTTATATAAACGACTTACCAACTAATATATCGTCTTCCATTTGTCTTTTTGCCGATGACTGTGTTATTTACCGCGAAATTAATGATGATAATGATGTATGTGTTCTTCAGTCCGATATTAACATGGTACTGGATTGGTGTAACCTGTGGAATATGAAGCTAAACATTACTAAATGCAAGCATTTGCCCATTTCTCGTCTATCTAATACACCCTCTACCTACTGCATCAATGGCATCACTCTTGAAACTGTGTCGTCTTATAAATATCTGGGTGTTCACGTCTCTTCTAACCTGTCTTGGAAAACTCATGTTGACTACATTACAAATAACGCCAATCGCATGCTTGGATACCTTCGCAGAAATTTTTCATGTGCACCGAGTTCATTAAAACTATTACTTTACAAAACATTGGTCCGCTCTAAATTGGAATATGCTTCATCGGTGTGGAACCCTGGGGTCGAATCTCTCATTTCTGACTTAGAATCTATTCAAAACCGCGGTTGTCGCTTCATACTTTCCAACTATCATCGTACTAGTAGTGTAACTGCCATGAAAACTAACCTTTCCCTACAGCTTCTTTCCCATCGCAGGTCAATAGCTTCATTATGTACTTTTCACAAAATTTATCATAATCCTTATCTTAAAGAGAAGTTACTAAAAAGACCACCCTATATTTCCGCACGCATTGATCACCGTCACAAAGTTTGGATCCCTCCTTGTCGCACAAGATGTTTTCACGATTCATTCATACCCAGAACTTGTGTCAGCTGGAATCACCTTCCCCAGAATATTGCTGTAATTACGGATACTGCTGCATTTCGTAACGCTGTTATTAATTTTATATAAGTATGTGTCTATAACTTTGTTAATTTATTAGTTGCTGCTTTCTTTTGTGTTTTGTTTTGTGTAATGCTGCCTTTTGTTAATTCTGTTATTGATTTTATACCAGTGTGTGCTGTAACTATATTCAATTTTTCTAGCTGCTGTTTTGTTTTTTATACTTGCATGTTATTCCCACTCCCCTCTGTAACGCCTAACGGCCCTGAGGGTAAATAAATAAATAAATAAATAAATATTGGTAGGGCCAGAATGGCTGGCTATCCATGGGACTAATATTGGCATCAACAATGGGACATCACTAGAATAGCTGATGTTCAGTACAAGTGGTAGTACCAGCATGGCTGAACATTGGACCGATACTTGCAGGACCAATGAAGTATGAGTGGAAAGGCCAGTGATATGACCATACTGGCAGTGCCAGAATGGCTGAACAATGAGACAATCTTGGTATGAAGTATGGGCCAAGGTTGGAAAATGTAGTAATGTGCTTGTATGCCAATGCCAGCCCAATATTGATGCCACTGTATTCCAACAATGAGCCATTGTTGGTCCAATCCTGGCGTGCTGCCTGGGAAGCTGCGCATTTGCTGCACATTAGTGTGCGCAACGCTTCAAAAGGATAATCGATAGCCTAGGGCAGTGAACCTTGTGATTGACGACGCTGATTTACGCCGCCAACTTCTACCGTTTAGACGCTTTGAACTCTTCTGGTAAACACTCCAGTAATTTTGCTTACTCACTGTCGTTTACGGCCTGGTGCGATTCGCTGGCAGCTTTCGTTGCGCTTGAATGACCGGAGGTGCTTCGTTGAAACCCTCACGGACACAGGGGACTGGGCTGCAGGGAATGGTGAACACTATTAATAGTGATGGACTTTTTTTGAGCGATCAGGAGGATTGTGCTAATGCTTTAGTGACCGATCACTCTCATCTTTTTTTATTTCGCCTGTTCGGAATAAACAAAAAGCTATACAAAGATAAATGCAGTGTCTTATAAAAATTTAACCCACTCACGCACTCAAAATGGTTATTAACCGGCTGCGAACCCGATAAAGCAAACGCGCCAAACACGCCAAACAAACTCAAAATTTAACCTCAAACCCAAAACCCGGCCTTCCCTTTTCCACATTGAATGATCTCTAAGAAACAGATACTACTGTTTCTTTCTTATCAATGGCTCGGGGGTTGTGCCCCTCTTTTTCCAATCATTCTTCGCCAGCCTTAGCAGATAATAAACTTAGGTGTTTCCATCTTAAACCTGCTCGAAGGTTTCCGCTGCATTACACAGCCTGTGCCTCGTCGTAGTTCTTTGCAATTCCTAGTTAACACGGTTAACTACTAGCCGTTGTAAAAAGAAATTATCGTCGCGCTTAAAGCGACGTGAGAGACGGTACGAAAAGGCGTCTGCGAAGAGCTGTTCCATCCGTAATGTGTTAGCCCTCTGGCTATATCGAGGAGGGATAAGTGCGGCAACACTGAGAGCTAAGGCTGTATGAAGAATCTTGAAGCAACCTTGCATGATTGGCCAATACGGCACACCCGGGGGATGTGCCCACTAAAGTCCAAATGAGATCGATGCGGGCGCAGTTGCGCCCGCGAAGAAAGTTTTCGATGACCGCTTCACGAAACCGAGGGTTATTGGTTACAACATGCCTGACCGGCGCGGACGCAACTGGAATCTGAGAAACTACCGTGTAATTACTATCCCAGCTGAACAAGGCTGAACGCTACCGGTAGGGTTACGGAGCATATAGATTGCCCTACCGACAAAGCGTCTGGGTTGGGCGGACGTTATTCGCGATACAAACGCCTCGCTCACAGTTCTGATCGCGAAGGCTCACCTTTTAGCACTTATGAGTCCAGTGCCGGTGGGCGGCTAAGCAGGCCACAGCGGTTCGATGTTCTGGGAGATCGGACAGCGAGGTTGTCCAATATGTCGCCCGGAAGCAGGAGTGGTTCTCGCACTGATGATGATTTTTATGAGGAACAGTGCGCGCTCACGAAGTGGTAGACGCAGTGCGAAATTGAGATAAATTCTTCAATTATAAAGTGTGTGATGAAAAACTCAAATTGAGAGCTCAAGTAAGAAAGCGGAATGATGTAAAAATTTTCGAGACCCACTCGTTTACTACGCAAATGAGGCAATCAGGAGGTGGCGAGGCGAGTGGATGCATGCAATCCACGCTACATGTGTTGGCGAAGACGAAGAGAAAGAAGACTGGAATCTAATCGGTTAGCTTGCTAACTTTTTTTTACTCATGAGGCCAGACTTGCCACTTCTGCGGATGCGCGAAACCGAGCGATGTCGCGCGCAGCGCAGATGGCCGCCGAGGTCGTAATAAAAAAACGAATAAAAATAAGCACAGCAATAAATAATAAGCTGTTTAAATATTAAGCTACTTAAATATTAGCCGTTGCTTATATTTTCAATTTCTCTAACAACTATGCTCTATTTTTGTGCCCAAACGAAGAAAGTAGGCTGTTAGTGCTCGGCTGTAAGGGCGGTGTCTTTTTCGTTAGAATTGTTTGAAGGGAAAGAGAGAGCGCTTGACTGCTGCGTCCACTCCACCATTTGCTGCCTACCTCCTTTCTTTAACGCACTTCACAAGGTCACCCAAATGGTCCTCATAATTTCGAGCCGATAAGGCCAGCTTTCGAATGGGAGTTTACGGTGGACGGACTACATGAAAGGTTAGTGCCCTTAGAAACTAGTTTGAAATTTAAAAGCTGTTCCTGACATACTCCAGTGCATCTCTCCTCTGATGGTGTCGTCACGTGTAACCTCATCAGCGTAACAGCTCGTCTCTGTGTCATAAATTTTTATCCTTGAAGCGAAACCTAGATCCGCGAGCGGAAATCTGAGGCAGAATTCCAAAAGGAGCCGACACGTACGAGAAAATCATGACTCGCCGGCCCATTATATCTGTAGTTTTGATGGCCTGCAATCCCATTGCTAAAGTGGTGGTCAATCATGCTCCTTTCGAACACGTGCACAGATCTGAGAGCAAGATAATGGAAAAGAGGGGCTCGTTATGGGTGATATGACGGACGCCAGCAGTCACCGAAACCAAGCAGCATAGGGTATTCTTTTTAATTTGTTGTGTTCATCAATGCGAAAGCAACAAATGATCCTTTCTAAACATAACTGATTATAAAGCATAATAAAAAACAACCACATGCCACCGGTGGAGCCCGAACCCACGACCTCCGTATTTCGCGTGCGGTGCTCTACAAAGTGAGCTAACGTGACGATTGACCAATCTTCCTTCGGGGGCCTTTATGTGTAGTGTAACCGAACCTTGAGCGCGTTCACGTGTGCCGTCCTCGTAAATAGCGGCGGATGTAGCACGTTCTGTATTACTGCGAGTGTCACGTAGGAACATGATCGAATGGTGAAGGCGGACACTGTGCGAGAACTCGCACTAGCGGCATGTTCTAGTTTCGGCTTTCTAATCACTTATCTGCAAAAATAAGCATTTGATTAATCTCCGATTTATGAACGGCACAAATAAAAAAACTCCCCTATGGTCCTTCGTTTCGCTGAGTGTTGGCTTCCCTCATGTCATATTTGATTACGCGTTCCATGAAATCGGTGACGCCACGTGCAGCTTTGCTGTAGTGCCTGGAAATTCTAACATAGCATATGAACAAGTCACGTATCCCTTTCTTTGCTATACATTTTCGGTCTTCAAGCTAAGGTGCATAGCCCGCACATACGCTTTTACTGCACATACGACCGTGCAGTAAAAGCTGATGGCTGCCCGTTCGTTCAGTGAAAGTCAAAATCCTTTCGTGGAGCGCCAGATTTGATCAATATGGACATTCGGCTTTGTGTTCGCTCTATGTACCGGCGCCGAAGCAGAAGCTACAGGCCTGCATTGAAAAACGCGAGGAATGAATTGCGCAATGTGATTTGGGCATCATGGCAGCATCATATTTATCGGCATTACATGAGTAACATTTCTGGAACTCTTTGTCCTTTCGGGTCCGGTATCGGTGAACAGAAAGGGAATACGAGCCAGTGTTTATGCGTATCAGGTCTAGCCTAACCTGACCGCAAAATCGGCGGCCTCCTTTAGAAGCATGAAAACAGTACCACCCTACTATGGTGAGCACTTTCAAAGCTCCACTGTATGCTTTCCCATTGCTTCATTCGTAATTGAAAATTAAACAACTTAATTAATGACTGCACTTTCATAGTTCAGTGGCTTGTGTAATGACTAGAGCCCGGAACTTCAGGCATTTGCTAAACATGCCTATAAAGGCCTAAACCGAGGATTTTTGTACTTACCAGCCTTTTTGTTATTTTTTACTAAATACTGCCTATTTAACCGCACTTGTTGCCTATAAATGCGGCATTTCGGTCCTCGGGGCGGTTTTTCAATTTTGACACATCTGTCTAATTTGGTGAAATGTTTAGGGGAATCCCCCAAGGTGGATATTTTGTTCTTTTTGCTTCTCCCTCATCGGCCGTCAATACATCCTCGAACCTAACCTGTCTTTCCATTTGGCCTCCAACTCATTTAACGGCTAAAACGCAGATTTGATTACCTTTTTTCCGAATGCTTGAAGCGCTCTGTACCGAATGCAATAAACGCTACCGAATGTAATGAGTTCATATTGAGGTCGAAATTCAGAGAGGTTTATTTGACAGAGAGGCGGATACGCCAGCCTTATGTATCATTACCTGCCCTGCTACTCTGCACAGGGGAAGAGATAGAGGGTATCAAAGAAAGTTTAGGAAGTGTGATGATGTTAATATAAGAGAGAACCGAATATATGCACGCATATATGGACAGCGCCTAATCACAGCCGCGAGTAAAAACACGTGTCCCGCAAGAAACGAAGAAGCAACCGGAATTCCTGCAGAGCTTTCCATCCCTCTGAGGTACTAAATAAACTGACCTTCACTCTTGGACAGACAGTAGGTTTTCGTTTTTACACGCCGGTTCAACTTCGTTTAATTTCCATTCAGCTGCAAGACACCGGAATCTCATCGAGAGGTGAGAGAAAAGCCCGAGATATTTCGCCTACCTCAAATCGCAAAAAAAAATTCCATTAGATACGGAATCCGGTACAATCGAAGAGGCAACACTTAATCGTAACAACATATTAATTTCGACCGCGTAGAGAATAGTGACACTAGGAGAGTCTGCGGGCGTATTTACCGATCCTTATGAAGAGGAAATTGTGCTGTTGAAGCTCAAATTATAATGGTATTCCTTATATTTGGATCAGTAATAAAAAAAATTTTCCTACATTCATGAGGTGCCGAACACCTCTTTTCCATGCTTCGCATTGATTTTAGTAGTATTGTGTTCCTAGACATCCACAGTGTACCTTGGGTTGGCTTCTTTAATTTATTTTGAATAAACGGCTTTATAAGAACGATAAAAGCATGTTTATGTTATCAAAAAATGTGTCAATGTTTACTCCACGACCGGCTGTAGGAAGAGAATGAAGTAGCCAGCGTAATACTTTCATTTTATCATTTAGCGCAGTTTTTATCATCACTATGCTAATGTAGCACGTAAATTAGGGACTTAAAGACTTTGTGCAAGAACTTGTAGGTTGCGAAGTGCTAGCTCCTCTAATTCGCCTGCCTTCTTTCTCCTCTCCTATTTTCTCCTTCTGTTTTGGCCGATTTTTAAACGCGTTTTTATATGGGCGTTTGCGCTGTCATTGTTGGGAAGGGGGTTGTCTACTTCACACTTGTGTATGGCGCTCCACTAGTGTGCGTGAGGCAAACCTGATGTGAGACAGCCACCTATATATTTCAGGTGAAATGCTTACGACCTGCAACTACATGTGATTCTACTTGCGCGAAAGTTTTTCTATATATGTTGAACCAAGGGGCTGCGGTGAGGCATCGCTTTGTTTATAAAACTACTGTATGCTCGGGCGCTGTACATAAGTGTGAGGAATGCTGCACCTGGCATTCCTAGTGGAGCACAAAAAGCAACCAAATAGTGAGCTGAGAACGATATAACAAGATTGTATTGAGGATTTCATTGGGCGTTATAAAACCAGGTGGCCAGAATCCATGCCATCAACATCGTGATATGGCGTGCCTTGTAGCAAGTGCGCAGTTCTGTCACGCACCGACAAATGAAACTCCAACTGGACACGCCAAATGTGAAAAGCGAAGTGAGAGATACTGGCGCGAAGAGGGTTTAGAGGGTTTATTCGACCTCTCTTGTATCGCATCCTCAGAGCTAATAGGTTTGTGTTTTAGTGTTGACAGTTCCATTGTATTGTTCGCTTTTTATTTCTTTTCTTATAGTACGTAAATACGGTGTTTGAAGGCCTCACATTTCAGTGTGTGGGCGATTGCCTCGCAACCAACGTGCGATGTGATTGGGCACCTGCCATGGCAGATATACGCAGCTGCTTTAAATTCACCGCTTCAAAGGGGATTTATATGAGCTCAGTTGCGCTCCCTATAAGCGGTCTGGCTTCGCATTTGTGCACTGATTCGGATTTTGCGAGATCCCCCGTCATTTCCAGTGCGACATTCGTAAAACTTGGCATTTTGACGCGAACTGTCCAAACACTGCACGCCCAGTCAGCAACTTCTTTCCCCAACAGGACGGGGATTTCTGAAACTGGGTATTCTGCAAATCCACGGTGAGCAGAGGAGAACACGCTAAAAGTTTTTGATAGGGCGGCTTCACAACAAGAAAAAAAAACGCCGAGAGAGAGCGAGATACGTTCACATGTTTATTCCAGACCACGGACGTACTCCGTAGCGCACCGAAGCCCACCTGTCTCCGGAACTTCAACGACAGCGGAGCTTTCAATCCAATGTGAGCAAAAGGCAACATATTTTCAGAGAAAAGTTGGCTGTGTGCTCTCCAGCAATATCCGCTTTGCGCCATTATTAAGCCTCGAAATAGAGATGTTGCAACTCGCGTTGAATGAAGTCTGGCGCAAGAGAGAATAAGCTTCCTGGTCTCCTTAAAATATCGCTGGGTTAATATAGCGCGGTATCATTTTGAGAGAGGTTTCAGTGGCTGACGTACTGAGTCACCGCTTTTTCTGACTGTGAACTTGTGAGCGCTTAAGGGCTCTGATTTGAAAAAAAAAAAAAACTCTATACTTTTCTTTGTATTTAACCTTTGCGTGTGCCTTGAGACAGCCGTGGCTGATGCTAGAACTACATAGACGCAGAAAAGAATGCACTCCACAAACTCACTCCACGCATACAAATAAGGGTAGCTTTCTTTAGCGCGAAGAGAAATATGGTTGAAAGGGAAAGGGGGCTCCCGCCGGAACTATTCTGCGACACGAGACGCTTCAGTCTCGGCCCTAGTGTGCGGTCAGTTAAAATGCGTCGCCAGTAGGGATCGGCAGAGCTCTTCGTGTCATCTCAAGCCACTCTTTCAGTCCAAGGTTGGTGAGATGGGTGGGTTTTAGTAACCCTTATAGGAAAGCGCAAGCATTCCTGTCGTCTAAGGCATTCCTGTCGTTTTCGTACTGCTTGTTTCTGACATCTCCGTTCCTTTTCTATTCCGTTTTTGTCAAGACACAGGTAGTTGTCGGTGTTTACAAGAAAAACAAAGTGCTGGAGAGAAACCAGGAAGAGTCGTAGAGAGTTTAAATAGCCTCCAAAGGAAGGCATTTGTTTAGAAGGTATAATATGTTAACGAGCAATGTGTGTGACTATAGCGCAGGAGAAAAAAATGACATGGGGAAGGAGACGTAGATATCCAGATTGAAAGAACATTCACAGCATCTTCAGAGTGGGTTTGCTATCTTCTATTTGATCTTGGCCTTTCATTTCAGTATTGCATGATTGGACTGCTTATGATTGAATTTAACTGAGCCATTATCTCCCTTAGCGCGTTTCCGTTTTTTTGCGCAGTGATTATGTCTGCTTTATGGCCAGATAAATGTGCGCTTCTGAGAGTAATGACATCTTTACTGCCCTGCCAGCTGAACTTAAGGTTGATGAACGTTTTCCATCATCCGGTCGGTCGAAAGCAATGGGCTATTTTGTAGAAAGAGCTCCCCACTAGCGACATCGACGATCAATTGCTTGTGGTTCATGACGCCGACGATGAAGTCACAAGTGAGGATCTTTAAGAATGTGTGATCAAAATCCCCAAATTGGGAGCTTGAAGGATTTCATGTTTACCTCACAGCTTTTTCGAGGTGTTCGACTGCATTCTGTGGCGATCGGGAGCTCCGCCCGACGACCACGAAGAAAGCATAAGGAGGAAAGCGTGGGCCGCGTGCACAGAGTGGTCACATGATCACACACGACCCCGGTGCCTACGACAAGGAAAGCAGCGCTAGGCGTAATGCATAGGCTCGCGCTCCTCCTTGACGGATTCTTCTCTGTGCCATCCCGCACTGCCCGCCTCCTCCTCCTCCTCTATGAATACTCAAATGCGAGCACCTCCTGTGCAATTACGAGCAGCCTCCGAATTATCGGTTTGCGCTGTAAAACGAGACCACAAAAACACCAATACTTGGATACAGAAGGAGGTGGTTGCATGTAAAAAATGCTCCCTGAACCAGCAAAACATTCATCCCACGCGAAATAATCTTAGTCGCTCTATCTTGTACATTGCAACCATTTGCCCTAATTAAAAAAAAAATTTCAGCCTTACGATTTCTATGAACAAATACGAGGAAGGACGAGAAGAACGGCAGAAATATGACACAGGCAGTCGTCTTTGGTAGAATCCATAATAGCCAAGCAGAAGAAACAAAATTGAAGAGTGGTTAAATGCAATTTGTTATTGACATTTTTTTTAAGGTAGTGCGATTCCAATACTTCCAAAAGCTGGGTATTTAATGATGTTTAATGCCTTGTATAAACGTACATAACCAAAAAATGAATCCGAGTGCGGCAGCTACTACTTCTTTATGGGGTACACCTAAATTTAATAATTTGTGCAGCGCCAATGGGCGCTCGTGCAGATCGGTGGAGACCTGGACTCTAAGGACTATAGCATCGCTACAGAGCCTAATGATCACTCGTTGCAAAGCACATGTATGCTCACTATCGACACCTCGCTTCACTCGGCCCGCGATAATAAAGAACAAGAGGTCGCTAAGGTAAGGCCTGCGGGAAAATACGAAGCGAAGAAGTCGCAGCTTGAAAATCACAATATACATTTTTTTACAGTGATTCCCAGAAGAATATGCTGGAGATAGAAACATTGGCAGTATTTCAGTGATCATCATCAGCATGACTGCGCCCACTGCAGAACGAAAGGCTTCTCACACAGTTCTCTACTTATCCTGTATTGTGCGAGCTGCGGCCTTCCTGTCCCCGCAAACTTCTTAATCTCGTCCACCCAACTAACTGTCTGCCACCTCCGGCTGCGCTTGGCTTCCCTTAGAATCTTGCCTGTTACCATCAAGGACCATCGTTTTTCATGGCTTCGCATTACCGGTCCTGCCCAAGCCCATTTCTTTGTTTTGATTTTGACTAGGTTATCGTCAACCCATGTTTGGTCTCTTACCCACTCTGCCCTGTTTCTGTCTCTAAATTTTACGCCTATAATTTTTCTTTCCATAGATCGCTTCACGGTCCTTAAGCTCAAAGCTTTTTGTAAGCTTCCACGTTTCAGTCCCATAGGTAAGTACCGGTAAGACACAGGCGTTATCTACTTCTCTCTTAAGGGAGATTGGTACGTTCGCATTCATGACCTGAGAGAACATGCCAAATACGATCAAGCCCATTCTTGGCCTTCTGGTTATTTCACTCTCGTGATCCGGATCTCCGATCATTACTTGTCAGAAGTGGACTTACCAGTATTACCTTACCACTTGCAGCAGCTCGCTAACCGCTGTGAAGTTCTGTTCTCTTCCGAGCCTGCTGAACATTATACTGGTTTACTGTATATTGCTTTTAGACCCACCGTTCTGTTCTGCCTGTTTAACTAAATGATCATGTTTTGCATTTTATCGTCTGAATGACTGAGCAAGGCAATGTCATCCGCTAATCACACATTGCCAAGGTATTCTTCATACTTATCCCCGACTGTTCTCAATCCAGGCCCCGGAATACCGCCTCTAAACAGGCAGTGATTAGCATTGATGAGATCGTATCTCCCTCCTTGAACCCTTTCTTACTCGAATTCTAGTACTGAGTTTATGGAGAATTATGGTAGCTTGGCCCCGTCTCTAGATATCTTTTAGTATTTTTACGTAATTATCTTCTACACCCTGATTCCACAATGCCTGCATGACTGCTGAACTTTCGACGGGGTCAAATGCTTTCTCGTAGTTTATAAAGGCTCTATATAGTGGTTGATTATAGTCTGCGTATTTCTCTATAACCTGATTTATTGTGTAAATATGGTCTATTGTCAAGTACCCTGTACGAAAGTTTTCCTGATCATTTGGTTCATTAAAATCTAGGGTTGTACTGACTCTTTTAGCGATTACCTTAACAAATACCGTGTAGGAAACGGACAGTAAGCTGAGCGGACTGCAATTTTCGAAGTCCTTGACATCTACTTTCTTAAGAATTAAGATAATGTTAGCGTTCTTCCAAGCTTCTGGCGCGCTCGCAATCATAAGTCATTGTATACAAAGGGTGGCTAGTTTTTCAAGCCTGATCTCCCCTCCATCGTTCAAAAGATCTGCTGCTATTTGTTCCTCACCAGCTGTTTTCTCCCTTTGCATTGCTCCTAAACCTTTCTTTACTTCGTCTTTTTTTAGTAACGGCGTGTCGCAGGGCTCTGCACTACTGCCTGTGTTATTAACCTCCTGATTTCATTGGCTACTTCTTAAAGTTAGAATTCTTCGGCTACTGTTACTATTTTATCCGGGTTGGTAATGTGGTATTGTGCTGCTATTATATTACCCGTAATTCCAGACCCGTAATTCAAAGGTGTATGCGATATCAAAAATGCATGCATTAGGTTCATTTCAGGTCGAGTACACCATAACAGCTTGCCTCTATATGCAGAATAGGTCCTTCTCAACTCAACTCAGTCCTCATGCCACTAGCAGCGCAGTGGCCCAGCAGTTAAACGATGCGCCGCCACTGCACTGCCAGGTGGCTGTTTCCTCCACAGCCGCCGGTAGGGCTTGTGCGACCCTCTTGCTCTTCCCGAGCAACCTCTCATGCAGATGGCGTGACGCTCATCCGAACTTACCTAGGCTTACCCGAGTTACTAGCCAAGCTTAATCGAGTAACTCGGGTAAGCCTGAGTAGCAACTCGGTTTGCTAGGCAACGGAACCAGACCTATAAAACGTATGTACTATTGGGGACAAAATTCTCCAGGACGCGCTACTCATGATGTTGGCTTATAGGTACCAAGTGCGCTAGTGTTCAGCTGATTTCCCTAAAAAGCATTATACCGTATTGTGCGTTTTTATCGTAAAGACTTTCAAAATTTTTCTTTCCTCAACCGCTGGCTCGTTTGCGGTGAAACTGCACACAGAGCTTGCGTATTATGGTAACTTTTGTACCGTAGCAAGTTTTACAACGGTACTTACTTAGTTCAGTCGTGCATGATGCAAAAGCGTAATCGTCTGCGTCGAGATCGGCGTGCCGAAAACCCAAAACAGCGAGTTTTTGCTGAAGGGGGGCAGTAGCGCCATCTGTCTTCTGCAGTGGAAAGCGTCACAAGGCGCCAAGGCGAGCGTTGCAAGGAGCGCGGGCCCTTTGATTACGCCGTTCCGGCCTTTTCGTCTGTTTCAACTGAAGCGCTTCGAACATTTTCGGAAAACTGAGCGGAAAAAAAGCCTGAAACAACTATTTTAACGAGGCGGTGCCGTTAACAGAAAATTGTTTGGCTTCTTTTTTTCGTCCAATGTCTTTATCCAATTCAGCTTATATCGTCTGGTTTCGTGGCTCTCCTAAAGCGTCAGAGGACGACGTCGCGAAGTCCCGAGCTGTGTATTTCTTGTTTAATTTCGTTGTGGAAGACAGATGGCGCTACTGCCACCTTTCAGCAAAAACTCGGTGTTTTGGGTTTCGGTTAGCCGATCTCGACGCAGACGATTACGCTTTTGCCTCAAGCACGGCTCAACTAAGGAAGTACCGTTGTAAAACTTGCCACGATACAAAAGTTACCATAATACGCAAGCTCTGTGATCAGTTTCACCGCAAACGAGCCAGCGGTTAAGGTAAGAAAAATTTTGAAACTCTTTACAATAAAAACGCACAATACGGTAGAATGCAAGGCATAGTTTCATCTGCCCGAGTGTGACCTCCAAGCATTGGCTGATAACAAATCGCTATGATAGAATAGAGCTAGTAGAGCGGTCGAAGTTAATAAATAAGCGCAAGGTAGCCGACATCAGGAAGTTTAGCATGGAGAAAATCGAGCATAGTCTAAAGAGCGGATGTAGCCTAAAAGAAGCGAAGAGTAAATTAGGCATAGGTGAAAACCAGATGCATGAGATAAGAGACAAAGAGGGCAATGTCATTAGCAATATGGATAAGATAGTTAGAGCAGCCGAAGAATTTTACACAAATCTACCAATATCCCTACCAATATCCCTACCAATAATCTACCAATAACCAATATCCCTGAAGAGAAAAGTATACAACATCTGTATCCTACCGGTACTCACCTATGGGGCACAAACGTGGAGGCTAACAAAGAGGGTTCAGGTTAAGTTAAGAACAATGCAGCGAGCTATGGAAAGGAAAATGAGAAGTGTAACGTTAAGAGATAGGAAGAGGGCGGAGTGCGTGAGGGAACAGACGCGGGTTAATGACATCTTAGTTGAAATCAAGAGGAAGAAATGGGCTTGGGCAGGGCATGTAATGCGAAGGCAAGATAACCGCTGGTCCTTAAGGGTAACAGAGTGGATTCCAAGAGAAAGGAAACGTAGCAGGGGACGGCAGAAAGTTAGGTGGGCGGATGAGATTAAGAAGTTTGCGGGGATACAGTGGCGGCAACTGACAAAGGACCGGGTTAATTGGAGAGACATGAGAGAGGCCTTTACCCTGCAGTGGGTGTAGTCAGGCTGATGATGATGATGATGATATAGAGTAGCGATTGCAATCAGACTGTCACTGAGAGAGGCTGTGGAACACAGCAATGGGACATCCCGCTAGTAACGAAGGAGGAAATAAAGAAAGCCTTAGGTGCAATACAGAAGGGGGAAAGCAGCTGGTGCGGATCAGATAACAGCAGATTTGTTGAAGGATGGAGGAGATTGTGCTCTAAAAACTAGCCACCCTGTGTTCGCAATGCCTTGTGACCTCGAGCGTGCCTAGAGCTTGGAAAACGGCTAACATTATCTTAATTCTTAAGAAAGGAGGCGTCAAGGACTTGAAGAATTACAGACCGATCAGCTTACTGTCTGTTGCCTACAAGGTATTTACTAAGGTAATTGCTAATAGGGTCAAGACAACCTTAGACTTCAATCAACCAAATGACCAGGCAGGCTTTCGTAAAGGATGCTCGACAATAGACCATATTCACACAATAAATCAGGTGATGGAAAAATGCGCCGAATATAACCAGCCCCTATATATAGCGTTCATTGATTACGAGAAAGTATTCGACTCAGTAGAAACCTCAGCAGTCATGCAGGCATTGCGGAATCAGGGTGTAGAGGAGTGTTATGTGAAAATATTGGAAGATATTTATAACGATTGCACAGCTACCATAGTTCTCCATAAAGTCAACAATAAAATTCCAATAAGGAAAGGTGTCAGGCAGGGAGACACGATCTCGCCTATGCTATTCACTGCCTGCTTACAGGAGGTATTCCGGGGACTGGAATGGGAACAGTTGGGGATAAGAGTTAATGGAGAATACCTGAGTAATTTGCGATTCGCTGATGACATTGCCTTGCTAAGCCACTCAGGACAAGAACTGCAAAGCATGATCAATGAAGTAGACACAGGGAGAGCAGAACGGTGGGGCTAAAAATTAACATGTAGAAAACCAAAGTAATGTTCAACAGTCTAGCAAGGGAACAACAGTTCGCACTTTGTAGAAAGGTGCTGGAAGTAGTAAGAGTATATGTCTATGTAGGGCAGGTAGTGACAGCTGATCCAGATCATGAGAGGGCAATAACTAGAAGAATAAGAATGGGGTAGAGCGCATATGGCAGGTTATCTCAGATCATGAATGGCAGTTTACCAATATCCCTAAAGATAAAAGCATACAACAGCTGTATCTTGCCGGTACTCACCTATGCGGGAAAAACGTGGAGGCTAACAAAGAGGGTTCAGCTTAACTTAAAGACAACGCAGAGAGCTATGGAAAGAAAAATGATAGGTGTAGCGTTAAGAGATCGGAAGCGGGCGGAGTGGGTGAGAAAACAAACGCGGGTCAGTTACATCCCAGTGGAAATCAAGAGGAAGAAGTGGGCTTGGGCAAGGCATGTAATGCGAAGGCGAGATAACCGCTGCTCCTTAAGGGTAACGGAGTGGATGCCAAGAGAAGGCAAACGTAGCAGGGGGCGGCAGAAAATTAGTTGGGCGGATGAGATTAATAAATTTGCGGGGAGACAGTGACCGCAACTGGCAAAGGACAGGGTTAATTGGAGAGATACGGGAGAGGCCTTTGCCCTGCAGTGGGCGTAGTCAGGCTGATGATGATGCTGATGATTTTGAAGTCAACTGCATGTCGTGGGCACTTTTTTCCCCGATAGTACCTACGATGACAAGATTCTTGGTCAATATTAGTGAGCGTATGAGCGGTTTGGCCCTGCGTTCAGTGTATTTGAAACAATCAGCTTCCGGGGCACTGGCGCATCGCTTAAGTGCTGCCCCACGGCGCCAGGAAGGAATCAGGACTCAACGCGATCTCTGAATGTCGAGTAAGGAAATAACCAACTCTGCAAAGGTGGGCATATGCGTCGAACCTAAGCGAAGTGATACGTGAAGAGTACTCTACGGCACTCAAGGGAGCCATTACCGCTATTACATCATGCCCTTACGCCATTAATGCTATCAGATAGTACCCTTAAGGCGGAATTTATGTGTCGCCTCCAAGGTTTTATAAAAAATTCTTTATTTGAATTGAAAGTAATGTGTTTTTTCATTACTAGGTCGGTAGTCTCTTGACACCAGCCAACATGAATTTTCTCAGAGACTCTTTTAGGCAGTTAGGACAAGTTACGTCTTCAGATACCAAATAAATTCTCCGGGTGCCTCATTAGAGGTTCAAGTGGTTGAACTTGTTGAGTTGTTCTAGCAATAAGAAATGGCTTCGATTCCAAAAGGGACCAAGAGCTGTTAATCTGCTCCTGAAGCCAATACAGTGAGGTTGTATGTGCCGCTGCAAAATACAAGTTCTAACGCTCATAATAATCTATCTGTAAAGCACAGAATTCCGTGCACTGCGGTTGAAGACTGCAGAACTAAGTAGCGCATGTCAGCAGTTTTTTATGAAACCCTTCCACGCGCAGTAAGTTGAACGTTCCATGCGCTGTTTGCGTCCGCTAATTGAAGTTCCTTATTAAAAAGTAACCGCTCACCATATTGTAGCCAACTGCGTACATGCCTAGTTGCATTGACTTCGGGCACGTCGACTGTTTTTGAGGGGCGCGCTGTCTCATACTTTCTAGATTCCACCCGCGGAGAAGTAACATATTGCTTACCGCAATGATTACAGCATGCATGACATAATTATTCAGAGTGCAAATAAAAAACAAATTCCAAAGCATCATTTGCTTTGCATGCTAAGCTATACAGAACTTACAGGCATTTGATCGACAACTGGTCGCAGTGCTAGCTTCAGCCATCTCAGTGTGCACAACGAATTTTATGAAAGACCAAAATTCACTGAAAGTCAACATGCAATCAGTTCATCAAAAGAACTTCATAGAAATGTCACTCAGCAACTTTATGTAAACCCGCGGCACCCGTGACCTGGACTAATTTTTCTTTAACTACGAAGTTTCTGAGAAACCTGTCTACCTTTCCTTCGTAGCCGTATGGCTGCGCTTGGGTGGATGTCAATGAGTAATTGCTCCCTTATTGCAGATCTAGTCCACCTTGGGGCATTCCCCTAAACATTTGACCAAGTCCATAGAAAGCACCCTCTTAGTCAAGTTCCCCGATTAGGCGAATAATCTCGTGCGGACTAGATTGGTAGTGCAAGAGGTTTTTCAGTTCTGCTGGTCCTTTGTGCAGTCCGGTGGTCTGCTGGTGGAATGCAGTAGTTCGGCCGTGTCTTGTATGACCGTAGTCCAGAATGGCTTCAGCTAGCTCAGCCATAAATGCTGTTCCCCCATCTGTGATGAGTACTTCCAGGGCGCC
This sequence comes from Amblyomma mixtum, assembly GCF_055824585.1. Taxonomy (NCBI): domain Eukaryota; kingdom Metazoa; phylum Arthropoda; class Arachnida; order Ixodida; family Ixodidae; genus Amblyomma; species Amblyomma mixtum. The sequence continues at coordinate 122,711,041 of NC_143013.1, forward strand.
GTGAAGCAAAAGGATGTGATCGACGAAAACTTTTGCTACTAGTTCCGCAGTGCCACTCGGTAAGGCATTTGCTTCGGTGTCGCGGGGCAGGTGGTCAGTCACCACGATGGGTCACTTGTTGCCCAGTGTTGACTGTGCGAAGAGGCCTAGGAGATCCATTGAAATCTTTTGAGAATCTGGCTCGTTTGTGGTACTGGCTTCCATAGTCCAGTTGGCGTGATGGATCCAGCTGGCTTGATTGACACTCACAGCACGTTTTGGCCTAATCGTGCAATGTCGGCCGATACTCTTGGCAAGTGTATCTATCTTCAATGTGGCGTAGGGTGCGGGTTAATCTGGGGCACCCAGTTGTTGGTTTCATCTCGTTTAGCCGTTTACTTACTTGGTACTCCGCGCAAAGCTGTCAGAGTTGTCAGGCTTAGGCAGTACGCAATGATTATCAGTATAAAAGAAGACCGAGAAGCTGTCCTTTGCGTTAATGTATCAAACAGCTATCAATAGCGGGGAACGTATTTGTTTTAACTATGACCAAATTGTTTCAACGATGCGTTTATCATGGTGAACTGGATGTTTTCGGTTGAAGCTTCCCAAGCTGTTCTCTGGTTAAGAGGATAGCTTTAAAGCGCCGCCGCGGTGGCTCAGTGGTTATGCCGCTCGGCTGCTGACCCGAAAGACTCGTGTTCAATCCCGGCCGTGGCGGTCGAATTTCGATATTTCGATGGATGCAAAATTCTAGACGCTATGTATTGTGGAATGTCAGTTCACGATAAAGACCCTCAGGTGGTTTAAATTTCTGGTGCCCTTCAGTACGGTGTCCCTCATAGCCTCATTCGCTTTGGGACTTTAAACCCTCATAAACCATTTCTGCGAACCGTGTTGCTCTTTCGCAGATAGAGCTGCCCAACCTTCCTTTCGAGTACCTGCTCTAGTTTCAAGAGCGTAGCCACAGTAAAACGTTGCCGTGGGGTAACCGCGGAGGACAGATACTCGATGGGTCGCTTGCATCGTTGCCTAAGGAACAGCAGCTGCCAATAGCAGCAAATAAAAAAAAAACGCGCGCTAACACGGGACTGCAGTGAGGCTTTTCACTAATGGACGTAACAACCCTCTGACGGCGCGTCACCGCAGGAGGAAAGCAGCAAAGTTCAAATGGTGTCGGTCGTTATTGTCGATTTAGAGGCTTTAATTTGGTGGAGCCCTATTGGCTCGCAAAGATGTCCCCACCGGAGCAAACGGCGCCAGTAAAGCTAATCCCACGAAAGCTCAGTGTGTTCTCCTTTGGTGACCGGCTTTACGACGTTGGCGCCAGCAATGAACATTACAATGCAGCTTGAAAAGTGCCTTTTGGAAATTCGTCGATACTTTTCTTGCGATTGTATCATGGATTATTTCTGTACTCTTGATATACTCATGTTGAGATAATCGTTTTTTCGCTCAGCGGGCGTAATTTCTCGGAAACCCAAGTGGTTCTCTTCATGTCAGCATTTTCGTTCTGGGCCCAATTACCGGGCCGAATTTCCTAGGTCTTGACAGAGTGCAAAACGACTGGGCTCTTCTCAGATCGGCGAGAAGGTTAGTCATTTCAAAAAGAATTAATGATTCCTTAGCTTGCCAGGCTAATGAAGGCGTACTCGTGTGCTTCAATTCCTCAGCAGGAAGGTTTTGTGTGTGTGTGCGTGCGTGAGAGTTGAAAACGCTCTGAAATGTACGTTCTTTTTGCGTGCAATTCCTTTTTTTGGCCTTATAGTTTGCTAGCGCATGTCGTTCTGTTTCAGTGGACCCTGTTTTCCATTTCCCAACAGCGCTGGAATTTAGCAAGACGACCCGCGGCGTGGTATAATTACCCCTTACCCGCTTTAAGTTTACGGCAGCTGAAAATAGTGTTTTCCTACTGTTCTCATCCAGTTTTGTTCACTGTCGTAGCAGAGAAAATACCAGTCAGACGACACAAATGTGGATTTCAGTGAAAAACGCTGCCCATTTTGTACCCGGTTCTCGGCACATTTTTTGATTGACAGAAATGTTTGGACTACTTGATCATTCAATAGGGTTAGTCTTCTACCCTAGTCGTTCGATGGCAGCTGACGCACTCTCTCGTGACTCTTCGGCAAAACTTCGTCGTTCTAAGAGCGGCCAAGAGAGCTTCCGATGATGGAGAATTGCGCGTGGCTGAATAATTGTAGCGTCCTAAAACATGAATGAAAATCGCACTCACATGTCCTGACAGAAAAAAAAAAATTAAACAAGAAAATTTATCGTTAATATCCTATAGTTGCATGCTTATGCTATTCAACTGCTATTTACGGCTACAAGTGATCCTGATCGCTTTTTTGTCACCCCAAGACGAAACTCTTCGTAATGGCTAAAAGGGCTCTCAAAACCGTGCTTTTGTGAAACCGCCCAGTTTCTTTTTTTTTTCAGCGCTTCTGATGATCGTGATCCTGTCTGTGAAAGGTTTTTCTGCAACGTGCAGCTTAATGTTAAACACACGCGTTGGTTATCTAGAGATTGGACAATGTCTCTGGGTTTTCAAGAAAAAAAGAGCCCCATTAAATCCATTTTAGGTCGGTTGCGAAGAGGGAACACAAGGAACTAGTGAATTTTAAGCCGATTAAAGAGTTAGCGGTAAGATGGAAAGCAGCGGAATTCAGAATCTCGCTGCAGAACTGATATTCTGTTTTTTTATGCGATGTTAATTGCCTCAGGGCATAAATCGGTACCAACTGATAGATGAGGATGCATAAATAAATGAGAAAATGTTCGCTGATCTAATGAAACCGAGCAGTGAACGATGATGAGGTCCTAGTGTCCAAGCGTTGTATGAAGCACAATTGCTCGGCGAAAGACCCGCTGCCGCCAGGTGCCGAATTCTTGTCGGCTTCAATGCCGGGCAAACCCACAGCAGGTGGTGAATGTCAGCCTCAAGATTTCGGTTCTTGCAAACTGGACACCCAGGGCGGGGATATAAACCTTTGAATTGCGGCCACTTTCGTGTAACGGCCGGAGTTAGGGCAACCCCGACCCGGATCCTCCGAAGCGCAACCTCCTCTGCAGTGGTAAGACCACGGGGGAGGGTTACCGCACACGGAGGGATCAGAGCACGTGTGCGGCGCCGGCGGTGTTCCTTCTTTGTTAAAAGGAGGGTGGCGTCATCCAGAGTGAGGACTCGAGAAGAGCAGGTTGCGGTCACAAGGTGGGTCGCAGAATCTGCACGGCTTTGCGAACTCAGGAGATCTCGTGGGACCTACTGAATTCGGATTGGCTGCGGGATGCGTGCCGCGAGACGATGGATGTCCTGGCAAATGCCTGGGGTCGGTGCGGAAAGGGCGTCGGTGCGGATGACAATGCGAGCATATTCTGTTTTAACTGAGAAAGACGATCTTAATGTTCAAACATTAAACGATAATCGCGTGGCTTTCAATACAGAGTGGGCAGTAAAATTCGGTGGTAGGATGGTTCGACAGGATACCGGCAGCTAACTCAGGAGACGGAAAATCTTAAGAAACGCCAAAGCATGAGGGCGTGTAACTCAATAGACAAAAGAAAACTAGGAGAGATATCAAAGTTATTAAATAAGAGCAAGGCAGCCTACTTAAGGAAGTTTAATATGGAGGGAAACAAGCATGCTTTAAAGAACCGACGCAGCCTAAAAGCGATGAAGAGGAAACTATGCATAGGTAAAACGAGATGTATGCTGCAAGAGACAAGGAAGGCAATATAGATAAGATAGTTAATGTAACCGAGGAGTTCTACAGAAATCTCAACAGCAGCCAATGAAATCAGGAGGCCAATGAGAGAGGCAGTAGTGCACAGCACTGCCACATCCCGGCACTTAAAAAAGAGGAACTAAAGAAAGCTTTGGGAGAAATGCGAAGGAAGAAAGCAGCTGGTGAGCCGCTGACAGGACCCACTGACGCTTTCGCGTATGCCCTTAAGGGCGGGGCTCAAGTGTCCCACAAAGTTAGGTCAATCACTGCGATGAAGAAATGAATTCGACGCCTTTACCACCGCCTAATGATCTAATGATTATTGCACCATGACGCCTAACCGAGAGCAAATGATGAAAGGACCTTCCTTCATGAACATAACATAATAATGGAATCTAGGCGAGCTGTGCAGTTTATAAAATATTTCCGCGTACTAAGTTACTGACGCAGTTTGGTCGTTATGGACCAAATGTTTAGGGGTTAGGAGGAATTGCAGCGAGGGCGCACATGTTCATTTGTAGCGATATAAAACAATGAAGAGAGTGGGGTAATAAGTTAAAGCTGGGTAGTATAACACGAAGGTTCTGTGGTGAGCAAATTTGTCTTCCAGAAAGGATAAATATGTGCATTAAAGTCAAGGGAATTCTGCCTGGATACTTTGTATGGCGCCAAATCATCCCAAATGCTGAGGACTAAATGAATGCAGTTAGCGGAACCTGTGAGGGAATCTCTGGTTGGCCTATAAGGACGCAAGGCAACTATTCCCCACCTTCTGCGAGCGCGCCTGACAGCAGATGTGGGAGGGACCTGAAATTACGCACTTATTAAACAGCAGCGATCTCATATTATTTCCTCTACTGTGTAGTGGCTCGCTTTCCATTCCCCGCAATCAGCATTTCCTGCTTCTTGAGCTCACAAGGAGTGCGCGAAGGTTCTCGATGCCACAGCGGTGAATAGGTATGCACCAGGTGAGTGCTAGGTCTTGATCGCCCTAGCAATAAGGATTTAATAGAGCATGAAACAGCAAAATGCGCACCAACGATAAGAAGCTCACAGCACTTTCACTGTACACGCCAGCTGATGTGAAGTCATAAATAAAGCTTGCCAAGCCATCATGGCTCACTGAATGGGGCAAGTGCCTGATGGTTATAAAGTAAACAGAGCGTGCCGATCATTAATAAAGAATGATCCGGTCTGTGCTTTATACAACCACCAAACTTTGTTTCGCGGCCTGTTCTTTGAGTCTGATTTGTGATTATGGACATGCATCAAATTGCATGGCTAGCAAATCACGGAAGATAAATTGAGTCTTCTGCAACAGTTCCACCTTTTGGACATATCTGCTTCTTCAAAAATTTGATGGCTAATGATGATCAAAAGCGAATTTCATTCATTACCTGGGGGATATTACGAGTTTTGCTTTCCGTGGAGTAGACACAAACATTCTGAGTGTCACATGCAGTACTTAGAGATGATTGAAATAGGAAAAGACATTCGGGTACCGCGGGTACAAGGCAGCAAAAACTTGAACACGATGAAGGTGACAATAAATATCTCAGAGAACTAGTGAGAGAATGATGTAATCAAAGGGCCTTAAAAGACTGCGAGTTGGAAGACAGCAAATGGCGCTGAAAATACATCCCTCTATACGATCATTCTGTCTGCCGCTTTCGCAGAAGCTTAATGGACGCCTCACGAATGATAACGCGCTTTCTAATCGTCCATTTCAGGACGGCAAAAATTTTCTTCTTGGGCTCAACGACTTCATTTGCTTAATTAGCAAAGCTAGGCTTGCCTCGGGTGAAATTCGCGATACCTGTTTTAAGTATGCTTTTCGAGGCAGGATCCGGAAGTAAAAATTTCTGAGAGGTCATTGTTAATCCCAACGCAGCTTCTGTTTAGCAATTCATTGCGTTTTATCAGCGACCTCTTCACTTGCCGCCTACGTGCCCGGCATAATTATTTTTATCGCTTGAGATCAACACATTGCCAAGATGTCTTACGATAAGAACAAAAACAGTTTGAATTTTCTTTTCTCTCGAACATGTTCGGGAACAGCCAGGGTTTCTTCATCACCATTGATCAAGCACAACCTGGTGGCATTGGCTCTCCAAGTCAGCATGAATTGGGTAAACCGAAAGCGCAGCCACTGATTTCAGCTCTTGTGGCCCTGTACCTGACATATATCATAACAAAGTGGCAAGGAACCTTGCATGTGCAAAGTAAAGGAATTCATATTGACTCCTCCTTCGTCCTTGTTCTCAAGGACTTGTTTATAGCTTCTAAGGTGAGAAGCCTGCCATCTCATCTGCCACTTGCTCCAGTTGTGAATGTTTTTTTTGTTTTTAAATACCTGCTTCTTTTCGAGCACACTGTGCAAACGAAACTCTATACTTTGGTCAGCGATCGACTAATAAGCTTTAAGCAGTGTCTGAACCCCACTGCTGGTAACGCATGAGGTCCCTTTCGAATGATCCTTCTGTTCTCGGAAATGACCCCATGTGTTCTCGGAAAGCGATTCATGCTGAAAATGTAAGCCAGAGAGTTCATGCCCGACTGCTTCAGCCCCTCCATGTTTATATAGAGAGCCATGCCAGCTTGTGCCTAAAAAACCAGTAGGCAGGCCCGTGCAATTTCCTTTTCATCCTTCTCTCAGTCACAACAACAACAACAACAACAACAGCCTAAAAAATGCCGTCTACCTGTCAGTTGTCGCTTTTCTTTCGACCAAAAATTTAGTTCATAGTTGAGCGCTTCTTTGTCAGCCTTGAAATAAATATCGCCTTTTGCTGGTAGAACGAGCTCATCGACCAGCAGAAGCCACTAGCGCCTTGGACCAGAGGTGCCAATCAAAAAGTCTCCGAAAATCTACAGCTTCGTTTAGACCCATTAACGCTTTTCAATCAACCAGCCGATCCTGGCACTCTTTGTGCAGCACATAAAGTTTGCGGTATAGCACGTTAACTGGTTTAGACATAATTACGGCCTTGCAACTGCAATCCTTGGTACTGTGTATTTTGGGTTTCTCTAACTTTAGGCAATGTTCTCGCAACCATGCCAAGTAAGTCTTCTTTTTGATGTCAGTAGCACCATGCAGGCTATGCACTGTATGTTTCTTTTTAAAGCGTTAGCATTAGTATTACCTTCATCACCAATAAATTTTATTTCGGGGAAATTAAAGGCACAGTGACTGTCTCATTTCTCAATGGACATCGCAACCGCACCATGACGGAAAGCAGGAACGTGCTATGGATAAAGAACTATTACTTGACTTAAGCTTACTTCGTTAGCAGATTAATCAGCGAAACATGGTTAGAATTAGTGGCTTTTCCAGCAAGTAAGTTCTGTCTGGCTCTTGCATGCAACGAGGACAGCAGCGTTGGCACAAGAATTTTATAGACATATTAGGCACGTGACGAGCCCACCTGACACACAAATAGCTACTTGGCATTGCTTTTCTGTTTCGCACATGTTCAGCTACTTGGCTTCGCCTCTCTTTTCGAGTATGTTGTACTTGTCTTTGGTGCGATTGTTTGTAGCCCGTGTAGGCACTTGGCATAGCCACTCTGTTTCGAAATTGTTTGGCCGCTGCACAACGCCGCTCTATGAGCGAGCACCACCGCTAGCAAAGCGGTTTTGCTTATTCAGCTCGGATATCAAAAGGCTTCCAGCTTTCCCGTGGGTATCGAGATTATGCACTTCTGCCGGTATGACAAATCAGGACCATTCCACGGCGCACACCTTTCGCGAATATCCGTTGCGGCCTCTTCTTCTCACCTCGTCAGCGCGGCCTTGAATTCCACAGCTGGCTCCTTGCTACATTCACAAGCATCATGACGCTACGGCTGCTGCTAAGTACGTGATGCAATTAAACGCCGTGTCTAGCGATCCACTCCTTCACCTCGTTGAGCCACCGCGCTAGTCTCTCCATCTTCATTGCCCCACGACGAGCCAGCCACCGGAGTAGCCGGAAGCCGCGGCACCGTTTTCTCTATTTTACTTTCACTAAACCTTTCTGCATACCCCCAGCGCGCGATTATCCGTCTCTCCTTTTCTCCCTGCCTTCCTATCTACGCCGGCTAGGTCTAAAACGTCTTTCTCTCACCCCTGTTTCTGCTCTTCTCCTAGACGACGCGGTGTGCACAGATGATGCCATTGGAACAGGTGGCGCTGGTTTCCGGATTTCACTCTCTCCTCGACCGAACACTCTCAGCCGTCGGTGTCGGTGGTGAAAATATTTATTAGGAAGGGACAGTAGGTATGTTTAGATCAGCCTGTAAGGGACCGATCCTTACAAGCACTAGGGGGAGGTCCTTAGTTTGGAACCCCAGTGGTGGTGGCCGCCGCCCGGGCTAGCCCGACTAAGGCTTGTTGGGCCTGTAAGTCGTGGCAGTCGAGCAGGCTCGCCTCCCAGTCCTCCCTTGTTGGGTTGGGGATGGGGGAAATGGCCGGGTTGGAAGCGCAGTCCCACACCAGGTGACAAGCGTCCCGAGACACCACTCCACAGTTCGGGCAGCTGCCGTTAAAGGAGGGATCAAAATGTTTGAGTGCTGCCGGGCACGGAAGAGAGTGAACCCGATGCTCGTAACTTCTTATGTCTGCCTTTGTACCCCCTAAATGGCTTTTGCTGAATGCCTTGTGTGAAGGTATTACAACTTTCGCTGTAAAGCTAGAAAGATATTTCATATCGGAGTGCTCCGGAATAATTTCGGCGAACTGGTGATCTGGAACATGCACTGACATCTCAAACCTCCTGGACGCCTTTGCATTTCGCCTGCTACGATCCGCGGGTATCGCGGCCAAGTTACCGTCGGAGTTTCCAACATTGGGGACAGAGTGTGGAAAATGAAAACATGAAAGGCGCACGGAGTGCGTATCTTCTCTGCGGATACACTAACTATACCATAATGAAAGGAAAAAATGAAAAGGAAAGGAAAGGCGGACTTACTGTCTCACTTCTGTGTTTACACCCTAAATGCACCGTTAGGGAAGGGAGGAAGGCGGAAGTGACAGAAAAATAAAGGGGTACCGTTGAGGAGAGCTCCGAATAACTTTCGACTCCCATGCGATCTTTCCTTTTTGATTTTCAGCGCACGTCATTTACTTTACACACTTACAGCCCTGAAGACATTTGAGTCTTCTTGCGACCTCCGAAACAACAGTTCTCTAATCTTTTGATCACTCTTCATTCTACAGGTGTACGTGCGACGTCACGGCCCTATTCACAAATCCGGATCTTCCGTGCGCACCGGTCACGATGCCAACTACTCCGGTTTCTCAGCTGAACGGGACCCTGAACGTCCTTGCCCTAAAATCAGGAGGCATGTACACCGTTAATGCTCTTTCATTATCAAGGTCATTGTTAATAAAAGCGAGAGTGATTCGATGTTTGAAGACTATGTTTAAGAGAGTGAAAAGGTCACAAAATTAGTGTTTGAATAAAGGTGAGTGGCCAGTACCTGTCTTACTTCACGACGGACACCTAAACCGTATTTGATATGAATAAGCACTGAACCGAATATTTGGTCAGAGAAAATTGAGCATCTGATTGCAACAATTTCAACAACGTGCGAAAAAAAATCAATTGTGAAATCAAACCTGTACTGTCTTTGTTTGCAGTGACAATATTGGACATACAGTCGATGTCGCAAACCTAACACTAGCCCTCCGCATCGATCGCATTGATCACCTGTCACTCTTGTTTTCTTCTCTTAGCTTCGTTATGCGGCTTTTTCTTTATATTCATATCGCCCATATTAGCTACATCAGCGTAATATATAAAAACAAATTGGAATATGTATATAATTAGAGAGGCTGCATCTTCAGCCTCTTTGTCCGGCCAAGTATTCATATCGTGTGAAGGTCCCATTAGCTGGTTGCTGGTAATTATTTTTTGGAAGATCCTTCCCAATTTAAAACTCTTTACAAGTCTGAACGGATTCAGGAAGTAGGATTACGGCACGTTTAGTTTATAGGATGGGCGTCCCGAAGCGACTCAGGCAATGTATGATGCCGTAGTTGTCAATTTCTACCACCTAGGATTCGTTACCGCGAACCGACATCGCTGAGCACATGGGCCTGTAGCATTTCGCCTTCATCGCAATTCGACTTCTGCGGCAAGATCAAACCCGTTTTTTCTGATTTATACGGATGTGAAATGCTAGATGACCGTCAACTGCGCGATGTCAGTGCACGTTAAGAGCCCCGGGAGGTCGATAATATGGACTACAGCGCCGCGAATTGCCTGAATCGGTTTTGGAAGCTAATTCTACGGAACCAATCCAGACGTTCCATAATCCTCACTCCTGAGCCCATTCAAACGTACACACATCTCTCAATAGGGTTGCGCATCAAGCTTATGGTCGGTGGCACCCCTGCTACAGATCTTGAGCAACTAAGTAAAGTTTTTCAGACAAAAAGAAGCTGATATCATAATATGCGGATACGCCATATATATCCGTATGTAGCGGAAATCCTCGACATAAGCACGGAATGAGGGCGCAAAAGAATGAGAATGAAGTGAGGCCAGCGGGAATTGAAGAGGATATGGAAATCCTTCTCCGTGTACAGGGCTTTTCACGTAAATTTAGCTAAGAAAGGAACAAAAGCCGGAAACCGCAACTGGGTGATACTAACACTTGTCCGAGTATTTTTTAAATGCCAAAACAAGCAGCTGTCTTTTGATTACAATTTCTTTGGAACGCATTGCCGTGTGAACTGAAAAAAGTTCCAAACCAATGATTACGTTTATGGTCGAAGCGATACTTTTCGCTCTGAGAAATTGATTTTTAGTATTTCTTTTTTCTGGCGCTAATTTGGTGTTTTCTAAAATTTAGCTAAACAATTATTTTCTACTATCTTTTTTGCGATTCTTTCATTCCACTTTTTGCAAATATTTCCACCATTTTGATGTAGTGTGTTTCCTGCTTATTTTGAAACTAACTTTTATGTAATAATAGAAGAGATTCCGGTTACATTTATTTTTTCGAGACCTCTCTATGTAACCTAATTGATTGCCATATCAAAGTATAAAGCGTGGTTTGGTTACCCCAGGATGCCCTAATGGTTGACGCCAGCGTCGGGGCCAAGATCCCTGGTGCTCCCAAATCTCAACACTGGCCATGGAAATCATCTTGAAGTGAGCACCTATTACTCAGTGAGCACATATCCGAAAATGTTCCACTGCGGCAGCCCAGGTCGAACTTCGCCATCTATTGTGGGCGTGCCTATAGGGACGCTGGACTCAAAAATGAGACGATTACTGGAATTCGGACTTACGGCTACAAGGGAGAAACGTCTTTCCTCGTGTCTAACAGATTAGGCAATGGGCGGAGCCTTCTTAGGCTTCCAGAAGAGAACAGCCTCCACGAGATTACTTCAGCCGATCGACAGCCTCTTTTTATGCCACATGGCAAGTCTTAAAACTACAAAGAGAAATACTCAGTGAGCAAACATAAGCAATAATCTTCTGCTGCATTTGCGATTTCTTCCTCGCGAAATCTTGGCTAGCTATACTTCGCAGAATGGTGTTGCCTACAGTGATAGAAACTGTGGCCATTTCAACAACTCTTCAACGAATTTTTTTCACGACGCTCAAACTTTAGTGTTCCTGACTGAGAAGAGCTCTAAGGTGTCTCCAAAACCGGACCGCCTTTGGAAAATTCAGTCGTTTATCTTTGTTCTGGTGAAGGAAACACGAACATAACAATTCTCGGTGTGCTTTCAAAGGCTGCCCTTCCAGTCTTAGGTAACATGGTTGCGCACTCCGGAGTACGCTAAGTTTGGTCACCCTTACTATCAGCGAAAGTCCCGAAGAATGATGCGATTGGAAAGCAGACTGAGGTGAAACATTTTACCTCAACCAGCTCTTCGCCCCCATTCCAGTGCAGTGTCTGTCACGACCCAGTGCGCAAGCAGTGCAGCCTGTGCACGGCCTCTGCCTGCACGTTAGCATGGCTGCACGAAATTCTTGGTGCGGCGTCACCTAGAGCTCGAGTTCTGCAGTCGTGGGTTGCATAGAACATTTGCTGCTAGATTAATTCGTGTTTTTGGCATCCCAGCAAGTTCTTGAATGCGCATTTACTTTGCACAGTGCACGGGAGCTTCTGCATTTCACCTCGACTGAAATTTATCCCTCGCGATCGGATCCCGTTCCGCGGCCTCCATTTAGGAGCCGAACGCCATAGATACTCAGCTACCGCGGCGTGTAGTGCGAGTAAGTAAGCTTTTGTAACTTGGAAATTTACTGGCTGCTCGTAAGGCTCACTGTCTGCTCCTACAGAAAATTTTATGAAGCCGGCGATCGCTTTAAGGCTGTTATCACACTTGATGCGCGGCTGTACTGAATGGCTTACATTTGGTTGGTTTCTAAGGAAAGCTAAATACAAAATCTTCACGAAATCTTGACACTGCGATTAACGTAGCTGAAACGAGCAGCTGTGTCCATTTTTGTTCTGAATTTTTAGCCAAAAGAATCCGTTTATAGCGCAATTTTCCGACTTCAATGAACAAATAAAGTGGTGCCAAAATGATTTCCTTAACAAGGTAGCTTCCTTCATAGAAAAGTGCATCAACTGTAACTCCCAAACGTTACTTCTCTCATGTGTGGCATGTACAGAAATTTTCCGCACTTTCTGTCCGAAGAATAACTCGGGTAATCTCGGGTAAGTCCGGATGAGCGGCGAGCGAGCTGCAGCCAATGGGAGAAAGCTCGGGTAAGTTCGGAGGAGCGCCGCGCAAATTTCTCGATAAGTTGCACGGGAAGAGCAAGATGGGTCGCACAATTCCTTCGGATGGCTGTGACAGGAATAGGCACCTGCTGATGCAGTGGCCCATCGCTTAACCGCTGCGCAACTGCACTGCTAGTCGTGTGACGGCTCGCCGCCACCTGTGAATGTTAAGTAGCGAATAACCAGTTCCTGCGCATAATGAAACCTGCGCAATGAAATCAGAATAGTTCTCAATGAGCAAACTGACATGATTAAGAGCATTGACCACGCGCATGCTGAAATTGAGGACCAAAAATGGAACTAAAAAATGAAAAGGAAAAGAACGCCAAGTTGGAGCAAGTAACTAACGAATTGAGCGTGGCGTGTGCTGCTCTGGAAAAGCAGACAAAGGAGCTTGAGAGAAAGCTTAATCATGCGGAACAGTATTCACGAAGGTCGAACATTGAAATTAAAGGTGTCCTGAAGCAAGACGAGGAAAATGTTCTTAATCTTGTTACAAACCTTGCAGATGCTATTCATGAACCTATCACTGAGTCGGACGTAGCGTGTTGCCACCGAGTGCCCACTCGTGACCCTAATAATTCAATCATTGTTGTTCAATTTAAATCCCGTGTAAAAAGAGACGCAGCGCTGGAAAAGGCGAAAAAAGTACGTCTGACAAATGAGGACATCAGTGTAGATTGTTCTTTGCCAACTTCACCACCGATTTATGTAAATGAACACTTGACACTAGACAACAAAAGGCTTCTAGGCGCTGCGATTGCGAGGAAGAAAGAGGTCTTGTGGAAAGATGTGTGGACGAGGAACGGCACTATTCTAGCCCTCCAAACTGACGATTCTTCGGTGGTTCACTTTTACTCACAAGCAGACTTATCGAAGATGAATTAGGGACGCCGTAAAGCAGCACACGTGGAAATGGCTCATCTAACATTGCCAATGGAGGAATCGCCACTTTTCACACCTTCACAGCTCAACGCATATTTTTCCCAAAACAAAGACAAATGCAGCCAAATCATACATTTGAATATGCAATCGGCCGTAAATAAAGCTGACCAACTAACACACTTTTTATGCAGCTTAACCTGTCCCGTCGATGTCATTCTATTGACGGAAGCATGGTATCGCTCAGACGTTGACGTCATCCATCTTCCCGGGTACAGATCATTTTTTCTTAATCGTACTACGAAGCGGGCCGAAGGCGTAGCAATGTTGATCAAAGAAAACTATTCCTGTGACATTTTATGTGATCACTGCTTAAGTAACGATGACATAGAAATGCTGGCAGTTAGGTGTGGCGGTCAAGCTTTTTGCGTTGTTTATCGTCCCCCACATGGCAATATAGTCAATTTTTTTGGCAGCTTCGAACACGAGTTATCTTTTCTTTCTGAAAACTTCTTGGCGTGCATCGGGGGCGATTTCAACATAGATATGAGCACAAGCAGTTCAGTGCAAGAGCGCATGTTAGTCACCATACAAACAGCTGGCTTCCAAAATGAAATCCGCGGACCTACACGTGTTACCTCACATTCTTCTTCTTCTTTGGATTTACTAATCTCCAATCGCGAGGATGCGTCATTTGCCGGTCGTATTGCGACAGACATTAGCGACCATCTTCCTATCTTCGTCCGTCTTCAAAAAGAACCTTCCGCAAAGACACCCTTGAAAGTCCGTCGACAGCTACTTTCCCAAAGCCGCCTTGACCATTTCAGGAACAGTATTTCACTTGTGAACTGGAATCCTGTTTTCCAGCACACAACACCCGATGAATCATACAGTGAGCTCCTTCGGCTCTTTCTCCCAATTAGTAATGAGTGTTTCCCTATCGTTGAGATAAAACCTTCAAAAAAAGCACGAAAGCCATGGATGACTGCTCGCTTGGTACGATTGGTAAAAAGGAAACGCAAGCTCTTCGCAAATTTCATAAAAAGTAGAGCCCCCGCAGCGTTAGCCACTTATAAGTCGCTAAGGAACCGCTTAAATAGCGAAATTAAATCATCCAGGACTGCCTACTATAATAACTTGTTTAATGCGAATCTCTCAGACCGCCCGAAAGAAAAGTGGGGACGCCTAAATATTCTGCTAAATCGAAATAATCAACATCAGGACCTCGCGAGCCTAGTTATGCATGGCAAAGAAATCGCTGGGCCGTCCCTTGCAAATGCCTTCAACCAATATTTCACTGAAGTTGGCAGCAGTCAGTACAATCCAGGTATGTCTCGATTTTTGTGCAACAGGCTAAACGAATCGATGTTTCTTGAATCAACCGACGAAGCTGAGGTTTACTCGGTGTGCAAAAGTTTAAAGAACACGACAAGTCTTGACCCAAGTAATATTCAAAGTTTACCTGTAAAATACGTACTACCTTTGATCGTGCCATGCCTTACACATATTTACAATACCGCGCTTCGCACAGGACGTTTTCCGGCTGTCATGCAGGTGGCCAAAGTTGTGGTTATTTATAAAAAAGACGATGAAAACGTTCTAGGAAATTACAGGCCAATATCTGTACTACCTTTCTTCTCCAAGGGGCTAGAGCGAATAATGCATCGACGTTACTACAATTTCCTACAGAAGCACTGTGTAATAGCCAACTGTCAGTATGAATTCACAAAGCATAGATCAACTGAGCATGCTCTGCTTGATCAAAAAGAATACATATTATGTAACTTCGAAGCTCAACACCTCACCTTAGGCGTCTCGACCACTACGGTATACGTGGCCACGCCCTCTGTCTCATTCAATCGTATTTCAGTGCTCGTCGCCAGTATGTTGCTTTAAATCACTGCTCTTCGGACTAGTTTGCAATCACAAACGGCGTGCCCCAGGGCAGCCTTCTGGGGCCGCTCCTATTCAACATATATATTAATGACGTATGCAACATCAGTAATTTAGTTAAATACATCATATATGCTGACGACACCAGTCTATTTTGGTCCTCACCTGACATCAAAGAACTAACTAGCACCACAAATACAGTTTTGTCATTATTATCTGAGTGGTCATCTTTGAACTCATTAAAAATAAACTAGTAACTAAAGCTTTATTGTTCCATCCGAAGGGGCAGCATATAGGCAGTGTGCCACCACTCTATTTCGACAACGCCCCCATTGAGTACGTGGAAACCTTCACATTACTCGGAGTGGTAATTACTGCTACTATGTCGTGGGACGTCCATGTAAGCAAAGTGTGCCTATCCCTTTCCAGATATATTGGGATAATTTCGCGGAATAAACATATTTTACCCGCCAAAACTAAGCTGAATCTGTACTATGCGTTCTTTTATTCTCATGTATCGTATTGCTTCCTTGTATGGGGACAAACCACAGCATCTAACATCCAAAAGCTTCTAGTACTGCAAAAAAGAATACTTCGCGTAATTGCTAATGTACTACATGATGCTCCGACACGTCCTATCTACCAGCAATACAGAATGATACCCGTAACAAGAATGTTCGATTACAGGTTTGCATCCTTCTAGAAAAAAAAATAATAGCCGAAGACGAACATTTTTTTCTAGCATTGTGACACTTACACCACATCGGACACCGTATATGACACGACAGCGTATCATCTATTCATTACCACGATGCAGAACAAACTATGGCTTTTCCACACTAAAATACATTCTTCCCAAATACTTGAACACGCCCTTTTACGACACGTTGCTCAGCATGTCTGTCTCGGCTATTCGAAATGTGTTTGCAAGCTAGGTCCCACAGTATGCGTACCCATGTATATGGTTTGGTTGGTTTATGGGGTTTAACGTCCCAAAGCGACTAAGGCTATGAGAGACGCCGTAGTGGAGGGCTCCGGAAATTTCGACCACCTGGGGTTCTTTAACGTGCACTGACATCGCACAGTACACGGGCCTCGAATTTCTCCTCCAAAGAAATTCAACCGCCGCGGCCGGGATCGAACCCGCGTCTTTCGGGCCAGCAGCCGAGCACCATAGCCACTGAGCCACCGCGGCGGCGCGTACCCATGTATAGAATTCTATCGCATTTAACCGTAAATGTTGTGCAAAACCTTTATTCTGCTGTGCGGAAATACTACTTGTCCATGCAAAATAAAAACAAAGTTTCCTTTCATGCATGTAGTAAAAAATAAAGTTTCTTTTTATGCACGTATTTAAAAAAAAATGTTTCCTTTTATGCATATATTTACATGCCTTGTCTTTCTGTGTACCTTGCGTTGTTACCAGTGTATGAAGTAACCATCATATTCGCTACCAAACTGCCTCTTTGTAGGGGTGGCGAGGCTTGTCAAGCGGTCGTAATGACTGCTTTTTGCCGCCCTCAGTTTTTGTAAAACAAAGCTGAAATGAAGTGATTGATTGATTGATTGATTTATTGATTGATTGATTGATTGATTGATTGATTGATTGATTGATTGCATATATGGGCAATAACCCACGGAGCTCCAAACAGGGTGCGGATTGGTGGCCAGCGCGAACTAAGTTACACAAATGCACGGAATGCAACAGATATAGTCAACCACAAACGCACCAACAGAAAAAAGCAGCAGTATTGTTCATAGCACTTTAGGAGAGTTCAGTGCACCTGGCAATTTTTAATAGCAAGCTAAACGTAATTTATTATCATACCCCAAAAAAATTTCGTCATGCGGAAAAGTTCTTGAACATTCCCACTGTGTTTGTTTTCCTTTTTTAAAAGGAAGCAAATAACCCATAACACTAGAATAAAGCTGGTTCCTTCTCGAGAAACCCGTTTTTGAACGTCAACAATAACTCGTACTACGGGGATGACGCAATACAACCGTGGAGTTGTGCTGTACTTTTCAAGAATTTGCCATTGTTCCATTTTTCATCTCTGCTTCGAAATGTCTTGCTGGTGTTGATAGATATCCCCTCCTCTTCCTCACTCCAAAGCTGTCTGCACTTCGATTGCACAGGAAGGTTACTAAAAAGACTTTTCAAATTTCTTTAAAGTAGAGCTGCCGGCTTTCCAATGTGACTTGCACCTGCCGATGTTGTATAAATAATTCACGAACAAAAATTATATGAAAAAACGCAGCGACAAAAACGCTGCTACCTACTTCGAGAAACGCCGTTACTATGCGCGCCTGGAGAGCAGCCGGTCCTCCTAAGGCATAAATCACCCCGTAACGCTCGGACCGGCAAAAGCTAGCACGAGCGCGTGCTGGGAACGATGAGGCGCGACTCTTCATTCAAACTTGGATTGCCTTAGACATCCGCCGTAAACGGCTACTTCCTCTATTTCTTGAAAAAAGCACCCTAAAATAAACGGGACAAAAGCGGAAGGGTAAAAGTTTCATATCGGGAGAACTACCACGCTTACAGAGTGTTTTTGCTACACCTGCACTCTCTTTTTTTGTTTTCTGATGAACCTTTGAAGAGGAAGTATGACCGAAAAAGCTAGAGTAAAATGGACATAACGGCGAGCGAAAGAAGTGCTTTCTTTGTATCTGCAGAATCAATTCTGTGACGCGTGCGAGCAACGTCGGGAAAGACTATGTCTCGAACGCTCTGTTGCAGCATTTCACCGAGTGACCACAGCCGAGGTATATTAAAGAGTACAGAGCACAGATGATAAAGGAATTTTACCAATCGTGCTTCCTTTTACTGTGTGGTTTTCATTTACCCCTAGACACTTGCGTTCTTGCGCATGTAGCAGAAGACAGGACCAGTTTCTCCCTAACGTCTACATATCCCAATACAAGTAATCACGGGTACGGATAACGAAAGCTAAGGTTACATGGGAGACGCTGCTGAAAGAGGATCTTATCCGCTCTACCTCTTCCTTAACTCCGGCCCACTGATAGCCTTCGCATGACTATCGTAATGAAAATGGGAACTCACCATTGCATAAAGTCCAAGACCTCGCATTGTTTCAGAACGCTGGTGTTCTGACAACTCTCTTGAATTACCTTCAATTGACATCCGAAGTATATTTTGTTAGAAATTATAAATGCATTGTATTTTCAATGTACCTTCTGAAGACGAAAAGTATTTTACAGGGACGTACAGAAGCCTAAAAAAGCTCCAAATAAGTTTCACCATATCTCGCGAGTGGACGAAGTTTGCAAGGAATAACGGCATCTGTCTCCGCGGCGGGTTCAAACCTTTTCCCATTTCGAGACACGTGTGCTCGCAATCCCGGCATACCGCATAAAAATAACGCCGGTCCACAGAGATGATATCTAAAGAACCTAGCACCCGAGAGTTCCGGCGATTTTTAGTAAATCGGGGACACGCTGCGGCGGGGCCGCGAACGAGTCTAAGAAGGATCGGCCGCGCAGCGCCATGTTGTTTGCTCCGTTGCCTATGTGGTTCGTCGGCAAGGCAAAATATAACTGCCGCTAAGAGTCGTTACGTGTGGTTTCTTCAGCGGACAATGCGCAATGAATACCGAAACAACAGCCATACGCGCTGGAGTGGAACATTTGCAAGACCATAACTGTACAGTCGACACAGAACACTGAGTCCATAAAACATGATTTGCTCGAACGAGATATGTCTATGTAAATACCAGAAGGTATTTCTTGACAAGCGTCGCTGAGCACACATAACTGACACAAGCGCTCAAGCGCTCGAGTGACATAAGTGCTCAAGCGTAAAGGGGTTTCTTCAAGAATCTGTCTGTAATTGCAGTTGTTATCACGGCGTGCGTGGGTAGTGAGGGATATGGTGTTTCGTCGTCCACGGAGCGCAACAGTTCATATAATGATTTTATTGCTATTATATTTTTTCCGATTTTGCGTCTTGTTTTTGCCCCATACAATCCCCATACAGATGCAACTGGAATCAGACCGTCACACCCGCGGATGGTGAGAATCCTAGAAAATCGTAATAGAATTGTATTATAGCGACCTTGCACTCATTACGTGACGTCCATCTGCTGCGATAAACTGTGAGCACAAGACGCAGTTAATTGCTTTGTGCAAAAATGTCGTCTGCATTGGTTTTGATTTCAACATGTATACATGATTACAAATTTTTACTCATATCTAAAGTAGTCAATGCTTAAAAAAATAAATGGCCAAAAAAGATGCGAAGGGTTACTGCCAGATGAGTTAAAACGAAAGTGACAGTGAGCGACAATCTTTTCTAGCTAGTTTACAGCGTAAGCAGAATGCCGATTGGTCGCTCTTGCCTGTAATAGTTACAGGAAGTAGAACATGTTGTACACCGAGTTTAAGTAAAGCAGACGAGTGATAGGTATCCCAGCACTAGTCACCTCACCGCAAGAATTTCTGCGCCAGCTTCAATAACACCTATGAAAGCGGACTATACACACTGGTGCGCCGGAAGAATAAAGAAAACAGATTGGTAACACGCTGCTCGCCTGAAAACATCACGCGTCACCACCCGATTTGTTTACTTCCGCTGGCTGCACCCGCTCACTCGCGCGTCGGGGAAATCGCTTCCCTAAATTTCACAGTTGTCACTGCAAGCGCACTTTGGACCAGGATCTCAAGGTGCGACTTTTAGAAGTGACCACCACTTTAGGTTCGAAACCTACAACCAAGCCGTGTGTAGACGCCTGTAGCTAAACGGCGGCGATGGTAGCAACGATTTGTCGCCCGGTACACGGGACTACACAGGTGGAGGCCCATGGGGTAGTTCCCCCTCCCTTTCAGCACGAACGCTCCCGGCGGCCGCGTACACGACTGCAGCCCTACAGGAGATCTCGATGCTATAATCTGCTTTGGCCCAGTAGAAGAATATCCTCCCGCCAGAAGTACAGCTGTGACGTCATGCTAGCAGCCAATGTCAGCACTGGTCTCCCTGTCCCGCACCATGACATCCCTATACTTGTGGCATAAAAATTTTAGAAAATAGTTCCAAAGAGGTCACTACGCGCACATCAATCCGCCCGTGAATTTAAAAAAAAATCAATTCTCAAATCCAGTCCACTTCTAACGTGAACGCCTAAGCGCCATATGTGGGGTATCTGCGAAGTGACATGCAAGCAGAGACAGCGCAGGGAGCGGCGACGGTCGTCGCGCTTCCGTCAGGTTCTCGATAAAGTTGACATCACTCTTGCGTGAAGTTTTTCGGGGCTTTGATTTAACTTTATCACGCGTTCATGTGTTCATATCAGAAGTTGACGACCCTGTACACATGCCTCCTTCGCTGAAGACATATATTTGAAATTTTATCTAAAGCGGGTCATTGGTCCAGCGGTCGTGAAGAGCTTCGTAAAAGGCTGGTTCCCTCGACCTCTGCAGCGGTAGTGGGAAGGCTGAAATAACCTCGAGCGCACTCCAAAGAGACCGGTAGGGGTGGGTACATGTATGCACGGAAACCCATGCTCGTGCGTGCTTTCAGATCTGTGTGCCCTGTGGTTGAGAGAGGCAGAGCACAAAGAATATGCACAGCGTTTTTAGAACATTTTGGGTCTCGTTCGCGGCTTATCCGTATATATCCGCGGCTTATCCGTATATGTTGTCCCTCTGTGCCTTTTTTTTTCTTCCCCCCACTCCTGCAATAGCCCCATCGGGGCTGCAGTATATGTAAATAAATAAATAAATAAATAAATAAATAAATAAATAAATAAATAAATAAATAAATAAATAAATAAATAAATAAATAAATAAATAAATAAATAAATAAATAAATAAATAAATAAATAAATAAATAAATAAATAAATAAATAAATAAAATGTCTATGGGGCTGACATGCACAGCACACCTGAGAAGTACGAGTTCAACAATCTCACAACAATCTCATATGCCTCTCTAACGGATTAGGCTGATATCCTAGCGCCGGTACTGACATTTTCAACATGTTATTTGTCATCACACTAAAATAAAAAATTCAAATATAATTCCTACCGTGCAAATACATTCGCAAATTCATTCTTTCTGAAGACGATACGTGAGCGGAATCGGCTGCCAGCCAGTGCTGTGCAATGCACAACTACTGAATGATTCCTTGAAAGCCTTCAGTTGTATTTGTAAGCGCTTTGAACTCAGCCAAGTCTAGCTACGTAATTTTGTTGTACTATTTTGTCAATCCGCGCGCGATTTTCCTCGGTTGTTTGTGTCAACTTATGGAGGCAGCCTTGTTGTGCCTTGGTTTGTTTTTCGTATGTATTACCTGTGTCTTTACTTCATACCTCACACTCCTGCGCCCCGCCGCGGTGGCTCAGTGATTACGGCACTCGGCTGCTGACTCAAAAGACGCGGGTTCGATCCCGGCCGCGGCGGCCGAATTTCGATGGAGGCGAAATTCTATAGGCCCGTGTGCTGTGATATGTTAGTACACGTTAAAGAACCTCAGGTGGTGGAAATTTCCGGAACCCTTCACTACGGTGTCCCTCATAGCCTGAGTCGCTTTGGGACGTTAAACGGTAACAAACCAACCCATTCACACTCTTGCTTACAGCCTCACATTGAAGTTGGTTGCATAAATAACTAAGTCTACGATTCCTCCGCTTACGCCATATCCTCTTAATTTCATGGTAACCGCCTTATGGACTGTTCCCGTGCTAACCACCCTCCGGTTGCGCCTTACTTCGGCTCCTTACACGTTCCTCCCTCCACGGTAGTCCAAATGGCTACCGACAACTCGCCCGCCAGTTACTCGCACTAATACGACTGCTGCGGCTAGGACTACTGCGGCCCGAAACCCAGGAAGGGTGCTTAACAGCCGTCACTGAGAAAATGCTAAATAAAGTATTGTCTACATCCTTTACCTTTACATGCAGATGCTCCCGATCAATTATTTAGGTTCAGGTAAGTGAGTGACGCAGTGCACGTGGCCGCTCGAGGCTCTTTATCGCTTGAGTACAGCTCTAAATAGTATTTTTTTTTCCAATAGCAGACCCAAGCACAATGCATGGCCGATGCTCTGTGTGCAACTTTAAATTCTCTGGCAAATTATACAAAAGAATAAATTCATGTCACTGGTCCTCCAGCAAAGTGTCTTTTGTTTTAGACTTTTGTACTCGTTCTCATCGTAGCACGTATATTTATCGTGTAAAAAAAAATGAACCCTTTCTGGCATGTTGCATTAAGGCTTGAAAAGCACTGGGCACGTCAGAGTGTGCGCCAAAGCCGGACTGTTCATAAATGTAGGAAGCGCTTTCTGTTTTTCTCTCGTATTTTTTGAGTCCTCTAAAATACCGGGGTCAAGGTATTTTGAAGGCAGCTTCATTCTTTATTCTCAATTTGCGGTCATTATCACTGCATTACAATCTCGTGGCAGCTTCGAGTATATTGGGCTCTAGTAATACACGTTTGTCATACACCACATTTCATTGCTTCTTAGGCACGACATAAATGAAACTTATGCTGTCAATGCAAATCACTGTATAATGAAACCTTCCCCAAGGTTGTCTGAGGAAGTAATCTACATAAGGTGCAAATTCTCCCGCGCAGGCGCTCTTCTGAAACCCTCAGTTCCGCTTCGGACACGGTCTCCTAACTGGAAGAAATTTGTCCCACATCCAGAATTCAAGGCATGGGCGGAAAAAAACGCGCTGCTAACGTGAAAAGTGTGCTCACGAGATACCACGCATTGTGGAACGAAAAAAAGTAGCACTGAAGTGCGCTGTACAGAGAGGAACGCACTCTGAAGTATTTTATGAGACATGACTGATATTTACGTGTTTTTGTGCCTTGAAAGGCTCTGTGTTTATGGTTGTGGCTTGAATTTTACTATGCCTTTAGGCCTTACGCGTTAATCGCTGCTGGAAACTGGAAGCCTGACAACGCCCTCCCCTCCCCACAGCTTTCTATGCCGTATCGACGTGCTCAGTTCTGGGGAATACAGCGTGCGTGCGCATGTTTGTTTGTTCGGTCCCGCGGGGGAGTTTATCCTTGCATGCTCATCGCATTGGCTTCGCTCGAGTAGCTTGAGATGAGGCCTGCCATCCATCTTGCTCTGCGCGAAAGCGAGCGGCTGGAGGACGACAACCTCGACGACCATTGTCGGAAATTTTCACTCCAATAATTACGGCATGCCTTTAGAAAAGGCGAATGCGAGCGTCGGCTTCACTTGGCGTCAAGTACGCTAGCATGAGCGATGTTTATTTGTTTACCCTCCACGCCCCCAACTCCGAACTTAAGAGGTAGGAACCCCACTACATAACCCATTGTTTTCCCTCCACTCACTAATAATAGCGTGACTACGTTCTCAAACACTATCGATTGTCATGTGTGCTTAGGCATTCAGCCGTTAGCGCCAAAGGTAAATATTCTTGTTAAAACTTCCTCCGGCTGTTTACAAGGCTCCAGTGAAACAGAGCTAGGTTAGGACCAAGTGAACATGTCTACTTTCTAGGCTATATTGAAATGTTCTTTAATATGATGTTTTTTTTGTATTCCTTCGAAATACTGCAATAAAATATGGTTTTCTTCTAGATTCAAACGATACGTATTTTTCATGCGCCGATGAAAGCGAATTGGAAGCTAACGTGAACGGATTCGTGCATTGTAACAAATAGATCATGAAAATAGGTTTGTAAAACAAGAATACATGTTTTCTAAAACCGCATATGTGAATCTAACCAGCCTCCTCACAAGAACTTCAGGCATTCGAAGCTGCACCCCTACCTTTCCCCCCTCTCTGTATCTATCTCGAAGCTGCTTTTTGTTCTGTTCGACAGAGTGGGTTACTAAGAAGTGGGATTAGGAGGGCGTCAGTGTCAACAACAAGTTAACTTTTTTTCTGCACCCAGGTTGGGAGAAATTAG
The DNA here is from genome assembly GCF_055824585.1 of Amblyomma mixtum. NCBI lineage: Eukaryota > Metazoa > Arthropoda > Arachnida > Ixodida > Ixodidae > Amblyomma > Amblyomma mixtum. Next base: position 122,735,159 of record NC_143013.1, read on the forward strand.
GCTTGCTGGCATTGGGCGCGGATTCGAGGTAGAGAGAGAGAAAGGAATTTTAATGAGGGAAAGGTGGAGAGGTCGGCCGGTGGTAACATGGCCCTGGCCTGCTACTCCGCACAGGGGAAAGGGAAGAGGAGGAAAAGGAAAGTGCGAATGAAGGCTGATTCAGTACATCGCTAAGTGTCTGTAGTAATAGTTTAGGAAGTAATGAACTTGTTGAGGCAGCTTCGAGAAATCGGATGCGTCGGACAATACGTGCAGCTATGGCTCTAAGGCTCAATGTGTGATCACTATTATTTCACTGAGCGACCCATCCAGCTGGGCTTTTAAAAAGCACTGAGAACTACGAATGAGGAGAATGGATTTTTTCCTGGGTCGGTGTGTTTGCATGTTTACACGTCTCTTACATCCGCCTTTCATTCACTTAGTGATATGTGAATAACAACCGGTGCATTTATACTAAAAAAAATAATTTTACAAACTTTTTCGTCCGTGAATAAGGATTTGTATGTACGAGTTCTCTCGGGTGTCATCGGAGGAATGCAACTGCTGAGACTGCGTCAATTTCGCTGCCTGTTTTCTTGACGCAACTTCAGAACATCATAAAGTGTCTTATAATAGAGCCAGCGTACTTAGTAATCAAGCGAAAATGATCAGGAATTGTCACTGACTTTCTAAAGCAATGCTTGTCACCATTTAGGTAACAGTGCCCCATGTACGAGGCCAGATTAATTTTCCTAACTGCAAAAATTGAAGGTGGGGACTGATGGAAACTTCACTACCTTCTCAGTAGAAGCGCGGGGAGCGCAAAGAGTAAGTATCGCGGAATTCTGCTGTTTTCATCACTCTCATGCATGCAAACTGCAGGAGCAACACAGATGGACCCACTGTCGCTATTTCCCATGTGCTACCTTCCTTTCATTCCGCACCATGGGGTTTGACTAAGGGGCTCTATCCCCAGTACCTTAGGATACCCGCCGGTGAAACAGTGAGTACAAGGTTTCGCTTGCATTGTGCTCGGCTTATCTGAGTGAAATGCTTCGGCAATGAGTATTGTACACCAACCTGTGTAGACGAATACTGTGTAGACTGTGTAGACCATAAATAGCAATCATCTTCAACACTCATAGCATCTGTCGCGATGTTCAATGGACGTATAAGGTTACTCCGGGTACTATGGTTTCCAATGTCACCTAAAGTTTGGCCTCCAACGCGCCTGTCGCAATATAAATATTTCAATAGCGCCATAGCATTCGAAGGTCTTACTTTAGTAAGGCCTCTAAGGCTTTTAGCATGGCATGCATATTATCTGGTTAAGAAGCGAGAGGAAACAAGATCTCAGTTTTTCAGAACACGTTCTTGAGCTGCGCTGAACGACATATTACGCATGCATGCCCCTCGAATACGTAGTTCAGTATGCATCAGAAATGCTGACGGCCTTGCTACTGAAGAGGAAGTCTGAGCATATTTTTTTACCTGCTTGCTCTCTTCCTTAGAGAAAAAAAGAGACTCTACTCTGACGCTCAAAATTTATTATCACTGATGGTTTACAGAGAATGGAGTAATGATAGGAAGAGAAAGGTCCCGAAGTCAATGCTGTACCGGGACCTTTTATCATCAATGCATGGGAAATGTAAAACAGAAGGAGTCGGGCAATGAGCAAAATCATTTGTCGGTAACAAAATATGCTAAATAACTTAACTAAAAATGTTCACAAGGAAAGTATCAGTAGAATAAGAGGTAGAAATATCGTGAGAAATCAGTATATTCGGTAAGTTGTAGGAGGCAAATACTGAAAACAAGGTTCAAACGAACAATGTATGATTAAAGAATAGAACGGAAGAAGTTTTAGTTGGAGGGCTACGCGCAAAAATATGATTTAAACAATGCTAGAATACTATAACACTAAGGGATGATTGCAAATCTACTGCCTGAAAGATTTCCTGAAATATAAGAGAAAGCACGATGATTTGATACAGAAGAGAAGTTTGTTCTACATTTGAATCAAGGTGAAAGTAATAGTTAGTTTGCCATACTTGGTGCAAAGGTTTGGAAGTAAAGGTTTATTTGCATTGGAAATTCGGGTTATGTTGAGTCAAGCTACCTACGTGAGTGTGTATAAAGAGCAAAGCTATTTTCATGCAAAGTTTTTTCAGCCCTTGCCATTTGCCCTTCTTATTTTCTTCCAGGCTACCAAGCATAAAGTTGCCGCCGCGGTGGCTCAGTGGTTATGGTGCTCGGCAGCTGACCCGAAAGACGCGGGTTCGATCCCGGATTCTTTAGAGGAGAAATTCTAGAGGCCCATGTACTGTGCAATGTCAGTGCACGTTAAAGAACCCCAGGTGGTCGAAATTTCCGGAGCCCTTCACTACGGCGTCTCACATAGCCTTAGTCGCTTTGGGATGTTAAACCCCATACACCAAACCAAACAGAGCATAAATAAAAAAAAATTGCAGTCATTGCACAATGCGCCTTCACATCGTCGTATTACTGTTTACTCCACACTTAATGCTATTCGAGTATAAAAAGCTAGGGTGAAATGTGGAAAGGAGGTAAAGGAGAAATTTATAGCACTGTTTTCCGCTTGAAACAATGCTGAAAAGTGGAGACAAGTATAAACTTCGTAAGGCTCGAGCGCCTACACATACCTGCATAATGGGATGGGCGGATCAGGCGATTAATGCAGCTACCAGGAAGGCAGTGCTTTTATACATCAATATAAATTTTTAATGCTAGCTTTTTAGAAAGGTATTCTCCTCTCGAAGAACTGCAAAGGAAGTAAGCGGTTTGTTAGACTTGATATTGAACCAGAATTTGAATGAAAGCGACAGGAGAAGGTTGTATTGCACTCCCATTTCTGTTTCTTATTTTAGCAGTACGTAACCTATTCACTTATATATCGCCCGGCCACCGGTCAGCTGAACATTTCGCTGCGAACAGCGACGAACATTTAGTTCATGTCACTGCATCACATTTACTGCATCACAGAAAGTGCGTGCGCTTGACAGTAGTGATAGGTAAAATAATACAGTCTGAAAATTATGTTTTCAATAATAAAAATAATAAGCCATCTGTTAGAGCAAATTGCTATTTCCAGCAACTATTCTTCCCATCGCATGGGGCGCTACGTGTCATAATGAGCACCTTTTTTTTTCGAATGTAAACAATGATAGAATATATCTTCAGGGCAGCTCACGAGGTAGCTACGGAGTTGAGTTTGGTCGTAGAGCAAATTGTTGTTTTTTTTTACACGCCTCGTGTAATAAGATTATGAAATTAAGTCTAGAAGCTTCAGCGTTTCTGAAGTTAATGCTACATTTGTGATTACGATTTTATTGTGCCATTACATATTTCTCGTCTTCTGACAGTGCCTCTAACATCATTTACAAAGTAAAAACTGAACCTAAACTTGGCGAAGGCGGTAAATATGGCTTATTATTTATCAAGGCCACAGTGTTAATGCATGCAACTTTAACAAACATCGACTGAAGCACAGTTCTATATTTAGTTCATCTTACTCTTAAGTGTAAGGGGTGAAGAAATAAAGAAGGCTCTAAGCAGCAATGTCCTACTACTAGTAGTACTAGTTACACTTACCTGCACTAACTTGATTGCGCCGATTGAAATGTTACATTCTTTTGAAATGAAAAGAAAGAAAAGAAATTTACTTCCGCACATAATAAACTACTCAGAAATTATGCGCCAACAATCAAGAGATGATCAGCTGGTTTATTTGAAAGAAATATGCGAAAAGAAAGCGAATGAGTTCCCATAGAAAAAACTTTTCAATACAAGTTTTATCACACTAAAAATAACGCATGCATCGTGTCTCACTGCTCATGACACCTATGCTTAGAATGGCTTGAAATGCCTTGAATATGCCTAAGAGTTTAACATATCTCGCATGTCGTCCTGAAGGATAGTGGTCAACAGGAAGGCAATTTGCTTCAGGCTAATGTTTCCACAGGAAAGCACTTTGTTGCGGTCGAACCTTGGTCCCTAGTCTCGCATCCCTTTCTTAACTGCTTGAGTGTAAGAGAATATTATTCACATATATTCCACACGAGAACAGCGCTGTTGCTTTGGCTCGCCGTCGAAGAAAGTGTAAACTCGGTAATTAAATGGACACTGAGGACCATTCGATCCCGTTTTTGTCTTCGGGAAAAAATGGATTCGGTAGCTCTTTCTGGGTCTTGCGCTTGAGCCCGCATTCCGCTGACCTCTCTGAAAACCAGAGCCGTGCGCCCGCCATCGCCCAAAACAAGCCCGGACTGGCCGCCATGGCCCGGCTTGCAAGGAGTCATCCTGGCTACCCGTCGCAGACGCTCCTCATACCCACTAGCGTCGGCTCGAGCCAATCCGAACGGTGGCCTGTGGCGTGTCCTGATTGCAGCGTTCGAACGGCTGGCTGCCGCAACGGTCACCAGCGGCGATAATAACAGAGCCGCGCTGAGACGCAGCAGCAGGCGGGCAGCAGACGCGCCATAGTGCCAGAGGGACGCTCTCCGCAGGTCCTCGTCCTAACCCGTTTTGCTCTCAGCCCTTGTATATATTGTATATAAACGTCCGTTCACTCACCGTCGCATCGACCGTGCTTCTAGAACTCGCGTGGTGAAAGCGGCGTACGAGAGCCCTCCCCCCTCCCCCCCCCCCTTCCCCCCAGCCTCCTCGCTGCTGCTGCTGCTGCAGGAGAAATGTCAGGAGGCTACGTCAAATCACTGCTTTTCTGTAATATCGGGTTGTCTTTCCATATCAGATGATTATTGTCGATTCCCGTCGCTCAGCTCTGCTCAACAGAGGCAGCAGGCTGAGACGCTCCAGTCACCATAGTGGTGGCAGCGGTGGGGTGCCCCAAAGTCACAACAGTGTGTTGGCAAAATATACATTTACTGCTGAGAAAGCTGCATTTAATGTTTACCCTGAAGGTCATTCAAGCTTGTAACGTCTACAACAGAAAATACTCCGTGATCACCGTTTTAAAGTTAATGGCAGTGTAGGTAAGACTCTGGGCCGAAGCAGCACGGCCCACTTCCAAAATCGGCCGATGATGTCAGCACCTCTATATTGCTGCATATCAGTTTGTAAATTATAAAAGTTCTTTTTTGGATGAGAGTTCTCTCTTCGTGACTAAGTCACGGCACCTATCAATACAGGCCACCTCCAATTTGTTATTAGTGTCCCTTTAAAGCAATACACTGACACGGTACCCACCCATGGAATGCTCTCGTAAAGCAGATGCTTCGTGCACGTCAGCTCAGACTTCCATTGCGTCGGCACAGGAGCGGGCCACATCGTGCGCTATTACCGCATATAAAGTTACAGTTTTGTTCTTATTAATGGTTAATACGATGTGCCGGGAAGTTAAGCGAGGCAGCAGGTAACACTACGCCAAACCGCATTTTCGGGAAGGAAACTAACAAAAATGTGCCCTAGTCTCGCTACTTCCGAGTCCCCGGGACGGCTCAAGTAAGTGAAGCATGGAACTCTGCAATGAAAGCTAGTGCTACGCTTCAATAAAAACGTTTTCAACACCGAAAACGCTACAGAGAAAACTACAGCCTTGCTTCAGTGAAAAACATTGGTGGGTTTACAGGCCTAAAACACCGAAGATTTTTTTCGCGTTTCGGAGTAAAGGTACCGTTATTTTCAGTTATAAAAATCGCCAACCAAATAACCTTCTTTTTGTAACGCCTTGATGATCAATAAAGGAGAAGGTGAGCGTTTGTAGGTAAGCGTGGCGCTTTGTATAGTACCGTGTGGTAACAACGCCAACCACCACAGCTCAGACCTCCATCCCCGAAATGTATATCTACATTGTTCCTTTCCTTCCTTTGTTCTCGTAGACCATCCTGCGTGCCCAGAGCCGGCGTTTTCCCGCATCTCTTGAGGATCACGCTCGTCCCACCCAAACCGATCATCGATTCTCCATTTTTCGAGCCCTCGGCGCCGGAGCTCCGAGCGTCAGGGCCACGGCACGCCCGGCGCAGTCTAACCGCCGCTACGTCTAGCGTTCTCTTTACGCCTTTCGTTTTCTCTGGAGCACTCCCCCTCCATTCTTTCTGCCAACATCGTAGGCAACAACCCCAAGTTCATCGGACGGCCGAGCCAACGGCTCCGACCCACTGATGGCCGTCCTAAGATCCTTGCTCACACTCCCTCTTGATCACCATTTGTGGCTCTCCGTTCCAATTCCGCTGAACACTCCGCTAGAATCGAGTCTTCACGCTCCACAGTGGCAAAGCTTAGATGTAGCGCCGCCCTTTCGTCAAAAGTTCTTTCTGTAGGCGGCTAGACATTGCTGAGCGATCAAGGTCTCATATAACGACTTCAGTTTGGGCTTCTTGACAATACACGCACACACAAAAGCTCGAAATATGCGAAATAGAAGCGGAACAGATAAGGGAAGCGCGAAACGTTTACCAACAGCTTGCAGCAATTAGAGTAACTGCCATTCCACTCAACAAAACTCTGAACGGGGTCTAACTATGGTCCTACATCGGGAGTTCGTTTTCACCAAAAGGGTACGATGTGTATCAGCAACCCTCCCATTGCATTATACGAGAGGGAATTGAGTTATGAGACCTCCCACGTGCCTTCCAGCTTACTTCCGTTGATAAGTGTTTTGTTGTTTCTATTTATACGCCTTTCGTTCTCCAATAAAAACTAGTTTATAGTCAGCGCTTGCTTGTGTCATTCTTTCGTCTCGTGTCCCGTTCTTGCTGCGCTGTGAGCAAAATCATAAATACTTACCAACTCACACAAATTTCCGCCTTGCTGAGCGTATAAACGCGTCCTGGTCGCCACATCACTGCTGCTTAGAATCCCTCTACATGTTACTCCGTCCTGGCAAAGCTCTTCACACTGGTAAGGGGCTTTCATGCTCCGACGTTCTATGTGCGCGAGGTTGGCGGCCAAGGTCGGATATGTGAGGTTAGTGAGACAGTGTAGTTAGGTGCATGCTAAAAATGGCAAACTGTTGGTTTGAAAGGAGCGACATGAAGAGTGTGCACGCGGTAGGTCATACGAATCCGTGCTTGGGGCGGTGTATTAAGCATGAAATGCTTTTAGATCTAATTATCGTCGGTGCGCCACGGGTTACCTCGGCGCCATAACGGAGGGAGAACACGGATCAGACCTAAGCAAACTTTGTCGAACCTTTCTATCTTCAATTTGGTCCCTACGTACTGCGCTGACGCCACAGCACGCATTCGTCAATAGCAGCGACCTCCATAACCTCTTTCTTATTATCTCGCTGGGCTAAGCCAGTGAGATACGAAGAAGCATGTGCTGTGTCCTGCAACCCCTGCGGCGCACGCGTGGGTATCGCGACTTGTGAGCGAAACGGGAGCACAGCGCGTTGCGCCATGCCTGAGCCCACGGTCTCGTGCTGAGCCATGGCGCCATCCTTCTGCGCTTCACAGAAAGCGATGTAAAAGGTGTTGGCATTGCACTCTTCCTCCCGAGCGACGCTGCGAACGGATGGTGGCGCCTGGTAGAAGAGAGACATTGCCTGTCAGTGAGGTTCAGTCCCTAGAAAATTCTACGCCTGTACTGCACAGCATTTCATGCTTACATCAACTCTCGACCACGATAGGAGTGTTTTTTTTTTTTGCATCGACGAATTGGTCAAGGCAAGCGGTGTGCACGAAATATTAACTACGCTTTCTGCCAGCGCCACTGGGAATGTCGTTCTGCCCGGCGGGATGTCACCCTGCCGCGCGCTGAAACGGAGTTGCGCCGCCTTTAGCACGGTAGAGCCTAAAGCATTGGAGTCCGAATAAGAGTCACGCTCTTTATTTTGTTGGCTAGCACATCTTTTAAAACCAGTACGACCCTGCGTTAACGGTCAACTGAGGTCTTCCCAATTTTGCAACGAGTTCGGCCACTCCCCGATAGCACCCTTGGTACTAGGATTAACCAAGGCAGTGCAAATTACGGGACACCTGATATTTTACCAAAGAGTGGTCGTTTAGAATTATTCAACAATAAATTCTCGAAGTTTTACTGCGTTAATTCCTGCGCCATACTAAAGATGGGCTCAACAATCGAAGAAAAGGTCCGCTAAAAGGAAATCTAACAGAAAACATTGCGTATAGATTGCTACAAATTGCAACTAACAAGGTGCAATTTGACTATTTTCTAAGACTTTCTATTTTTCTAAGACTATTTTCTAACACTGACTATTTTCTATTTACCTACTCTGCATAAAAAATGAATCACATAAATTATAAACAAACATATGCACATTCTTTCTGTTCCTACTCGCCTTGTGTTCACCTATAGCTCACATAAGTGCACTAATGAAAATGGTTCGCTTTCCCACAGATCTAGATGCCTTAGTCTATTATTCGCTATCAATTTCTGTACAGATCTAAGGTCGGAGAACCTAAAACACCTTTAGCGCTCACTTTTAGACATTGGGCGAGGGACAATAGCGGACGCATATCTACAACGACCCTTCTACAATCAACTCGGAGGTCAGCTAGAAGGAAGCAGAAAGCCTAACTTCAAATATAAAAATATCTGAGCAGAACATCCTCAAAGCGTAAACTATGTGATTAAGTAAGCAGTGGAGCGCTTTATTATACATCTCTATTTCATTTCATTTATTCAACTCTCAGTGCCAAAGGAACTAAAGAAGGTAGTGCTTACACTACAAAAAATGCGTGAATAAATGCAGTGCATGTTACAAAACGAAGTATTTTATCCTCCTGTTACAGAATATCAGCTAGTGCTGAACGAAAATGCTGTTTATCACTAATATCGACAATATCTGGGGGAAGACGGTTCCATTCGCGAGTTGTACGAGGCAAGAGAGACTGAAATGGCGCTAGAGTGTTACATGTTTTAATGCCAACTTTGTGACGATAATCAATTCAGTTTAACACGTATCTGGTGATCGAAATGAGAGCATCGCGTAGCATGTGATGATGATGCAGTTTATTAAGAAGGCTCAGGCGAATAAACTGCCGGCGGGATGTTAAAAGAGCTAAGAACGATTAGCTTTCAAGTTTGTTACACTCGCGGTGCGGTTAAAGTTGGACATGATAAAAGAGGCAGCGTTATTTTCAACTCTTAAGGCAATGTAATTAGTTTTTCATGATGGGGATCCCATATGGCGGCGGCGAATGTCAGTTCAGAACGTAGTATTGTTCTGTGCAGTAACAATTTCAAGGAAGATGAGGTTTGCAAAAACTACGGCGCACGTAACCAGACATGCTGTTAACGTTTTTAGTAATGTACACAATATGGCAGCGTCCAATTAAAGTCAGCAGAAATGTGCACACCCAAATATTTATCTGAAGTGATCCCTTCTAAGGGAACGTTATTTAAGTAGTACACAGGTAGAGTGGTGGTACGTCTTGATAATCGCATAACTTTACACTTATTACCATTAAGTTCTATGAGTCATTCATTACACCAAAGAGAAATGTTAAACAGATCGAGCTGAAGGAAGTTAGCATCGCCGGCGGATTTATTTCGCTGAAAGCAACGCAGTCTTCAACAAACAAAATAATATTAGGTGATACAATGACAGGGAGATCATTATTGTAAACAAGAAATAAAAGGGGTCCAAGCACTCAGCCTTCAGGCAAGCTCGAGTAAACTTCGTTGAAAGGTGTTAGAATTTTTGACGGAAACAAACTATGACCCGTTAAGAAGATAGTATCCAATCCATTTCAGAACATTGGAGTTGGTATTCAGCTAGAATAGATTGAAAAATAGTAAGCGGTAACATTTGTTGTCGTATGCTTTAGAGTAACCAAGGGAGATGCAGGCAGCTTCTCACGCATGCTCTAAAATGCAGTGAAGTTCCATAGTGAAGCTGGTAAATTGGGCTTCGCAAGAAAATGACCTCCGAATGCCTTGCTGTGCGGGTGTAAGAAACGACTTCGACTCGAGAAAGTTCACAACGTTAGTGAATGTGACCTGTTATAATAGTTTCCAGGAAGTACTAGTGAGCGACATAGGACGGCAATTTGTAGGGGAGGTTCTATTTCCTGTTTGAACAACGGAACCACGTTCCCGATATTTTATTGTGGTGGCAGACTGAACTATCGAGAGTCTGCTGGAAAATGTGGTTTAGTATTAAGGGGCTGTAGGTAATTCTGTTTTTTTAAATATTTAGCAGTAATATCCGGGCAATTAATGAACTATTACGGAATAAATAAGTTCAGCAAGGCGAGATGAATCGATGAAAATTTGAGGCATTGTTGAGTAATTATACTCAAGCGGAACGAGGCGTATTGTGTTTGATGTGCGCGAGCAGTCCTGAATAAAGGCTTCGTTAAGTGCTGACACGAATAAATGAGCCGGAGTAGGGCCATCTGACGCGTCGGTTCAGTTAATAGATTCTTCAGTATTTGACTTGAGGACGCGCCAGAATTTTTTAATGTTGGTTGATAGCATGGATGATAACGTGTTATAAAGGAACTTATGTTTTGCTTGCTTACGCGCAGCTATATTGTCATGTAGTGGTGACTGGAGTCCGAGGAACAGGAGAACAGTGAGAATGGCTTCTAAACGAAACTCTTTAGTTCGGCTGACTTGCGCCCGCAAAGAATTGAATCACTCGGCGGCGGCGTAGCAACAAGCGTGCTCGGCGGTCGTCGAACACAATGCCCGCTGCTATCATGCGTGCTCTTTTTAAGGCAATAGCGAACTTTCTAGATAAAGCATACAAAGTTACTATAACATTCTGGAACAACGTAAAACCGGCTCCGCCTGAATAGATTCAATCGAGATAAATCTAGGAGCTCTTGCATCACAAACAAAGAAATAACGCGGTGTGGCAGCAGCTTTGTAGAATGAACAAAAAACACTCCGAAGATTTACGGCAATATAGGCAACAGCGGCAGCCTTGTAGTCGCCCCTGCTGACTTTCATAGCTTTTAATATGTAATAATTTTCTTCTCATCGGGTACGTGTATTGCAAAGAATTCTATAATGCATGTCTGGCATGGGGCGCGTAAGAAAACAAAATCTACATCAACGCTCTTTCAGGCTTTTAGCCGGAGCTGTATCTCAGTAAATTTTAAAGCATTTCTTTTTGCGGATTAGCTTTAATTAAGGAGACACAGTGAAAAGTCGAATAACTGCGTTGCACCACGGGAAATTGGGCAGGGAGAGATAGTCAACAGACTGAAGCAGGAGGCATGTTCGATTGGGCCTAGCCATTAAGTGGACTTCGTTCCTTCTAAGGTTGTTTCCCAGCATTGACCTTCCGAACAAAAAACGAAGGTGGAGGACAACGGGACGTAATTGCTCGTCTGGATCGAGGTAGTACAATGAAGCACTCTTTCTTTTTTCTTTTCCTGACGGTAGTTTTCTTGGCAGCAGCCGAACCAGACAAACTGTAATAGTAGCAGCTTTAGGGCGCCTCCACTGTGTGTAGACGCGCCAACCACAATCTAGAAAACTGAGGAGGACTTCGAAATAAACATTCAGACAATATGTGAAGTCTTTTAATGCAAAAGTAAATTTATCTGCGGCCTCATGACGCTACCCTGCTGCTTGCTACATTTCTTGCTGAATAACAGAAAATGGAGTGCGCAAAGAGGAAAACAAATATAAAATAAAAAACACGTCATGAGAAAAGTGGCTTGGTACAGATGTCACCCAGACTTCGCGCACTTTTAAGTGGGAAGCTCCCAGACACCCTTAGAGCGTGTGGGGGTAGCGGTCTCGGACTCTAAGGAGATGCCCTCGACTCAGCGTGGCAAACTCGGCGGAGACCAGCCACCAAGTGACAAGAGGTTTTTGGGCGTTCGGTGCCCAGCTTTCGCTGGTCGCAAGCCAGAGAATGGGTCGGAGCCAAAGGTTTACAAACAAAACAAAGTTTATACAGCAACGAGTCGATACAGAGGATTTCACAATCACTAGTAAAGACATACAAAGTGATTAACGAAACAATGCACTGCGTGCAAAGTTAAACTCGAGAGAGAATACAATACTCAAGGAAATATTGCACCTAAAGTGCACCAACACAAGAGAGAGAGGTAAACAAACAAAACACAATTTGTTCACCGGGCACTGCGGCAGTCCGACGACCAGAGTTCCATGACGATGCCGTCCCGCAGACTGGCGACCGTTGCCTCGTTGGTCCGATGCTGGCCGAGTGGTGTTTTCCCGGGAGTCGAACGGGCGCGCTTCGATGAAGCTTAAACGGCGGTCCGGACTGACTGATAGCGGTCAACGTCCTTCTTTATAGGCTCGCTCTCCCGTCTGTTTGTTGTTCGCGCCCGAGTAGGCGCGCACATACACGCAGCATTGGCAGTGCTGTCTCCCTTTCCTCTTCTCACCGGCCGCGCGTCCCCATTGGTCAGAGGTCGCGGGTCGCATCTCGAAGTTTCGAGCGTGTTCTTGAGTGGCGCCGACGCCGACGGGCGAGGGGGACGTGTCTTAGTGCACGCAAGGCTACGCCCTTTCCCCCCGTCAGCCGTAGAACCGACTCGCATGTTCGAGAATAATCGGCGGGGATGACTCATTTCCTCGGCGCACGCCGCGGCGGTGGAGAGAGAGGCACGCGCTCGGCGGGGGCTTTCCCTCTTTCCTGTTGGGCTCGCGCCGGCGAGACGCCGTGCGCGCGGCGGTTTTTTCTTTCTTGGTTTCTAAAATGCGCCGAATTTTGTGACAACAGAAAACGATGATAAAGCTGCTCTCCAGTGATCTATGAGCCATGTAATGAAGGACAATAATCAATTTATTAGCTATTAAAGAAGCCAATACTGCCTCTATAGGTATCCCAAGCATTATGATGCTACTCCATTTGACGGAGTCAAGGGTTCGACAGAATCCTGTATGGTGAGGGAGAAGCATAATGGTAAAATAAAACATACACTAAACCATCAAAACAAGCCATCTTTGGCGAGTGTATGTTTTATTTTACCACATCCATTTGACGGCATGTAATTGCTGTAATGTCTCGATGAGCTGATACATGAATTTATTTATTCAAGTTACTCACAGGCTCCTTTACATTGGAGCATTGTGTGAGTGGGGCAGTACATAGAAGTTAGAGAACAGCGCAAAAAGAAAACAAAAAAACAAAAAAACGACGACAGAAGAGAAACGTTATACAATAGTTAGCAAGGGGCACTCAGTAGAATGCAAATACAGTAATAGAGTACACAATAACTACATGTTTCAAAATGTGGCAACATAGAAATGGAACACGATTTGACAGTGAGGCTAAAAAGTGCATAAGTTAGTTCACACTAAGCAGCAATAAAAGATATTTTTCGCAAGAATACAGAGAACTGAAACACTAGGCGAGGATTGCGGTTATTTTATCACGAAACGTAGCAGGATTTCTGGTATTAGTAGCATCGTCAGAAAGGCTGTTCCAATAGTTTATGGCACGTGGGAGAGCAGACATGTTGAATGCTTTTGTATGACCAAAAATACGCGTAAAGCTGCTATGATTATGGAGGCGATGAGACGTGCGACATGGCCGTCACAAAGGTAGTGTGTGACTGTGAAGACTGAAAACCATTTTATGAAATAAGCAAAGAAGCGCTACGGTACGATGTGATTCTAAAGACTCAAGTGATAGCAATAACTTGATCTTAGTGACGCTGGAATGCCGTTTATAATCGCGAGCGATGAAGCGTGCAGCACGGTTCTGTATAGATTCGAGATTACGTGTTAGATACGCTTGGTGAGGTGACCAGATGGGGGATGCAAATTCTAGTTGTGGGCGGACAAACGTTTGGTAGGCTAGTTTTCGAGTGTCAGATGCTGCACCATGAAGATTACGCTTTAAGTATCCAAGGGTTCGTGAACCCTTAGCTGTAATTTTATTAATGTGTGTCGACCAGGAAAGGTTTTCATTTAGGTGAATGCCGAGATATTTATATGAGGACGCTGTTGTCACATGATTACCGCTGAGCGAGTAGGTGAAAGAAGAGTTTGAAAGTTTACGGCTGAAAGTCATTAATTTACACTTATCAGTGTTGACCGGCATTAGCCACATGGAACACCAGTTTGTTATATGGTCTAGATCTTTCTGTAAAGCGATATGATCGGTTGGATTAGAAATTTTGCGGTAAATAATAAAGTCGTCAGCAAACAAACGGATGTTAGAGGTAATGTCGGTTGGCAGATCGTTAATATATATCAAAAATAGTAACAGGCCCAGGACACTGCCCTGGGGAACACCGGACGATACTTCAGAGAGAAAGGATGAAAAATTATTTATACTGGTAAATTGTTGCGAAATGAGAGGAAATTTCTAATCCATGATAGCGTGAATGAGTCGATATTTAAAGCAGAGAATTTGGCAATTAAACGACAATGTGCTACCCGATCAAATGCCTTAGAAAAGTCGATGAAAATGCAATCAGTTTGTTGGTTATCATTCATGTTAGTCAGAACTTCGTGCGTAAATTCCATGAGTTGTGTATCGCACGACAGTTCTTTTCTAAAACCGTGCTGATGAGGGTAAAAAAAGCGGTTTTGTTCAAGGTGCTGCGCAACTTTGCCTATTTTCCAATCAAAGGGAAGTTCACCTGTAGATAAAGACTGCTGAAAAACGTGATACAAGATTAAGCTGCTAGAGTTTATAGTGAGTTTAAGAATTTTGGCGTTGATTCCGTCAACACCAGAGCTAGTGGACATTTTAAGGTTTTTGATTAGTGACGTGATGCCTTCAACAGTTAATTCAATAGGGGTCATATATCTGTAGTCGACTTCGGCGGTGGCAGGAATGTTAGAAAGATCTTCATAGGTGAACACTGAAGTAAAATCATTGTTAAAGATAGTCGCACTTTCTTCGTCAGTAATGAAATTTCCGGTATTGTCCTGTAGAGCGATTTGGGCATGAGTGTTAGCTGGGGATATTGTACGCCAGAATTTTTTAGGGTTGTTGCGCATAAGGGATTGAAGATCATGAGAATAACATTTATGTCTCACTTTACGAACGGAACGGCTGTATTGTTTTTCGCAGTCTTTCTGTTGCAGTTTCAGAGAGGGGGATCCAGATTTTTTCATTGCTTTAAATAAGCGCTTCTTTTTATTCTTAATTGTGCGAAGTGACCTATGATACCATGGCTTAGAAATGTTGACCCGAAATGAAATTTGTGGTACGTGAGCAACCATTAATGACAGCAACTTTTCTTTAAATAAGGTCCAGTTTTCATTGACGGTACGGGAAGAGAAAGTGGAAAGGTACGAGGAGCAAAATTCTTGCAGACCAACGTTAAGGGCATTGCAATCAGCTTTTTTTATGGTTGAAGATGAGCTCAGACGTGAGATGCTGCGTATGTGATGGGATGCTAACTGCAAAATTAAGAATGAGATGATCACTGAATCCCTCACTAGTAGAGACGGTGCTTGAATTGTCGGGGCATGAAGTCAAAACAAGGTCAAGGATACTCGTTCCGCTTGTAGGTTCGTTTACTAACTGAGTTAAAGAAAAATCTAAAGTGGATTAAGTCTTTATAACAGCGAGTCAGAGGTGAGGTTAGACCAGTCAATGCCCGAAAAATTGAAGTCCCCCCCCCCCTCAGAAATGTGTTAGCTTTAGGAAACCTGGTCCTTATGGCACTGAGGTTATCGCGCAACTAAAATATGAAAGCAGCGGAGCTATCTGGTGGTCTGTAACATGCACCTATTATTGAATTAACTAATGATGACGTAATGCGGATCCATATTGTTACGTGGCGGCAGCCGAAGAATGAGGCGTGGTGAACCATGAACGAGAGATGATTTAATGGCCGCTGGCCTAGCGCGAGCGCTCCATCCCGCGCCACTGCCAGCTTCGTCTTCGTCACACTACCCGGGGCCTCCGAGCGATCGTCCCGATCGGTGACGAACAGACGGGCGAAATGGCGATGGTCTTGAGTGGGGGGTTTAACAGTATGTAGAAGATGGTGCAGTGCTGGCTGCCACGATGAGAAAGATGAGAGAATGAGTCCCGGTCCACGAAGCATCCGGGCCGGAGGGTGCCAGGAGCTGACGGCCGAGGTCCGTGGACGCACCGGACGGCAGGGGCAGGGGAGCAGTGTATTCACGTGTGGGTCTTGGGTCGGTCGGGTCTCGGGTCGGTGGGGTCTTCGGTGGGGTCTTGGGTCGTCGTGTCTTGTGGTCTGGGCGGGGGACGGGGCTGGGGTGAGCGGTGAGGCCGATGCAGGTCCGGTGGGCTGGGGCACGGCCGGGCGGCGCGGACCAGGTACTCACCGCCGACGTCCACGGCAGGCGCAGGACACCGAAGCTCTGGGACCAGGATGGCGATGAAGGGACCCCAGCACCTCCACCAAATGTTACGTGGCGGCCAGCCGAAGAATGAGGCGTGGTTAACCATGAACGAAAGATGATTTAATGGCCGCTGGCCTAGCGCGAGCGCTCCATCCCGCGCCACTGCCAACTTCGTCTTCGTCACAATATAATCTCAAGATGACTGGGTAAATTAACAAGATGAGATGCTATACGCTTCCTGACGGCTATTAGGACACCTCCTCCACTTTTTGTTTTCTCTATCTTTGCGGAAGATTATGTACTCGTTGGTATCGGACAGTACCTCAGTGTCAGAAATATCAGGATTAAGCCACGTTTCAGTTAATGTTAAAATGTCACACTCACTGTTCTCCAGGTATGAACATAGTTCAACACGTTTGGCTAGCAAACTACGCACATTAGTAAATGATAAGTGTAATCGTGATGGCGTGTGATTACGACAAGTAGAGTTTGAATGATCGATTGTACCAGCTATCTTTTCCCGTGTGAGCTGTCTTGTAGATCGAATGACACTCCCAGATGCAGCATCAAATACGAAGGTGGCGTCACCGATGTGCAGTCTGTCTACGCTAAGCTTATACGTGGCGTTTTGTGACTTCGCAAAATCAAGTAGGTGTGTCCTTGATATTCCTGTTTTTAACGAAAAATCTTCTCGTACAGCATAATTTCTATTCTTGAATTTGGGCCCCTTTTCCAGAACGAGCTGTTTCCAGAACGACCTGGTATTTCCCGAGGCGATGTGCGCGCTCTATTTGAGACGGCTCGACTGTTACACCGAGGGTTTCCGAGCATAAGTTTATTACTTTTGTCTCAGCGGATGACCAGGTTTCAGCAGAGGTGTCAGGTAGGCCGAAGAAAAGGAGATCGGAACGGCGTAGACGGTTTTCGGCGTCATCGCAGCGCGATTCGATAGACTGTAACTTCTCCGAGATTTCGAGAGCAACCTCGGGCGCCTGAACTGGTGAAGCACTACTGTTTTTTAGAGCAGCAGTGTCCACCTCTAGCACCCGAATTCGAGCTGACAGCTGTCTCAACTCGACATCAACGGACGCCTGCCAATTCTTTAAAGCGCGAAGGTCGTTGCGGATATCATCCTGGCCTAATTCAATTCTTTGCACAGTTTCCAAGACAGTTGCAAGAACTTCTTCCGTTCCATGGCCAGAATTCGATTCAACATCCCCTCACAGAAGCAATAAAATTCTACACAGCAGGTCTTTTACAAACTTGTCACAGTTCATGAAAGGAACAGAACACTCACTGGGGCACAACACCACAATAAGAAAACGATTGTCGCTCGTTACGCGGCAGTAGGAGCAGTCAAGGTAACTGACCTGAAAGAGCAACATCGGTGAGCGCTTCATTGCAGTCGTGGTGCTGTGTCCCAGCGGGGGGCGGTGTCATTAACCCGCACTCTCTCCCTGACAAAGTCTGCCCGACCCCAGTCTCTTGAAGTTACACCTATCATTTTACTTCCCGTATATCGCTGCGTTGTTCTAAATTTTAAGTTCAACGCTTTTCATTAGCCACCCCATTTCGGTCGCATAGGTATCTACCGACGAGGGGCAGCAGTTATATAATTTGGTAAATCGATATTGTAAACGGCATTGTTATCGGGATTAAACAAAGGATGATGCATAGCCCTCTCCTCACAGCTTTGTGTTATGAAAACTTTGTTGATGACGTCGTAATGAAGGCGATTTAGGATTTTCTGCCTTCACCAAACAATTTCCAGGCCACCTCGAGTGCCCAGAAACAATGTTCCGTGAGATTTATCTTTGATTTAGTTTTATTTATTCTCTCAATGAAGCAAGCCTTCTTGCATTTGAAAATGTACTGCACCCTCAATATGACATGCGCCCCAGCCTCCCTGCTCCTGCCAGGCGCTGGACAGCGCAGATAGTTCTGAACGCTGTCGTGTCTTTCCGTTTCAAAGGCTAGCACCAACAGATATCGCGGAATACTGGCCAGAGAAAGCAGCGTGCTTCCCCTGCAAGGTTCACACAATATCTATCATCTAAGTCTTATTCCAGAATGTGGTCAATTAAAAAGACCAGGAACGAGTCTACAGACGTAACGTACTCTTGTGTCTCTCCCTACCTGGTCACTTATTCGCGCTATAAAAAGCCGATTTGGCATGTGGTCATTGACCAGCTAACTGACGTGCGTAAGCATTAAGCAAGTAGTTTATATGATTGAGCTTACTAGACAGTATGATTCCCCCGGTTTTACATTATTGGCAGCAAAAGCTGTCTCTACACTCCTAAAAGCTTATTTCTTAAAATTAGCGGTCTTCTCTGTAACATACTACGCGTAACTTGGAAAAGTAGACTTCCTCGCCTTCTTAGCATAGCTCACGGCTAATCTTATCTATGGCCCTCAGATTCAGCAATTATTGGACTATGGAGAGTATACTGCTGACACACCTGGTTGGGATGTTTTGATGCTTAATTTCCGAGACTTTTCCACGTGTCTGGCCTGTGCTATATTGGCTTCCACCAGCTACCGATTATTGTGAATTGCAATAGGTGGTGGTACAAGCTACGCAAATTATATGTAGTGGTTTGCGTGGGCGACAATTGCCACCACGACGCGTTTTCGCCTTTAACCTGCTTTGTCTACTGGGTTTGTGCTGCTATTCGCCAAGCGAGTATTTCAACATAATTTTTATTGACAGACAATCGAAACAAATATGAAAACACAAGACAATTTTACTTCAGGCTTGCTGATTTGCACACCATAAATGAGGGTAAACCAATCCTATTGTTAGCCGAATAAACCGCCTGTATTAAAGCACATTACTGTTACAGAAGCACTAAAAAGTTCATGAGAGCCACGCTTGACCTGATTTAAAACCCACTGTAAATACCTTTGTGAAACATGCCAGGAAATGTTCTCTAGCATTGTACCAAATAATGATCAAGGCCGTTTATTGTAGCAAGCCGAAATCTCATAATAAGAATATAATTTACACACACATAACAGGCAATCCTGATAATGATTTATAAAGAAGAAATGTACAAAACATGCTGGACAGCATCACACATGGACGAATACGACCGCACGTGAAGCTATGCCGTTATCATGTGAATCCATCTATGTCAGGCAGCTACACAACCCCTGC
Source organism: Amblyomma mixtum (assembly GCF_055824585.1). Taxonomy (NCBI): domain Eukaryota; kingdom Metazoa; phylum Arthropoda; class Arachnida; order Ixodida; family Ixodidae; genus Amblyomma; species Amblyomma mixtum. The sequence continues at coordinate 122,754,510 of NC_143013.1, forward strand.
GCGCACAGTGAAAATATAATGTGAAAGTTTTATTAAAATTCTAGGAATGTGCTTTCCTGTTGTACTATTCGGGAAGAGCTCACTTAAAACTCTACGATTCTCTTGGCTTTCTGCCTTGTCTTGGTCCCTACCTTCAGCATATGGATTGCTGTCAGCGTTTATAAATGTAGATCACTTTCGAAAATGTGGGTTAGATACGCTATGAACCTCGAATAAGCCGACGTTAAAGTTTCGGTTCGAAAAGAAATGCAATTAACTTGCGCGAAGTAGACATCGCGTTACTGCTGCTTATCAGACGGTTGTCGCTGAGCACACTTTCTACTGCCACGGCGGCAGTCGCTTTGTACTTGACGCTTTCCGGAAGTGCTCATTGCCCGTGATGCTCCTGTTGTCTATGTCCCCAGTGGTCACCAGGTTTGCGACTCGGCTTGGAAGGGCGCGAATCATTTCCATCTTCGTCTTCGCTATATAATCTAGTTGCCTGATTAGTGTCAGTCGAGGTTGCTGCAGCTTGTATTACCTGTATTGACACATTATTATTGATGACACCTTCAGACGCCTTTGGTTTCTCCATTACAGAAACCGAGCCGCACACTGCTAACTTCTGGAAATTGCTTTGAGGTTCTTCTACGCAATCTGCCTCTTCAGCGCGGACGCTGTTCAAATTTCCCACTTCTTGCTCTGCCTTCTCCTTGTCAGTTGCGGCTTTGATTGCTTTATGGGAAATAGGCCTATATTTATCTAAAAACGAAATTTCATAGGTGTTGTCCCGGTCTATAATCGCTCGTTTGTGCTGGATGATCGGAGCACAGGCGCCACTAGAAACAGCCGTATCTTGCCAACGCTCCGCTGTAGCCAACAGGTTGTCTTCAAGGGGCTTTTTAAGCTGGCCAGCTCCTTCCTGGAGCTCTGTAGTACTCAAAACACTTTTCTCATTTCTAGTCTTCACAGCTGAGGTGTCTTTCGGAATTTGGCCAACTTCGAGCGCTAGGGGTTCCTGCTGCAGTGTGGCCAGTGCTGGGACGGCTTTAACGGCTCTCATGTTGGTATCCTCCACAGGCCACTCCCCGGCGCTTTCTCTTGATTGAGAAGAATTCAGTCGGTGCTGTGCTGGTGGCGAAAATTCCGTTTTTTGTTCGGTGCGGTTGACATGAGTCTGCTCGCGAGGCGCTGTACTCTTGCTGCTCGATGCTTCTAGGGTGGTTCTCCTTGGAATTGATAGAACCTGGTGATCATGTGAACTGGCAACGGTACACCTGTCGCGAAGCGCTGCGGGGAAGACAGCGGCTGTTTTTGTACTTTTTTGCTGTGGTGCTGCCTCAGCTGAAAAACGATCGGCGATGTCTTGCCTGTGCACGTTTGAGTGAAACCAGTGCTCAAGACCAGCTAGAAGGCTTTCAACAGAGCTTCGACTAGGCGACTTGCTCGTCAGCAGTGAGTGATTCCGGCTGCTTCGCGTTCGACTGCCTGCGCGTGAGGACGACCGGCTCGCTCGCTTGGAAAGTCGGGAGCCCTGTCGCCGATGCATGGATCGTTTCCACAGCGCGGTGGCATCCCCCTGCGAGCTGACGGATCCCTGAGGAGTAGTCGCATTGTCAGCAGTTGTCCAGCGCGACCCGGTTTGAAGAGCACACAAATAGTCGGCGTAGACATGGACCAGAAGAAATGCCTGCAACATGAAAAAAGAGGTAAAGTATCAATAACCAGTGTTTCAATAACCAGAGGTATCAATATCAACCAGAGGTATCAATAACCAGTGTTTGACCCAAAGTCCTAGTTGTTGTTTTTCTTACTTGCGCAACAGCAGGATAGAAAGAAAAACGGATGACGCTTTCGCCAGCTCGCTCAGAACTGAGTCATGCAGAGCAGAAACGTGAAGAAATGTGCGGGGAAGAGCGTAAGATGAGGAGGTACTACATTATGGTAAACAGAGGATATGGCGTTGTTTACATATACGGCCTTTTTTCTTCTTAGGGGCAGCATGCTTATGCTAGGAATGTTGCCTCAAGTCTCGGATTTTATCACAAAGCGCGTCTCTGGTTCTTTGTGAATGCATTCTGTTACTACAGCGAGTGCGTGCTTGCATCCACTTATCCATGTTAGTGAAAGTTTAAGTGCGAGAGCACCCAACGTCACGTTGCACTGTGAACACGAATGAGCCCAATGTAAGTAAAAAGGCGTAAGCGGTCCTCTAGCGCATTCCTTTGTAGGGGTGGTGTATGCAGCTCAAGCCCCGTAGCGAAAATTTCGTTCATTAAGCATAACGACTACTTATTCTTGGCAATGTAGCCATATTCTAACTGCAAGATGTAGTAACTTGCTGGTCTTAGTAATGGAAACAGGTTTTTAAACGCTCAGCATGAAAAAAGAGGTAAAGTATCAATAACCAGTGTTTCAATAACCAGAGGTATCAATATCAACCAGAGGTATCAATAACCAGTGTTTGACCCAAAGTCCTAGTTGTTGTTTTTCTTACTTGCGCAACAGCAGGATAGAAAGAAAAACGGATGACGCTTTCGCCAGCTCGCTCAGAACTGAGTCATGAAGAGCAGAAACGTGAAGAAATGTGCGGGGAAGAGCGTAAGATGAGGAGGTACTACATTATGGTAAACAGAAGATATGGCGTTGTTTACATATACGGCCTTTTTTTTTCTTAGGGGCAGCATGCTTATGCTAGGAATGTTGCCTCAAGTCTCGGATTTTATCACAAAGCGCGTCTCTAGTTCTTTGTGAATGCATTCTGTTACTACAGCGAGTGCATGCTTGCATCCACTTATCCATGTTAGTGAAAGTTTAAGTGCGAGAGCACCCAACGTCACGTTGCACTGTGAACACGAATGAGCCCAATGTAAGTAAAAAGGCGTAAGCGGTCCTATAGCGCATTCCTTTGTAGGGGTGGTGTATGCAGCTCAAGCCCCGTAGCGAAAATTTCGTTCATTAAGCATAACGACTACTTATTCTTGGCAATGTAGCCATATTCTAACTGCAAGATGTAGTAACTTGCTGGTCTTAGTAATGGAAACAGGTTTTTAAACGCTGCATCGACGGTACTGATGTTATAAAATAAAGGAGATTAAAACCTTTGTTGAAAATCTTCGCAACTGCTAGAAGTTCTCATGCTGGTTTCTCAGTCTGTTTCTCAGTTCTCAGGGAGTTGGTTTCCGTTGCCAACCACAAGTATTAGCCCTAAAAGGGGGCGCACTAGTCGAGAGCCCACTCCATTTTTAATCGTATAAATGTTAATTCGTATTTAGCCTGTATCACTTTGTTATGCAGAAACTAAGTTGTGACAGTTGGTTCAGCGATATCGGCATCAGCGCGGCAACATTGATCATTATCCTTAGCAGAGAAGCCACATTTACTGCTACAAAAAGGTGTCCCCATTTACGGCAAATTAATCCTGTTTTCAACCGGTTCGAGACACCCCATGCCAGCGAACTCCGCAACCCCATGGGCTTACGCGAATCTCCGCCAACTCCGGTTATGGTTTTTTTTCATGGAATTCACTCCGTTACGCTTAGTTAACATGCTACTGGTTCTCCACGTCGCGTGCCTTTCCTATGTGTATTTACACTTAGACTTCAATGAAGATATCGTTAATTCGTGTCGGTTCTTGCCCAACTGGCACTTCTCTCTTCCTATCTCCACGCTATCCTGTATCATTTTCTTTTATATACCTCGCTGCATTGTCCCCAACTATTTCACACCTCTTCGTAAGCCTGTAATATATGGCACCTATAGGAGAGCACTCGAGCGAACAACTTATCACTTTCCCCTTGAAAGACATTATCGTGCTATTACATAAGTCTCCTCAAATGCAGTGCATCCAGTTGGCAACTTCCAAACTATTTCACTGTCTTGCTCCAGATCTGGGCTTCGAACTTACTCTTGATAATCACAATCCCTTGGCATTTGCAATAGCTGGCTGCGTGCTGTAAATTTTTGTTACCGTTGTATACAGTTGAAAACGTTTTAATTATTTTATCATTAATTTTTAGTCCGACTGCACTACTTTGAGTGTTTAGCTCCCGATTTATGCTCGGTTAATGTGCACCTTACATCTGTATTAATGCAAGTCATGAGCTAAGCTACCTGCACAATTATTTCGATTTAAAACTTATGCCGAGCACTTCCCAACCCAGCCATTTCAACATCTCCTGCATACAAGCGGTTGATGTCACTGGAGTTTTTGGCTGAGACTGCATAACACTCAGCCAGTTTGATATTTTACCAGATTCACCGTGTCTGCTGTATATTGGAGAGTTGGTGGGTTTCTTCACATCGGGCGTCAGGAGTCTTGTGAAGAGATAAGCTCGTGTGCGGTGCGACATTCGAGCCGCATCATAAACAGCTGCTTTGGCAGGCATATAACTGTGACCGTTCAGTTACTTGGATACCTGCTGCGATGGCGAGCAGTTTTGATTGACCATTAGCGGCCGAAAGCTTGGACCAACCGGTTTCAGCGCTGCTGCAAGCGCGGCTGCAGCAGATGTCAAGCGGCCTTTGATAGGGCCAGTCTCGTAGTCATCGAACCACCTCTGATAACATTGGCTAGCGATTCCTCACAGTCGGATTTTCCGTGTCAACAAATTGCCTTTAACCTCGCTAAGAGTGATAGTGTCACAGCGCTGTACGTTTTCCTCGAAGATAATACGAAAATGTTAGTGACGACTGTGTGATCCTGCGGCGAATATCCGTCAGAATCTAAAACTAATAGAAATTTTAGAATAGGGGCTTTGCGTGATAGCATGCTTAGCGGAATAGGGGGTCCACGGTGCGCATGCGCAAAGCACTAACGATGAAATAGAATTAGCGTACGCACCCTGCTTTCAGTAGTTAGCGTTGCGGCTTTTGCTCGGCTAGCGAGGCAACATGGCGCTATTTTTCGGACGAGAGGCGACAACTCCAAGCGAATAAGTAGCCGCTGCGGTGCTTGTCCGCACGTTTACCAGTTGCTACTGCTGACGCCTTTCGCTGACTGATCTTTCTTTAACGATAGAGTGCAAGCCGTTATTCAACCCGCTTTTATGTTCTTTATGGCGCTTTTATGGCGCTTTTACGGTCACGTTTTTTAGCTCATTATTTCATTCACCTACGCATTACTTGATTATTTTACTGGCGGAACTGAGCGTTACTGCATTAACTGGCTGTGAAAGACTAGATATTATTCCTGCAAATTAACGGCAGTGGCGAGAATTTTAAAAAGGCCCTTTCACCTTCGTGTGAAGTACATTGCGTTTAACGTTTTCAGAACGCTTTACTAAAATTACTGTGTGTAAGTTGCTTGGGCTACGCTAGAGTAATTTGCCTTGGGCCCACTATGAGGCAACGCTACGCTAGAGCTCCCTATTATCACTGGCGCGTAGATATCCCCTAATCCATCTCGAGCCAGAGTCGCTAGTTCCTGTGGATCATATCTAAACACAATCAGCTGCCATCGTAGTCAAATCCCCCTGACTGGTGATTCCAACCCGTTCGTTGACAGGCAAGAGCAGTATGTCCATGACACCTTGGTGAAAAATTAAATTTTCGTGATTTTCAACCCGCCACCAATGGAACACTGCATTGATGAGGTTTTATTGCCTTTTTGAAAAAAATAATCCATTTTCAACCTCCTCGATCGGACATAAGGTGCCAAAGTAGCCATAAAGTAAGCTGTGTTGTGCGTGCTTTCACCGTTGTGTCCTTAGTGGATCAATTGCTCCTAATAAAAAATATACCTTGCAAATAAATTACCAGGCGCTCAAGGAAGATGATGCGGTATTAACTCGTATCTTTACCACGAGACGGCATAGTAATTGGTTTCTGAAAGCGCAAAGTGCATGCTAAAAAACGCAGCGTGTTTGATAGTAGTCGCCGACCACTGCCAATTCCCTGCGAATATTATTTTCTATCACCTTTGCATACGTTTTTTCCACACTGGTTACGCAATTACGGCATTGCTGATAGTTTAACTGAATTAATGGCTCATCATGACCTTCGAAGTATTAATTTACGGGTGTGTTTCACTCTGCCGATTTCTTTATTACTTCATTCATAGTATGAGTATGGTCGATTGTCTAGGGCTCCTCCTATATGAGAAGCTCTTAGCTTATTAAAGTATCTTCAGAGAATGCAGAATCAGCTTATCTGTGTATAATTTTTCCTCTCCCAATTTTCTTCCTAAATAATGGAATCGTAGCATTCTTCCATCATCCTGGTACTCTCGATATCATGAGAAATTGCGTTTACTTAGGGATAAACTTTTCTAGCCTCTATCGTCATTCAACATATATGCAAATACATGCTGCTCATTTGCAGCCTTTCTGTTTTGCCTGTCTGAAAGCCTTTTTCTTCTTGCTTTTGAGTTACTCCCGGAATGTCTTTTTGATTACTGATAAGTTGCGTGTGACGAGTCTCATAATGGCTAAATTTTCAGTATCGCTCATATGGAGTCCATATAGAGCATACGGAGCCAATATGAACCATGTGGAAAGCACATTCTCGAACGCACAGACTCTATACGACTGTGGTGTGCACATATTGACTGTCAAGGGATTTTTGGAACGCAGCGTGTCGGCAGTGGTGCGTAGGACAGCGGAGCGCTGTACGTACCAGCCCCGCGTTGAGCGTGTGCGCGTGCGAGTGGTGTGCGCGAGGCACGCACGAGGAGCTTAGAGCTACTTGTCAGCAAACCGAGGTGTTGAGGAAGACACAGCAGCACAAGTCTGGTCGTTCAAGCGTGGGAGTGGCAGCGGACGGACGTTAGATCCGTGCTGCCGGTGACTGCCCTTGAGTCATCGACTCAAGACCATCGAGTCTCATCCAAGCGTGAAAGTGGCAGCGGTCGGACGTTGGGTTCGAGCTGCCAATCACTTCCCTTGGATCACTGGCGCAAGACCATTAAGCCTGATTCAAGCGTGGAGGTGGCAGCCGTCAGACTTCCGGTCTGTGCTGCCGTGGACCTTCCTTGAATCAACGACGCAGGCCTACTGCGATCGCCACTTTGCTGCCACGGTTTCCTTGGATAGGCTGCACAAGCCTACGGTGTTTACGGAACGCCATCGACAGGACCCGGCTACTGTTCTCCTGCTGCAGCTGCCCAGTTCTTGGCGGCGACTGACAAGAGTTCGTCAGCGTCTCCCGTGTCATCTCCGTTCCTCATCTCCTGGCTCTCTGCCACCACCTCCCTGAACGCAACTCAAGCGACGCATCGCAACTCGCCAACCCGCGTCTGTGCTACCTGCAAGGCATGCCCGCACCACCTGGGACGCTGTGTAGCCGGTGAACTCTCTCCTTTTTATCTCTTGTGTTTTACGCGTGCCTAGTGTGTGTTTTCCTTAGTGTTTTCGTTCCTTTCATTGGCTCCTTTACTTTAAAATATAAACACGGCTTCGTATTGTTTTGTTTAATTCGTTTGTTTTCTTTCTTCGAACCTGCACGCGAAAGAGTTCCCCTTCAACAGTCGGGGACACGTCCATCCGATTCGCGACAATTTGGCGTGTGCGCTACAGGACGAAGCCGTGTTTTTTTCTCTTTCCTTTCTTTACTCTGCAAAAAGAAACGATGGCAACACTAAAGAAGTGTGTTGAATTATGCGGAAAGATGGGGTTGAGAGATTCCGAGCTGCGTTCGTGGGTTTCCGCTGAGCAGGAGAAGGAACGCGCTGCACATGAAGCTGAACGCGCTGCACGTGCAGCAGAACGTGAGCACGAAAAGGCTCGAGCAGAAGCCCAACGCAAGCATGCAAAGTTGCTGGCAGAGGATGAAGAGCGGAGATTGCAGCGCCAATTAAGGCTTGCAGAAGCTGGTGGAGGTAGTCGAGAATCCGCACCGGGGCCCACAGAAGCGGTTAGCCTTCATAAGTTTATCCCGCCTTTCGATGATCGTAGGGATGACTAGCATTCATACCTGAAACGCTTTGAACGTATCGCAGAAGGGCACAGCTGGCCAAAAGAGAAATGGGCTACAGCACTCAGTATGTGTTTGACTTGAGAGGCTCTCCGTGTGTTCAGTGGACTATCTCCAGCAGATTCAATGAATTACGACAAGGCGAAGCTAGCCCTGCTACAACATTCTCGGTTCACAGCAGAGGGTTATCGCGAAAGGTTTCGTGAGAGTAAGCCGCTAGATAAAGAAACAGGGAAGCAATACGCAGCGCGCTTGCTCAATCTTTTCGATCGATGGGTTGAGATGTCGGGAACGGCCACGACGTACAATGATCTACGTGACTTGGTGGTGGCCCAACAGTTCATGGGGAACTGCCATACTCGTCTAGCGATTTTCCTGCGAGAAAGAGAATGCAGGACACTGGACAAAATGGCTGAGGCAGCAGACAAATTTCTAGAGGCCCAGCGGCAAAGAAACCTGTCTGAGTTTAAAGATCCTTTCGAGATGGGCGTTCCGAAAGAGAAGGATGCTACATCAAATAGACAGTCGGTAAGGTGCCTCCTTTGTAATCGTTTAGGACATAAGGCTGCCGACTGTCGCTCAAAGCCAAAGCAGCTTTATTGCGTTTATTTCCGGAAAACAGGACATGAAGTAAGTTCTTGCTCAAGAAAGCAAGAAAAACAAAACCAGTTGTCCTGTTGCGTTCAGCCAGAGTGCGCTGCACCTGAAGCGATGTACACAACAGGAAGTACGCTTGAACCTGCTGAGGATAAGGTGGTTGTCGGACTTGTCCGGGAAAATCTTTCAGACGCACAGCACACGCGTGTCCTAGAGGGAGTGCAGAAGGATATTAAAAGGTATATCAGGTCGTGCGACACCTGCCAGAGGACGTTCCCGAAGGGCAAAGTAGGGAAGGCCCCGTTGGGACGCATGCCTCTTATCGACATCCCATTTGACCGGGAAAGAGTCTGTGGTGTACGATCTCATTTGTAAATTGCCGGAGGGTGATGCCCAATGTGCAGTGCTTTGTAATCCAGTGTTTGTAAATTGTGTAAATGCAGTATGGTAGAGCTTATGGTTTGTTTTTTCGGCCTTCGTTTTCCCGTTATGGATTGTTCAGTGTGTACATATTCACTTGTATGGTATAGACGTGTTTAAAGTTCATCTCTGATGTCTTGTATAGTTTTTATTTTGCCGTTTGCCAGATGTATAGTGTTTGAATCCATGATACCTGTGTGCGCGTTTCCATGTGCCTCCATGTGTGACTGTGTACAGTGCCTACGTGGACTTCAGCGAAACCTAACTTCTCTGTTTACCGCTTGTAAAATCGTTTTGTGTGCACCAACGGCAGTTTTTTCTGTGAAAAAAACTTATCCGAAGGGGGGGCATATGTGATGTGCACATATTGACTGTCAAGGGGTTTTTTGAAACGCGGAGTATCGGCAGTGGTGCGTAGGACAGCTGAGCGCCGTACGTACCAGCCCCGCGGTGTGCGTGTGCGCGTGCGAGTGGTGTGCGCGAGGCAGGCACGAGGAGCGTAGAGCTACGTGTCAGCAAACCGAAGTGTTGAGGAAGACACCGCAGCACAAGTCTGGTCGTTCAAGCGTGGGAGTGGCAGCGGTCGGACGTTAGATCCGTGCTGCCGGTGACTCCCCTTGAATCATCGACTCAAGACCATCCAGTCTCGTCCAAGCGTGGAAGTGGCAGCGGTCGGACGTTGGGTTCGAGCTGCCAATGACTTCCCTTGGATCACCGGCGCAAGATCATTAAGCCTCATTCAAGCGGGGAGGTGGCAGCCGTCAGACTTCCGGTCTGTGCTGCCGTGGACCTCCCTTGAATCAACGACGCAGGCCTACTGCGATCGCCACTTTGCTGCCACGGTTTCCTTGGATAGGCTGCACAAGCCTACGGTGTTTAAGGAATGCCATTGACAGGACTCGGCTACAGTTCTCCTGCTGCAGCTGCCCAGTTCTTGGCGGCGACTGACAAGAGTTCGTCAGCGTCTCCCGTGTCATCTCCGTTCCTCATCTCCTGGCTCTCTACCACCGCCTCCCTGAACGCAACTCCAGTGACGCATCGCAACTCGCCAACCCGCGTCTGTGCTACCTGCAAGGCATGCCCGCACCACCTGGGACGCTGTGTAGCCGGTGAACTCTCTCCTTTTTATCTGTTGTGTTTTACGCGTGCCTAGTGTGTGTTTTCATTGGTGTTTCAGTTCCTTTCATTGGCTCCTTTCCTGTAAAATATAAACACTGCTTCGTTTTGTTTTGTTTAATTCGTTGCTTTTCTTTCTTTGAACCTGCACGCGGAAGTGTTCCCCTTCAGCGGTTGGGGACGCGTCCTTCCGATTCGCGACAACGACGTCATGTACACCCTATAAATATAATACGGGAACAACGCGGAGCCCGTTCATACAACAGCATATATACCTTCTTGTGCTTGTCCATGTCATATGGACTCCATTTTTCTGTAAGTGTATATGAGCGGTTCCTGTGGAACATTTCAGTCGGGCGATGACGCTGTATCCGTGGCCCCATCATTGATTTGGAGTAGCAAAAAATTCCCCTTAGAGTTCTTCTGGTGCACTGACTAACATATCAGTATTATAACGAAATTGCTTTCATTGTTTTTTGGTGCTCAATTTATGTTTTGGCCTTCGTTATTTTTTCGTTTGCTGCTCTCTGGATAGATGCGTACTTTGAGCTGCGTTAATCGTGAGCAGGTCCAATTCTTATTTGAGATGCATCTTCATATAAAACACGATGAATGGCAAATGCGGGACGGATCGCGGTAAGTATCAGCAAGCCCACAAGATGAGAGTGACGCCAAGCTAGTACCCGAAGGCTGATCGTGAAAAGGAAACGGACTGGAGAGAGGGTGCACTACATTTTCGCGGTGGTCGCATGGCGTGATCGGCTCTTGTCGGATGTTATAGATAAACCGCAGTGATACGCGAGACCACCAAAGCACACATATAGAATCCTAACAGTCCGCCCCCTATCCACCAACTTCTTGAAGTCCAATTTGCTCTACGGATGCCTTTAATTTTAGCGGCAGAATGGCATAATTAAATTATTTTTTGTCGCTGAGTAGTCCGTCATCTAATCTTGCCCCAAAGAGGCAGAGGCCTGGTCGACGTAAAATAAGAGCACTACAAACCTCCATCCTTCGGTTAGCATTCTCCTCAGAAAACTCCTTTCAGGAATGTTTTAGAGCATTCGTGGACAGCACTGGCAGAAAATTGTCGAAACTTATTGCGGAATTCGAAGCTAGCGTAAAGTATTCAGCTGGAAATACACAAAAACTGTCATGAGGAGACAGAAAGAGTCAAATCGTAAAATAGTTTTGCGCGTACCTTCAAGGCAGCCAATCCTGTGAGGGCGAATAGGACCAGGATGTAGGGAGCCTAAAGATGAATTAGGAAACGTGCGTCAGGAAAAATCTTTCTTCTGACATTCTGATCGGTGTTACACAAGGTGAGCAGTGCTTTGTGAAAAGCGGGAAGAAATAGACGCAACATTCGTTGCACAGAGCAACTTATTGTTACAAGCATGCTGGTGTAAACTGAAAAAAAAAATAAAATGAAGGCTGTTTACTCAAATTTACACACAAACAAAGACTATAAACATTTAATACCAGAAGCTCAAAGTCAGAAGGGCGTAATGCGCAGTGGTGAATCAGTGGCTTAAGCCGCGTTCAGACTGGGTGCGCTACGTACGGATCGTCGGTACGGATCGTAAGTGTAAACGCAAGAAAGCAGCAAGTTTGTTCAGACTATAGTTGCACTGAGCGGAAAGTACGCAACGTTTGCTGCCAGCGTGGGCCTAAATGTTGGCGGACCCGCGACTTTTACGACAAGAGCAGATGAAACTCTTGCTGCGCAGCGAATGCACAGAAAAGTTTCGGTTTTCACTTTACGGATACGAAATATCCGGCCTTGCAAGATTCCTCGCCTAAGACTAAGGATCTGGGAAGGGCGGAAGCTTTTTTTCAAGGTGAATCACCTTGAAAACCGGCGCACCCGCGACCCGGCGACGCCATCCAACGCGATCCGATGTTGTAATCTGTACTGTAGTTCTCTGTGGTAACGTGCATGTGCGGTTTGCACATGTAATTGTATTCTGGCCCCGCAGATTGATCATGCTCAGTGCAGATGCCACCTCGCTGTGCACTGATGGTCTACTCATTGAAGAAGAGCGACAGAGGCCGATACTCTATGACCAGTGCTTGAAAACGTATCAGAGCAAACGAATAATTTGCAGCTTAACGAGCTTCACCTCCTTTAACAGCCTAGCGATAACCAGCGCCATGTTGAAAAATGAGAAACGCAGTTTTCCAGAGCAGTTGTTAAAAAACGCATATTTCCGAAGTGCTCAATGTGAACATAGGCGGGTTATAGCTACCCTAAAGAATGGTTTAGAAGTTGCGCGAAATGCGATAAATACAATCTTAAAAAGTTAGTAAAAAGGTAGTGAAAAGGCAGTAAGCGCAGCAGTTACTAACTCTGAATTTGTTTTAGTACTTTATCTGCTATTTACTACCCTCTTCAAAGTATAGCTAGTAAAAGCACACCTTGCTAGCTTTTTACTAAGCATGGTCGCTAGTTACTATGACTTACACAGACTGTCGTGCCAATAAATTGGTTTTGTAATAACACATTCCTACAGGAGCACATGGTTAAGTAGACTAAGCTGTTTCTACAATCTAAACTTCATAATTAACGCTGGTATCTTAGCTCAACCGGCAAGAGCCACTAGCCCGCAAATGAGAGTCTGATTTCTGAAGTGTAAAAGACTGAGAAAGATTGACCTGTGCACGCGCAGTGCGCCAGTGTGACTCTTTCTGATTTGTGGTTTTCCTGTATTCTGAATCTTTATGCGCGCACGGTAAGGTTATAAGGTTGTTGATGCCATCACCTCGCATAATCTCTACATGTAACGCGCGATGAGCTTAATCCTAAGTTTGTGATTTACGGCCAGCACACTCTGATAGCTCTGTCTGGATTACGGAATTGATTAAATTGACTATGAAGCTTTTTTATTTTCGAGCACGTATAAATCTGACAAGCCACGCCAGCACTCCGTACTATGAATCTAGCAAAATATGCGAGTTTCTATTCATTTTATTAGTAAAAACTACTAGCTTACAATTAATAAATGCGGGTAGCAGCCGTTACTAACTGAATGCCTTAGTAACTGTTAATAACCTTCCCGTTACTAACTGCAGTTACTAATACAGTAGTAACATATGTGACAATCAGTTACTACCTGAAAGATAAGTACTACTGCCTTTTTTGTAGGAGTGTACGACGCTTATTATTGATCGACTGTTGTCTGAACGCGGCTGTAGGCGTGGCGCGAGGTAGCGGGACAGACGCACATTTCTATTGAAGCATAAATCCTGAAGCTCTCTCGATGCAGTGTTTCAATCGAATTAAAAGACGGTACCAAGTTCGATCTAATCCAAAGCACTCCACTATGACTATGGTTTATGACTGTTTTATGCAAGAGACAGGGGGCAGCACTGATGGCCTGCCCAGCAACTTCCATGACCCATACTTACTGCTCGGTCTGCACTGCTGTCCCGAACCCTTGTTTTCGTGTCTTCTTCCGTACTGTTTCTCTGACGAGCCCCATCTTCTGATGATAGGTCCAGCTTTTGAAAAGAAAAGAACAAGCAAAAAATTAGTTTTGGCATTAAACGGAGAATTATAGGGCACCTAGAAGGAGTTAGGCTCAAACAAACGAAAATATCTAGGTCACCACAAAGACAAGCGCGACTGTATCTTAGGGGCTTAAGTATGCTAGCAACCGGCAACCAAACACCATCACCAAAAGGCTGGGATATGTCCGGTACATTGTGGACATGCTTGACTATATTTCCTACCGGTGAAATGGCAAAGGCTTTGCGTTCAAGTTAGTTGAGCTCAAGTTAGGGCCCCATTATAATAGTGTGTTGCAATGCGGTACCTTCAAGCGCAGTTTTCCGGTAGAGCATTCTCGTCGCGTTGTTATCAGCACTCATAAAAATGAAAGATGCACTGCTACCGGCTACCTGCTAACAGGCATGACGGTGCCGCAAAAGGGAAAAAAATGAAAGCGAAGGTTCAGAACAATACCTGTCTGCGGTAAATTACAGGGCACCTGGAAGGTCGACCTGATGCTGTGATTACTAGACTGAGAACCCAAAGGCTGGCTCCGCCTCTCGCGCTGCGATGAAAGCGAGGGATCTACAGGACGAGTGACGCGCAAGATATTCATGAGTTTAATTTTCTTGGACTTTACTTTTAATTGCGGGGCAACTGTGGAATATTGTGACGAGCAGATAATGCAAATCGTCTATCCTTCTGTTGTGTTGCAAAAGTTGGCTTTTCCTGCGCTCGCCGAGTTTTTTCCTGCGCTCACACCGAGTAGTTAAGATTGTTTAGGAAAACTAATGGATTGCGGTTTCGACAATAATTGTGAGGCAACTGTATAATATTGTAAGATGCTGTTATGAACATATTGATGGAAATTGTCTTATGTTCTCATGCGTAAAAAACATCTTGGTTTTGAAGAGTGTCCTGCGCTAGCAGAAAATAGGTAACCTGCCTTAGAAAACTGTTGGGGTGTGTTTGTGACTATAAACAGCAGGAAACTGCAGGCCGTCCGGGGAGGGATCTGCGGATATATTCAGTGTTATGGTGCAACCTTACCACATGCTAAAGAATTCCATTCATAAAAGTCTTCCGATTGAAATAACGGGCTTCTACAGAATTTCTGCGCATTCTCTGGCTTCAGCAGAGCGATGAGTGTCGTGTACGAGATATGCATGTAGAACTGCAAAACCACAGCATCTAACAGAACCATCACCCTGAACTTACTACCGCCGCTGTCCTAGGCATCTGCTACACACGTCTGCATCTGCTACATCTGCTTAGAGGCGCGCGTGGGCAGTGTAAGTTTTTTTTATACTTTGCCCTAACTTAAAAAATGCGCCTCTTGATTTCACCTACCGGAGGCCCTGGCCTGAGCTCCCCGCTTATCTTTATTTAACCACAGTTTTGAGATGAAACGACGGTTAGAAGAAAGCGTTCTGCCTCATTCTACTTTTCCCATAAAAGAATTTCGTGGTTTGCATGGACCTATAAAAAATTTTCCTTTATATTCGTAGGAGTGTCACATATACGCATGAACTTCGCTATATAGTTTGGACCAGTAGCTTCTCCGCTAATAACTACATGCCGTTGCGGACTCCAGATATAACGTTCGTACAAAATTCAGGCCCGTCTGCTGCGGTCTTGTTCACATTACCAAAGGGTATGAATAGACAGCTCAAATACCCCAACAGCCGCGTCAAGCTACCCCAATAGCAACGTAAAGCGCGTGTAAACAACCATTCTTGGTACGGAAATTGTGCGCTATAACAAAGCAACGCAAGATTTCAATTGGTAATTTGAATCTAATTGTATGACTCTTATTTTATATGAAGAACGACAACAGACCAAGACCAGGGAATGCATAGGAAAAATGGTTTTTATGTTCAGTAATAAAAAATTATTACTGTTATGCTTTTTCCCTGACAGATATTTGATAAGAAAGAACACATGACCTCCGCATATAGCGTACGGTGCTTTACTGAACTATGGCGGTGGCTGCCCAAACTTTTACTTTCGAGCATAATAGAATAGAAGAGAATAGAACTGGCAGAGCTATAAAAGCTAACAAATGAGTGGAAGTTAGCCGACATAATGAAGCTTCACATGCAGAAAATTGAGCGTGCTCTAAAGAACGGAGGCAGCCTAAAAGAAGTGAAGAGAAAACTAGGCCTAGGTAAAAACCAGATGTAAGCGCTAAGAGAAAAATAGGGCAATGTTGTTAGCAATATGAATAAGATTGTTAAAGTAGCCGAAGAGTTCTAAACAAATCTATACAGTAGTCAATGTAATCAGAACATTAATGAGCGAAGCAGTAGAACACAGCAATGGGACACCCAACAATAACGAAAGAGGAAGTAAAGAAAACCTTAGGGGCAATGGAAAGGGGCAAAACAGCTGGTGATAATCCGCTAACAGGGGATTTGTTGAAGGACGGAGGAAAGATTCTGCTAGAAAAACTATATCCACCCTGTATACGCAATGCTTTGTGACCTGGAGCTCACCACAAACTTGCAACAACGCTAGCATTGTCTTATTCCATAAGAAAGAAAACGTCAAGGAGTTGAAAAATTGCAGACCGATCAGCTTACTGTTCATTTCTTACAAGATGTTTACTAAGGTAATCGCAAATAGAACCAGGACAACCTTAGACTTCAATTAGCCAAATGATCAGGCAGGCTGTCGTAAAGGACACTGGACAATAGATCATATTGTAACCGACAAACGGTTTAAGAAACAGACCAGGTTCTAATTATAAGAGGTGGGCGTGCCAGCCAGCAGGCAGCTCGAGCGAGGAAGACGACGATCTTCGAGCACCTCGAATGCCCAAGGCTTGGCAAGTCCCAGCTTAAACAGTTCGGCCGCGGTACGGCGCCACTGATTGGTTCGTACGGTGGCAATATTCACACTGTCAGTCAGCTGATATAGAAATGCGCAGATTATAACCGACCCATATATACATAGGCTTCATAGATCACGAGAAACCATTTGACTCAGTGGAAACCTCGCCTGTCATGCAGGCATTGCGTATTAAGGGTGCAGAAGAGTCTTACGTGAAAACACAGGAAGATATCTATAAGGACTGCACAGCTACCATACCAGTTCATAAAGTCAGCTATAAAATTCAAATAAGAAAAGGTGTTAGGCAGAGAGACGCGAATTGTCAGTGCTATTCACCGGCTGTTTACAGGAGGTGTTCCGAGGCCTGGATTCGGAACAGTGGGGGATTAGAGTTAATGGAGAATACCTAAGTAGTATGCGATTCGCTGTTTACATTGCTTTGCTAAGTCACTCAAGATATGAGCTACAAAGCATGATCAATGAATTAGACAGGCAGAGCAGAACAGGTTAAAATTAACATGCAAAAACCCAAAGTAATGTTCAATAGCCTCGCAACGGAAGAGCAATTCACAATTGGTAGCGAAGTGCTGGAAGTGGTAAGGGAATACGTCTACTTAAGGCAAGTAGTGACCGCTGATGCGGATTTCGAAAGGGAAATGACTTAAGAATAAGAATGCGGTGGAGAGCATATGGCAGGTTCTCTCAGATCATGATTTGCAGTTTACCAATATCCTTCAACAGAAAAATATACAACAGCTGTATCTAACCGGTACTCATCTACGGGGAAGAAACGTGGAGGTTAGCGAAAAGTGTTCAGCTTAAGTTAAGGACACCGCAGCGAACTATTGAAAGAAAAATGATAGGTGTAACGTTAAGGGATCGGAAGCTGACAGAGTGGGTGAGGGAAAAAACGCGGGTTAATGACATGCTAGTCGAAATCGAAAGGAAGAAATGGCTTCGCGAGGGCATGTAATGCGAAGGCAAGATAACCGCTCGTCCTTAAGGGTGACGGAGTGGATTCCATGAGAAGGCAAGTGTTGCAGGGGGCGGCAGAAAGTTAGGTGAGCGGATGAGATTAAGAAGTTTGCGGGGATGTGGCGTCCGCAGCTGGCAAAAGTCACGGTTAATTGGAGAGACAATTGAGAGGACTTTGCCCTGCAGTCAGCGTAGTGAGGGTGATGATGATGATGGTGATAATAGGATGACGCCTCTGCTATTACAGGATTTCCACGTTAGCTGCCATGGTCGAGGGTGGCGCTGATGAACACTCTGAAGGATACGCTATACACATCATAAACGGCGAAAGTTGAAAATCCACCACAACAGCTTACTTGGTAAAGCACCGTACGTGATACGCGGAGGTCGTTAGTCCCGGTCCCGATAACATAAGGTGCATGTTTTTTTTTTAATTTTGGGCAGTTACTTTCAGGCGAAAAAAAGAAATTTTCCGTTGATCAACAACTAAAGGTCGCAGTGACTGTTGGCTTCTTTCATAAGCATGTCGCCGCGAGTGTCTCATTTAATTATCTGCTTATATGGTTGACGTTCAGAATTGTACACACGTAGTGCCTTACGGAAAATTGAATTATAATAAAAAGGATGCTTTTTTAAACGCATCGTGTTATGAATTGGATCAAGGGCAAATTTTATCAAGAGTTTATTGAGAGAGGCTCAGAGATTTCTTTACTTGTTTCAGCTCTAAAAAGCTCAAATTGGTAGAGAAGGAATCGATCAGAGGTATCCATCGCTGTGTCTGTAATCCACACTTGTTTAGTTCAAATCTAATAAAGTAGGCTAGCAAGAGGTTTCGCAGTATATGGGCGCGCAAAAACTGCCAGCTAATGTTTTCCAGCGTGCAATCACTGGCAGAGAATGTTTTACGTACGGACTAGTCTTTTATAGACAGAATAAACTCACCTCTGCATACGCGAGAAATACTTCAGCGGTGGAGGCGCACCAGATCATCACCATGGTGACTGAGTTCCACAAAATGAACACCTTGATTGTTCGACGCAGTGGCTGAAATAAGGCATCAATTTTTGTGCTTATTAAAATGTCAGGACTGTTAAGGATACGGGAGGGTGCTATAGTGCCGATGGAAAGAGTTGGGAGGAGAGTTAAGCTCTGGCTTTAAGGATATGACGTAACACCGGTTCCTGTTGGCCACGAATACACGGAGAATGATTCCTCTTTCAAAATCACCATCATTGTGTGAGAGACCACATGACATACATATTGTTACGGAGATGTTACGGTATTCCCGTTACAGTAAGTCTATATTGGAGGCTGCTCTGAGATGGCCAGCACTCAGCTCAGACTCCAGGGCCTAGCTACCCACTGTCAATGTCGTCGTCGTCCAGCGCACCGCCACTTCTTCGTTCACGATTCGTTCACTTATTGAGTAACCAGTTCACCGGTAACACTATCCCCCTCGGCTGAAGGCAACGTCCCGGTGCGTGTTAGGCGTGTGATGTCGACGGCTGGGTGATACGGCTTGAGGCGAGCCACATGAACGACTTCGGATGCCAGTGGAGTGGACGGGGACTTTGGGTGGAGCGGTGTGATCTCGTACGTTACGTCGGTCACTGCCCGTAATACACGATAAGGACCTGTGTAGCGCGGCAGAAGTTTGTCACATAACCCCACACGACTGGATGGGAACCACAGCTAGACGAGAGATCCGGCAGGGTAGCGCACATCACCGTGCAGGCTATCGTAGCGGTGTTTTTGAGCCTCTTGAGAGGCGGAGAGCTTGTGACGAGCAACCTGGCGGGCGGCGTCTGCTCGGGCGATAGCATCTCGCGCATATGTAGTGGCAGGGCCGGCTGTGGGCAGCAGAGTGTCGAAGAGTAGTAAGGGGTCTCGTCCAAAGAGAAGATAGAAGGGCGAGTAACCAGCGGTATCATGGCGAGAAGAGTTGTACGCGAAGGTGAGAAAAGGCAAGCTGATGTCCCAGTCGCGGTGGTCGTCGAATACATACATGGTGAGCATATCTGTCAGCGTGCGGTTGAGACGCTCCGTAAGGCCGTTCGTTTGAGGATGATAAGCCGTCGTGAACTTGTGACGAACGGAGCACGAACGAAGGATTTCGTCAACAACTCGGGAGAGGAAGCAGCGGCCACGGTCGGTAAGGAGTTGACGGGGAGCGCCATGGTGTAATATTACGTCGTGCAGAAGAAAGTCATCCACGTCAGTGGCGCTGCTGGTTGGAATGGCGCGAGTGATCACGTACCGCGTGGCATAATCGGTGGCGACGGCAATCCACTTGTTCCCTGAGGAGGACTCCGGGAAGGCCCCAAGTAAATCGAGCCCACCAAGAGAAAACGGGTCGGTCGGGATGGGAATCGGCTGCAGGTGTCCAGCCGGCAGAACAGCCGGCTTCTTTCGGCGCTGACAGAGGTCGCAAGCGGCCGCGTAGCGTTGGACGGAGCGGTACAGACCAGGCCAGAAGAAACGTCGGTGCACGCGGTCGTACGTACGGGAGACACCAAGATGACCAGCCGTAGGTGCGTCATGCAGTTGGTCGAGGATAATGGAGCGGAGGTGCCGGGGAACAACTAGCAAGTGCTCAGCGCCATCAGGTGGCATGTTGCGGTGGTACAGCGTGTTCCCGTCCAGCAAAAACGGGGCAGAAGTGTCGTGCCGGTCTGTGCTGAGGCGGTCGATGAGAAAGGTAAAGGTGGGATCCAAGCGCTGTTCGTCGGCAATGTGGGAGAGGTCGGAGATGGAGAGGACACAGGCATCCGACTCACAGTCTGTAGAAGAAGGAGGATCCACGGGATAGCGTGACAGGCAATCTGCATCTTGATGTAGGCGACCGGACTTGTGAACCACGCAAAGGGTGTATTCTTGCAATCGCAGTGCCCACCGGCCAAGACGGCCAGTAGGGTCCTTGAGAGAGGAGAGCCAACACAGGGCGTGGTGGTCGGTTATAACAGTGCATGGTCGACCGAACAAGTATGTGCGGAATTTTCCAATGGCCCAAGCAAGAGCCAGGCACTCGCGTTCTGTGATGAAGTAATTCTTCTCGGCGGAAGAGAGAAGACGGCTTGCGTACGCAATCAAGCAGTTCTGGCCGCGTTGTCGCAGAGCAAGGATGGCGCCAATTCCATGACCACTTGCATCGGTGCGAAGTTCAGTCGGGGCAGACGGATTGAAATGGGCCAATACAGGAGGGTTGGTGAGGACGGCGATAAGGCTGGAGAATGCAGTAGCCTGCTCTGGTCCCCAGGAAAAAGGAACGCCTTTCTGCAACAGATTGGTGAGAGCGCGAGCGACGGCTGCGAAGCTCGAGACGAACCGGCGAAAGTAGGAACAGAGACCGATGAAACTGCGGACATCGCTGGGCGAGCGGGGACAGGTAAAAGCACTGACGGCACGAACGTTATCAGGGTCAGGTTGTATGCCACTCGTATTCACCAAATGGCCGAGGACTTTAAGTTCGCGGCGGCCGAAAGTGCATTTTTTCGAGTTGAGTTGAAGACCTGCACGGTGGAAAAGTGCTAAGATGGATGAAAGGCGAAGCAGGTGGGTTTCAAAAGAGGGCGAGAAAACAATTACATCATCTAAGTAACACAGCCATGACATTCCCGCTGGTGACATTGCCTTGCTAAGCCACTCAGGACAAGAACTGCAAAGCATGATCAATCAGTTAGACAGGCAGAGCAGAACGGTGGGGCTAAGAATTAACATGCAGAAAACCAAAGTAATGTTCAACAGCCTAGCAAGGGAACAGCAGTTCGCAATTGGTAGCGAGGTGCTGGAAGTAGTAAGAGAATATGTCTACTTAGGGCAGGTAGTGACCGCAGATCCGGATCATCAGAGGGAAATAACTAGAAGAACAAGAATGGGGTGGAGCGCATATGGCAGGTTCTCTCAGATCATGAATGGTAGCTTACCAATATTCCTGAAGAGAAAAGTATACAACAGCTGTATCTTACCGGTACTCACCTATGGTGCAGAAACGTGGAGGCTAACAAAGAGGGTTCAGCTTAAGTTAAGAACAACGCAGCGAGCTATGGAAAGGAAAATCATAGGTGTAACTTCATGAGATCGGAAGAGGGCGGAGTGGGTGAGGGAACAAACGCGGGTTAATGACATCTTAGTTGAAATCAAGAGGAAGAAATGGGCTTGGACAGGGCATGTAATGCCAAGGCAAGATAACCGCTGGTCCTTAAGGGTAACGGAGTGGATTCCAAGAGAAAGCAAACGTAGCAGGGGACGGCAGAAAGTTAGGTAGGCGGATGAGATGAAGTTTGCGGGGATACAGTGGCGGCAACTGACAAAAGACAGGGTTAATTGGAGAGACATGGGAGAGGCCTTTTCCCTGCAGTGGGTGTAGTCAGGCTGATGATGATGATGAAGTAACACAGACAGGTCGTCCACTTGAAGCCGAGAAGTAACGAGTCCATCATCCGTTCAAATGTGGCGGGGGCGTTACAAAGGCCGAAGGACATTACCTTAAATTGGTAAAGGCCATCAGGGGTGACGAAAGCTGTTTTATCGCGGTCTTTTGCGTCCACATAGATCTGCCGATACCCGCTACGAAGGTCGATGGAAGAAAAGTAGCGGGCGCCATGTAAACAGTCCAGGGCATCACCTATGCGCGGAAGGGAATAGACGTCTTTCTTCGTGACCTTGTTGAGATGACGATAGTCGACGCAAAACCGCCAACTTTGGTCTTTCTTTTTCACGAGCACGACAGGTGATGCCCAAGGGCTGTTGGAAGGCTCGATGATATCGTTGGCCAACATCTTGTCGACTTCCCGCTGGATGAGCTGGCGCTCTGGTAGCGACACACGATAAGGCCTCCGTTGTATAGGTCTGGCATCGCCGGTGTCAATGCGGTGAGTCACTACCGATGTTTGACCGAGAGGAGCAGAAGCAAAGTCAAAAATGTCGGTGTAGGACACCAAAAGGTTGTAAAGATCCTGTGCATGCTCGGGGCTCAGGTCAGAAGCAATCATCGCAGAAATGGATTGCGGAACGTTGGCCGGGATGTCGGGCGCCTGAGAAACAGTAGAAGGCGGTCCAGGTGAGAGAGCAGTGACGGTACAGTCGGTGAGAGAAGACAAAGTTGCAATCGATACGCCAGCAGGAAGAACTTGTGCTGACAAGCTGAAGTTGAGGACAGGAAGGTAGGTGCTATTCTTGGTGACGCTCACGATGAGGTGCGGAAGAACAACATTGCGGGAGAGAGCGACATCGGGGAGTGGGCAGGCAAGATAATCCCCATCAGGAACCGCAGGAAATGGTGACATAGGCAGATAAACGGCACAGTCGGGGGGCAGGCGAGCGTTCTCGGTGGAGCGAAGGCGAGGCGTGGAGCTCGAGGGTGTGTCGGCTGAGCAGAGAGTCAGGTCCAATCGTAGAAGGCCGCTGGAGCAGTCGATAAGGGCAGAGTGAGCGGTGAGGAAGTCAAGACCAAGGATCACATTGTGAGGGCAGTGTTCGAGCACGGTGAACAAAACTGGGATGTGATGATCGGCAACAGTGACGCGGGCAGTGCACAGGCCAGTGACGGCAGCAGTGCTGCCATCGGCAATGCGAACGGTGGGCGAAGCGGCAGGGGTCTGGACTTTTTTGAGGCGACGGCAAAAAGGATGAGCTAAGAACCGAGACTTGGGCACCAGTGTCAATGAGGGCAGAAACAGGAACACCGTCCACAAAGACATCGAGGAGATTACAGGGCGAAGGCTGGGTCAGTAGAGGATTTTCAGGTCGGGAGACCAATGCAGCATCACCTCCGGGAGCTGCACTGGTTAGTTTCCCGCGAGGCGGCCTGCAGAGGACGGTGAGTAACTGCGGTGCGGAAGAGGTGAACGGGAACGGTGGGCTGTCGGGGAGGGAGAGCGGCTGGTTCTACGAGGTGGCGGTGGGGACTCGGCGCTCGGTGGGTCATTCCGAGGCGTGAAGCGACGGGGTCCATAGTCATAACGGCGGTCAACGTGGGACAAAGGTCGGGGTGGTGCGCACCAACGGCTGCGGCAGTGGCAAGAGATGTGGCCTACGCGCGAGCAGGTGAAGCAGATCGGCCGGTCATCACAGGTATGCCACTCATCTGGATTGCGATATCTTGGGTAACTTGGGACGAAGGTGCTGCGGGCCGTAAGCGACCACGGGAGAGGCGGGCCTCGCACTCCGAGGTTGGACGGGATGGCTAGAGGGCATGCCCAAGTTGGCGACCTCCTGGCGGACGACAGCTTGAATAAGGGATATTGTGGCGAGGGTGTTGTCCGACAAGGGTGCGTTGGTCGTAACAGGAGCCAGGGCCTCCAGTTCACGGCGCACGATGCCAGTCACGTTGTCGGGGTTTGAAGGCTGCCTCAGTGTCGGCAGATCCTCGCACGTGGAACTGGCAGCTGTGTTAGGCAGGCGGTCAAAGCGGTGTGCAATTCGCCGGTGCTTGGCCTGCTCGAAGCGTCGACACACCTGCAGAACGGAGTCAACCGTAGAGCAGTCCCGGCATAGAAGAAGATGGAGGGCATCGTCGGCAATGCCTTTAAGAATGTGGCCTACATTGTCGTCTTCGGTCATGTTGTGATCGACCTTTCGGCGCAGTGCCAAGACGTCTTGAATGTATGTAATATACGTTTCAGTGACCGTTCGGGCGCGAGCTGCAAGTTCTTTTTTGGCAGAAAGCTGACGGCCAACTGGTTTCCCAAACAGGTCGCGGAGCTTCAGCTTGCAGACATCCCACGTGGCAATTTCTTCTTCGTGTGTTTCGAACCAGACGCGTGCGGTACCGGCAAGATAAAATATCACATTGGCCAGCATCAGCGTGGCGTCCCACCTGTTGTGCTGGCTAACACGCTCATAAACCGAGAGCGAGTCCTCGACATCAACGCCATCTGTACCGCAGAATGTGCCCGGGTCGCGAGGGTGGGCTACGACGACAGTTGGCATGTCAGGCGCAGATGTGGGGGCCGGGTCGGTAGTCAGCTCGACGGTTCGGCCCGTCGGCTCGTCGGCTCGTCGGGTCGTCGGCATGTCGGCTCGAACCCGCGACCTCCACCAAAAGATCTTATGGGGATGTTACGGTATTACCGTTACGGTAAGTCTATATTGGCGGCTGCTCTGAGATGGCCAGCACTCAGCTCAGACTCCAGGGCCTAGCTACCCACTGTCAACGTCGTCGTCGTCCAGCGCACCGCCACTTCCTAGTTCACGATTCGTTCACTCATTGAGTAACCAGTTCACCGGTAACATTATATAGCCCAGCTTTAACGGAACCGAACGAACGTGCCTATGTGGCGTAGCGGTAGCTTGTCTGAATCTCAGACTAAGGGTCAGGGTTCGGTCCCTCACAAGGCTACATAGGTGCAGCCTCTGCGCTTGAACATTGCTAGCAGCTGCTCCGATATCTAAACATGCGATGCGCCGCAGGTGTGGGTGGCGCTATCTATTTAAGAATCGCGCCAAAAGCAACGCCGGCACCGGCTTTTCTCCGACATGGGGCCTTTTACACTGTCGCGCAATACTTCCTGTGACTCTAGGAGGCAATATACACTACTTCTCTTGCTCTTACAATCTACAGAGGGCAGTGAACGAAAGTAAAAACGCAACGACCACAGCGACCATCTGCGATTTTGCTTACCGCGTTTGTTAGTCAACCAACACGCGATAATTGACAGCATAATGAGCCGTTCGAGAAGCTGTGGGCGTACAATTTTAACATGCAGAATACAATGTGTTAGAGCGCGACTGTTGCTCGAAGCTTTGGGGTATCCCTCGAAGATTTCATGAACACCTCACGACAGCGCGCAACGCACAGAAGGTAGTCGCCGCCGATGTACACATGTGTTAGCGCAGTGAGAAATTTATCCTCTCGGCAGCGGCTGCGCTAGAGAACATGCAGTAGTTTCACAAGCACAGAACTTATTTGGCAGCGTTCGACAACTGACCATATTACCTTTCAAACGCAAAGGAGCCATTTCCACTGTACGCGTGCGTAGCTACCAACGAGGCGACCACGCAGGCGATATATAGTGGAGTGCCGAATTTCAGTCCTCCTGAGACGGCTGAGGCGGCCTGCACCTCAATAAAGTAGTTGCGGTTTCTAGCCGCATTTCAGGCCTTTCTTAAATGACGCCTGTGATTTGTTGGAGAGCACCATTGTGAATGCGTCATTGAATTGACGCCAGGCTGCTGATATTTCGAGAGGCGGTTTGAGCGGGAAAGACGTCAGGGACTCTCATTTCCGCTTTTCTCACCAACGCAGTCAGTTTTCGTCGCAGAAAAAAATGGCTTTTGTATTTCTGTGGAATAATCAGTCAGTCTTACCTGCCCTGATATTCCCCTTTAGTGTTCCTTCAAAACCAATATATCACACGTACCGCGAGTAACATACATCCTGAGAATTATAAAAGAAATCGCATTGTTAATCTTCTTGATAAAGTAACCTCTCGACATAGTTACGCATTAAAAATGACAACTGAGCAGCGTCTTTGGGAGGCCTCTGATGGCATTTTGCGACCGGACTTAAAACTGTGAGTTAAAACAGGACTTAAAACCGGACTTAAAGTTGTGACAGGATATGGTAGCCTTACGCTTTCCTCCGGAGTGGTTGCTTGGATTTTCGGTTGCTGGAACAAAGAAAGGGCACAAAATATCAGCACTTCATGAGTTTTACTATACGGTCAGCTATATTCATTACGTCCAGGGAGCTGTACACCTTTTTGGTGTCTCCCAAAACCGTAATGGCCATGCAAAATTGGGAAGCACCATTCTTACCATGAAGAAGGCAACAATGCAGCATTACCGCTAGTATTGCATCCGCGTACTTGCATATAAAACATATGAGACACCTGCGGATAATTTCCCTAGTAAGGAAGGAAGGGAGGAAGGGAGAACTTTATTTTCACTTATGGTTTTTCCTGCGGTTTGGGGGCATCTTCAGGGACGTCTTGGTTCTACCCTCAGGAGCCTTCTCTGTCGAAGTCGTCCGCCTCTAATCAGTCGTCGGTTGCCCTCAGTCCAGTGCTCCGCTGGCCACTGCCGCCCGTTGAGCTCGCTGTGCCAGACCTTGTTGGTCTTTACAGCGGTCGCTGGACAGCAGAGTCTCCCACTGCTCCGCACTCGGGTTTTGTATCTTGGGGACCACGTCTATGTTTTGGCAGACCCATGTGATGTGGTATAGAGAACGTTTTTCGTCGTAGTCCCTATTTGTCCGCGTATATCGTAGGGTGCATTTTGTTTAGTTTATGTAGGTTTGTGAAAGAGTCTGTTTATAATTGTCTCCAAGTGACAGCTTCCTCTCTGCTGAAAGATTTGTGCGGTGGGGGATATCGCACTTTTCTGCCTCTATAGTTTTGTAGTATGACCGAGTATTCCCTGGGTGCTGGCGCGAGTTCCGTGGTCTCGTCGGATCCTCGGAAATTAAAGTATCCTCGAGCTGTGCTGTCGGCCTCTTGGTTCCCTGCCACCCCTGTGTGCCCCGGTACCCACACAATTTTGTGTGGGATCTTGTCGTTTTGTCCTTCCCGGTTTTTAATTCTGTCGCTCGCTGAGAGGAGTATACGGAGCGCGTGACGACCTATCCTGCCATTCATGTAATTTCGGCAGGCTGTTTGAGAGTCCGTGAGTATTGTTAGTGGCCGCCCGGTTCTATAGCCCTCCGCCAACGCTAGAGCAACGGCTACTTCCTCGGACTCTGCAGCTGTGCAGCCTCGGAGAGACGCGCTGGTCATTTCGCGTAAAGACGAATCGACCACCGCCGCTATAGGGATTTTCGTATCTCCTCCTCTCCAAGACGCGTCTGCATACACGGTCGTGGCTTGAGGAGCGTATGTTTTCTCGATGAATTCGGGCCTCGCTTCTCTTCTGCCTTGATGGAGGTTGGGATCCATTTTTTTTTGGTATTGGCGCTACCTTGAGGGTCTTGCGAAGCTCGTCGGGGATCGTTGCCGTCCTCGACATTTCTCGCATCGGCTCGCGGTATCCGAGCCTCTACAGGAGCGCTCTTCCAGTCGTTGTTTGCAACAGCCTGAGTTTTTGCGACTCAAGCTCCGCCTCTCGTAGCTCCTCAAAGGTGTTAAGAAAAAGAATTTTTTTAAAGGGCAACCATCCTGCTTCGAATTATGCTGTCCCTAGCGTTGCGGTCTTATTTTTCATTATTAGCAACTGTAAATTGAAATACATGTCTGTAGTCCCCGCAATTCAAAACTTCTACTTGGAATGTCAGAGTTCTTTAAATGTCTTCTAGGTTTTGCCCCAATTGCAAGTCAACCTACCGAAAAGTTGTACTCACTTGAGTACATCTGCTTTTAATTTAGCGGTCAGTTCAGGATATTAAAAAATCGTACTACTAAGAGCTTATCATGAGCTGTACAAAACCATGCCTTGCTATGCCCTACTATCCCCCGTCAGCCGATTGCGCTGATGAGATTTTCTTGTGACCTGGGAAAGCCACTTGGTTCGCAAAACATAATGACGTCACACTAACTTCTATCACAACGTCACAACATTTAACAGAAAGTTGTGATCTTCCAAGAGCACTTAAGTAGAGTTCTTGCCTCGGATGAATTTCAGTTGGAAAGCTTTATATGAAAAAAAATCTGGCGCAAAAACACCAAGTAATGCTTCTAAATGGAACCCAGATGTGGTGTGCACAACAAACCATCGAGGGATTTTTGGAACGCGGCGTGTCGGCAGCGGTGCGTCGGGCAGCGGAGCGCTGTGCGTGCCAGCCCAGCGTTGCGCGTGTGCGCTTGCGAATGGGGTGCGCGAGGCAGGCACGAGGAGCGGAGGGCTGACATGTCAGCATAGCGAGGGGTAGAGGAAGACACCGCACCACAAGTCTGATCTTTCAAGCGTGGAAGTGGCAGCTGACGGACGTTAGGTCCGTGCTGCCAGTGACTTCCCTTGAATCATCGACGCAAGACCATTGAGCCTCATTCAAGTGTGGAGGTGGCAGCCGTCAGAATTCGGGTGTGTGCTGCCGTGGACTTCCCTTGAATCAATTTAGTATTGCGGGCTTTCCATAATTGCGTGCATAGCGGAATAGCGGGTCCAGAGTGCGCATGCGTAGAACGCTAACGCAGTTTTCAGAATTTAGCGTTGCGGCAGTTGCGGCTTTAGCGCCCTTAGCGTGGAAACATGGCGGCGTCCTTTCAAGCGACAGCCGCCCGCTTCAGCCGATTCAGCAGCTCTTGCAATTCCGGTCGGCATGTTTACCGGCAACTACTGGTGTTTTTGCTTTTCGCTATGACTTACCTTGCTTCGACGATAAAGTTTAAGCTGCAATTCAGCCCAGTTTTTCAGATACTCTCTCGATTCTGGAGCGCGTAAGCCTAATGGAACCTCAAGCTGCATTGCTACCGTCTGCAACGGCCCGAAGCGCAGCAGAAACCTAGCAAAAACGTCTGGAACGAGACAAAAATAGATTTGGAGGTTTTTCGTAGTGTTTTATGGACCTGAATTATGTAAAGAGAGTTTATATTAAATTTTGCTCAACTTTTTCAACATTAGATGTAATGGGATGGCAAATTTTCTTGCTCCAACGGCTTGTAGTTAACATTGCCTTTACTAGATGGCGCTACTATTTTACGTTTTCATTTCATTTTATTCCAATTTCGGGGTCATTTTGCAGACGAAAATGAACGCTGCACTAATAATTCGTTTAAAAAACTCGGAAATATTGTACTTTGGCAAGTTAGCGGCAATGTCAACCATTTTAGAAGGACCGTTGGCATCCATGTCAAGCAGATGGCATTTAGCGTTTTAAAAGCGCTATACTAAAACTCTCTGAGGGGATAAGTTGCTTGCGGCACGCTAACGTAATTTCCCTTAGGTCCGCTATCACGCTAACGCTATACTAAAACTCTCTAATGACGTAGGCCTACTGCGTCCCTTTCGAGGTCGGAAGAGGCAGCAGATGAAATGAGGGTCCTTGCTGCCAAGGCTTCCTTGGATAGGCTGCACAAGCCTACGGTGTTTTGGAACGCCGTCGACAGGACCTGGCTACGGTTTTCTTGCTGGAGATGCCCAGTTCTTGGGAGTGGCTGACATTAGTTCGTCAGCGTCTCCCGTGTTCATCTTCGTTCCTCCCCTCCTGGCTACCTACCAACGCTTCCCTGGACGCAACGCCAGCAACGCATCGCAAGTCGCCAACCCGCGTCCTTGCTGCCTGCAAGGCATTCCCGCTCCACCTGGGACGCTTTGTATGCGGTCAACTCTCTCCTTTTTATCCGTAGTGTTGTACGCGTGCCTTGTGCGTGTTTTCCTTGGTGTTTTCGTTTCTTTTATTGGCTCCTTTCCTTTAAAGTTGAAACACGGCTTCGTTGTGTTTTCTTTGATTCGTTTGTTTTCTACTTTTACGAACCTGCACGCGAAAGCGTTCCCCTTCAGCAGCCGGGGACGCGTCACCCCGATTCGCGACACCAGACAAGGTTGTTTTCTTCCATGTTATTAATATTGTTTCTCTACCTACAGAGATATATGATATCACTGCTTCTCTTTTCCTTATACGTTTTACTTATGTAATGTTAGGGGACATAACTTTAAAAAAGGTTCCAGGAATTGACGTAATCTCAAGAAGAGTAACTGTTGCTTCGGTATCACTATGTGTACAGTGATGGTATGCAATAATGACTATATAGGAAAAACAAGCCTTGCGGTGATGACTCCATCTAGGTAAAAAAAGATACAGTAGTAGAGGTTCATTGAGAATAAACAATGGTCTTTGAAGATTTCTGAACCTTTCTTTAACATCTCAAATGCGACTATGCTTGTCATGCACTGGTCTGCTCGTGGAATCTTCAACGTATTTTTTACTCATGCTTCATCCTTCCTTCAGTACATTAGTCTGGCTAATTGGCATTCTGTATTTATTCGGTAATCAGAATTTTGATTCCTTAAGATATAAGGGAAGTCAGAAAAAAATATTTGAGTGGATGTTATCACATGGTTAAAAAACAGCTGTGTACAAGTACAGATCGATGCTCCAAGATCAAGAAAAATTATTAAACCAGTGCTTTGGTATTCTCTCCTAAAATAGAATAGGTGCGCCGCAATTTTGGCAAATTTAGTGTGACGAACTTATATTTTGTGCCTTTTTGAGAAAAATGGGAAAAACGAAGTGTAACCGACAAAAATTAATATAAAACAACATTGCATAGTGGTTATCTTTAAAAGCTGAAATTGTTTTAAGTTATATATATTGTGAAGTGGACCTGTGTAAGGTGTATGGCTTATTCTTTGAGTGCCTGGACGCTTTAAAAGTGCTTTTCCACGCCTCGTTCTAGAAAAGCAGTAGTGTGTGCGTGTGTGTGTATGGGGGCGGCAAAAATAATCGTTTCCTGCAGTTGTGAACACACCTAAAAACTAGAAAAATTGGCACTTTTAGAAACAAAAGGCTGACTTCAGTTATCAAATTACAAAATATTCTAGAAACACCCAAATTAAAAACAATCACCACAGTGAGCGATTGTCGGATTGCTCAGAGCAGAATATGTAAGGAACAACATGGATTCTAATCTGGTATACCAAGGGCGGCCCCAATCCTACGCACCACGCAATGCATTCTTGAGGAATTTATTGCGAAAGCAATACTACTCCCAAGAATGACCTCTCACATAGCGGCGGCCACTTGGCACGCTTGACCTTTAGAATGACCCCTGACGTCATACTGTCCCTAGTGACGTCAAAGCCTGACCTCATACCAGGAGCGAGAGACGGGCTACCAACTCGGCTCGTCGGGTAACGGCGGCCGCTTGGCACGGCGCACCGCGCTCTTCCCACTAGAGGCGCTGGATATGCGGTATAAAACACCTGCTTTCGCAACCTACCAGGCTTAACCAAAGCTAAGCCCCCGTCAGTTTTTTTCAGGATGGTTAATGACTTTGGCATCTTTGTTGGTTTTCGTGAACCCTTCGATTCTATTAACCATAAAATTTTGATCGAAAGAATCTTTTGAGTAAGGTATTCAATCTTGTACAATGTTACCTGACAGAAAAAAAAAACTACGCAGAATGTTTACTACATTCGAATCGGAGCGAAAGCACGGATTGGTGCTACGTAGAAGACAACGGTTAGTACACCGCGCCGCGGGACGGAGCAGATGGAAGTTGTTGAAGACAGCGCTCTCCAATGCAAAGCGCCAGAGTATGGTGCAGTTTGACGTGAGGGATGTTGGCTGCGGCAATAGCTTAGTGGTCTCGATGAGCGCACTTGAAAGCAGATACGTTCGCGTAGCCATGGGTTTGACATCCAGTCATGGATATTGATTCAATTATTTTTCTCTTTTACATGGTTTGACCTCTAACTCAGCTGAAGGTCAAAACTAGGCACCAGGCGATCAAAGCACGAGGTGCCGTAGTGAAGCTTACGGTTCAAAACAGACAATAAAATGAACAAATTTCAACCCGATATAAAAGTAGGAATATATGGCATATAGCCGTGTTTTATTTATTTTGTACGTAAATAACACTTCGACTCCGCCAGACACCTGATATTTTCCTTTGAGCAGACGAGATCATTGTATTCTTTCCTGGCCATGTCATCCTAATGCGTGGCTCAGTGAGCGACGAATCTTGATAAATAATAATAGAATTGATTTAAATGTAAGGAAAGCAACTAAAAAAACTAAAAACTAAAACTAAAAAACTAAAAAAATATACCTTTGAGACTTAATAGAGAGAGAGAAGAAAGGTGGTGTTCTTGAGAACACAAGGCAAAGTGAACAAGCCTGCAATGCTGTTGTCGAAACGTTGGCTATGTGTCCTGAGGTCCCCCACCCCCTTCCGTCGTTCTTTTCTTTGTGTTGTTTGAGATATGATGTCACACTAATCAATTATAACTTCAATGAATTTCCGACTAAAGCGTGACCTCTGTTAGAAGTTTTTTCTTTACATCTATTTTAACTTGTTCTAAGCTCGACAGCTCCGCTTAAAGGGGTTGTGAAAAGAAAATGAAGCTGCCCGGTTTTAATTTTTACTGCTTCCATAAACATTAGACATGCTGATTCCGAAATATTTCGACTCAATATTGAGTCTGCATTTAATAAAGCCCGTTCGAAATCGCTGCCTTTTTGTGCTCATGAAACGACCATGCGCCGCCGTCGGGTGGAACACGCACTACTCGACTACGTCATTTTAAGAACTTCAGAAGCGTATGGATATCTTCAACTTTCGTTTGCCCTAAAATAATAGCTTTATAAGAAATTCAGAAAGTAAAACAATGTTTTCCAGTTATTTGCACGCGTAATTACACTCTGTTAAACTGCAGCGCGTGGTCATACATCAATCACTGACCTGGGACCAGTTTCGGTTTCGGTTCTGCTTCTCCATCCTTCTTGGCTTAAGTATCAGCGGTTCGATATAGACCAGATTTTTGAGCCTTTCCTGGGCGCGGCCATTTTGCACCGACTGGCGCGCCGCGGTGCGGGCGTTTCTTTGGGGACTGCGGGGCTGCGGCAGTTCCGCGGCCGCGCCTGCATATAGCCGCGCTTCGGGCGCTAAAAAAACATTGTCGAGCATACTTCCGCTGCGTGGCTGTGTTGCAGGAAGTATTTACGTTATCAAAGCGATAACATTGACGCGTTTTAATGACATTTAGTTTGACATTCAGGTTAATTGTGCCGGCGCTTAGAACGCGCTCGTGCTTATATCGAATTCCGTCTTGGTGCTCCACCGCAAAGAAACTTTTTATTCAATATCAAGAATTAGGTGTGCGGCTAGTATGCAGTTCCAATTCCCATGCACTCTTATTCCTTCCTGCCGGCCATAAAGCCCCCCCCCCCCTTCCACAAACGGCTTTCTTGTCGCCGCGCCAGTTTATCAACAAATTACCGCTGTGAGCTCAACTGAGTCGCAGCGCCAACAGAAAATAAATTTTGTCATGGTTTATGCAACCTGGTGCATAAAAACGTACTTTCGCTTAATTTATAAAAGCTTGAATAGATATGAGCAGCTAATCCAGCTTTCACTAATTCTGAGGTCCGAAGTCGCGTTATGTTATTCAGGAGCTCTCGCCGCGTGTGAGAGCGTTGCGTAGGCGTTTGGCTAAGTGTGGAAACTGTAAAGAAATCGCGCATATTTTCCTATGAATAATGTAGATATCGCACCGCTGCGGTGGCTCAGTGGTTACGGCTCTCTGCTCTGGCCCAAAAGACGCGGGTTCGATCCCGGCCGCGGCGGCCGAATTTTGAAGGAGGCGAAATTCTAGAGGCGCGTGTACTGTGCGATGTCAGTGCACGTTAAAGAACCCCAGGTGGTCGAAATTTCCGGAGCCCTTCACTACGGCGTCCCTCATAGCCTGAGTCGCTTTGGAACGTAAAACCTTAATAAACCAAACCAAGCTAAGGTAGATACCAACAGCAGAAAGATACTATAGATAAACCTTTACCCCCCAGATACCTCTGACATGTGTGCGGAAAAAGCAGCTGAAATCGGTAGCGGTCGTGCTTACAATCCTGTGCATGAAATGTTCTGAATGGGAACAAGAGCAAGCTCAGCGCAAGGATGCTGAACACGTACTGGTGATCGAAAACACGCGCTCCGTCGGGACAACCTTCAGTCTGCAGCTCGCCTATCCAGTTACTACTCCACTGAGTCAAGTCAATAGATCTACATTCTAATGCATAATATTATCATAGATGATATCGCACGTAAAAGGCGACAACAAACGACACGACAGCGCAGAAATCTGCTTCGAAGTGCCGGTTTCCAGTCCGTACACTACTTGGTCGCCTACCCTCGGATGTCACGTTAACGAGTAACTGCGCACAAGATAACCGCAGCACTGTCTGGAAGAGGGCAAATGTGAGTAGTGACGCACAGCACACACCCTCATACGTTAGCTGATGGAGCACAAAACGGCAGAAGCGAACACGTAAACATGCGTTCTATGCGCGGCGCCGGCGCGACCCGCAGTCCCTCGGGCCGCGCGCGCCGACAGATGGCGACTGGCGTCGAGAGTAGGCGCGCGTCCGCAGCCTGCGTGCGAGGGTAAAAAAATCTGGTCTATAGCCTTGCTTACGTGAACCTATCTAGGCGGTGTTCCTTGACAGCGGTGGTTTGAGTCAGAGAATCGAGCTGAGCAAGGTCAGTCCATCTCGACGACTCTCTGTTTACATGAACTCGATACGAACGAGTCAGCTATCGTGGCGCGCATCGGCTCCGCGCTTCTCTTCTTTCCTGCAGAAAAATATATTCCAGAAGCGTGAAGAGGGTTAGGCATAATTTGCAGACGGGGCTGCGAGTCAACCCACCCCTTGCGATAGAGATGAAGACTCGAGTCCACGACCGGGTTCGGAGGTTCACGGTCGGGGCTCCCGCAGGATGCGATGTCACGGGCTCTCGGCATGACTGCTACTTGCCGGGCGCGCGACGTGCCGTTGCGAGCGGCGTAACAACGACTGACAGCAGCTCGCCGCCTGCGCCCAACCGATGTCAATGACAGGCCGCACGCGGCGCGTCGCACTCACAAGGGGCAGAATGCAAGCGCGCAGAGCGCCAGCATCATAATGACGCGGGGGCGCGTTTCTCGGGGCCGGCCTGCCAGCCTGGATGCCGGCCGCCGGCGTCAGAAAAACACGCTAGTATTATTTGTTCACGCTCATAACAAACCCTGGAATAGATGAATGCCAAAAATGAATCATTTTTGAGGATCGTTGGCTGATGCCGAGTTGCTGGCAGTATTTAATTCGGCGATACAAGCAAATTTCATCTCATGACCGCTTTATTTCCTGGTCGCCGCTCGCATAGCTGGCATTTGCTAGCTCCGCTGGCGTCGCGGAAATCATCTTTATTTTATTATGGGACAGGTTCACAGTTAAAGGGGTGACGAGAGTAGTACCTTTTACAGCGCTGACCAGTTCCCAAGCTCCCTCAGCTGCGGTATCGATAGTATCGATGCAAAACCAGGTAGGCTTAGCGACGACCAGGGCCGCCGGCAAGCCTCGCAGTTCATCGCCCGGCGCGTCCGCAGGCGGCGTCGTTGCAGAAAGCTCTACATGCTGCCACTGCTCGAACATCACAGGCAGCCTTTCTGATAGCATGGCTGTTTTGTCATTTCTGGTGCGAATGTAAAATACAGCGAGTCTGCAGGCCGGCCGGCAAGCGTGGATCCCGTCCGCTGGCGTCATAAAAATGAGCTAAAGATTTTTATTCAAGTAAATAATAAACTGTGGGAGCAAGAAGTGTATAAAATAGATCATTTTTGAGGATCGTTGAATAATGCCGAGTTGCTGGTAGAAGCAGCAACTGTAATACGAGCAAATTTCTTGCCACAGCCGCCGCTCAGCTGCCGCTGCCCGGCCGTTGCGGTCCGGCTTGCGCGCCTGGCGTCCGCTATATAGCTCCGCTGCCGAGCGCACCGCAACTATGATCATATTTTTTGTTGTGAGACGATGCTGTTGACAGTAAAGCGATGCCAAAAGCAGGCATTTTATTATAACCCAGGCTACTTCCGAAGCGCTGTCCACCGCGGCTTCGATGTGTGAAACAGGCCTAGCGACGACCAGGGCAGCCAGAGAGCAGTGCAGTTCGTCGCCCGGCGCGCCCGCGTCCAGCGCCGTTGCCGAAAGCGCGCTACGTGGGCAGGCATGCTTTGTCGCCGCCCGAGTACAGCCCGCAGTCTTTCTGATAACATCGCTATTTTGTCTTTTCTGGTGCGAACTTCAGTAGCCAAGCAGCGCGCAGGCGCTGGTGTGCGGTGGCAAAGTGTTACACCGGATGTGGCCCGGGCATGAGTCTAGCGGAGCAAAGATGCTTTCCGCTCCGTGTCCCTGCTTGCAGTAGGCGGCCGTTCGCAAGCGGCGACTGGTGCGGCGCGCCGGCCAAGTTTTCGCACATATGTCAGCTTGCCAGCTAGCAGACTCCATTCTGAGCAGACGACAGTGCCACATTCGAGTCAATATGTGTGCTGTAACCTCGGTCAACTATGGCTAAACAGGCCTCGCTAAGCCGCCATGTTGTGTTGACGACAGAAGCCTCTGATTGGCTTCTTAAAATGACGTTTGCTGTGAGTTGAGGGGGACGCGCGCTGGGAAACCGAAATTTAGTTTTTTTCGCTATTCAATCAACCCAGCCGATGAAACGAACCTAGGTATACTTTTGAATGAAGGGTCAGAATTCCAAATACACACGTCGTTCAAAATTTTCGGAAAACGTTTCACGACCCCTTTAAGTGTATCTTTGGTCTGTTGGTTTCCTGGACCAACAGAGGTACCTATTTTTGTAGCATCGAAAACTTTTTGCGCATAGTGGACACTATTAACTTCCAATTTGTGTATTGGTCATTGGTTTCGGGAACATGTAAAAAAGAAAAGAAAAAGAATGTTTTACTTCGTTTCCAGTTTCGGCGTTAAGGGTGGTGTCCTATTCTGTATGTGTTATTAAAATATTTCTAAGGGACGCGCCTAACGTACTATCGCTTCATCATCTTTACTGTTTAAAAGTGGCAGTTTTTATTTTGGTTGGTTGGTTTATGGGGTTTAACGTCCCAAAGCGACTAAGGCTATGAGAGACGCCGTAGTGGAGGGCTCCGGAAATTTCGACCACCTGGGGTTCTTTAACGTGCACTGACATCGCACAGTACATGGGCCTCGAATTTCTCGTCCAAAGAAATTCAGCCGCCGCGGCCGGGATCGAACCCGCGTCTTTCGGGCCAGCAGCCGAGCACCATAGCCACTGAGCCACCGCGGCGGCAGTTTTTATTTTCTAAAGAATTAAACACGACTTCGCAATCTTGTCAACTGAATATTTAAACATTAACCTTACATACAACTTTCCCGACATACTCATAGTTTGACGTGAGTCAGGTAGAACTCTTCGCACTCAGAATATAGACAGCGAAATAGTAGCTCTTATGACTTTTTGTCACAGACGTTATATACGTCATACTGGTAATCTTTTTATCAATATCATTGTTAAATTTTGTTTGATAATTTCTGGTCTCCACCACTTAATACTTTATTCATTTATTTATTTATTTATTTATTTATTTATAGATACTGCGATCTTGTACAGATCATACCAGGGTTGGACAAAACAAAATACAAGCATATCAACACACTCAAATTAATAACATTTACAGGCACTTTTCAAACAGCAGTAAAGAATTATGGTTAACAGTCTCGCTATTCAGTTTGTTCCAATCAGTAATTGTCCTCGAAAAACAGTTATTTCGCGCGTTCAAAGGGGTTATTGTTAGTGCATACCTTTGTCTCGTGTAATAACCTGAGGAGTATGAAAAATAATTAGAAGTATCACTTTATAATGTCCTTTTATAAGCTCGAAGAAAAACTTTAATCGACAAACACGATTGCGCTCAACGACAGGGGGTAACCCACTTCGCCTCACGAGCTCACTTACAGATGCACGGCCATATGACTTAAAAACAAATCTAGCTACTTTATGCTGTATTCGGTCTAAATTTTGGATGTTTGTTAACGTGATAGGGTCCCAAATGATTACGGCATATTCTACTCTCGGGCATACTCTCGAGCGTGTGCTGCAGGTGGTCAGTCATTTTCCTCAACCCCAAACAATAAATCGCTTAATGCGTTGGTTGCGTTAAACGCTACTGGAAATTAATAAATTTTGCGCCATAGCTAAGCAATACGAAACAGAAAGCCGTGTATTAAGGTTGCGGCAACATCAAAGCACGCCAGGTCATTTAGAAGGTTCGGACCTTTCAACTAAGGTAATCTTGCTATTGCTATGAAACATGTGAAACATAACAGTATTGCTATGAAAGATAGCAAACCAACTCATATCAATCGTTTTAGGCGTATTATAAAGCCCTCGAGTAAATAAATTGAGCATGAGGAGACCAACATTCACTCACGTGGTATAGGCTGTACATTAAGATGACGTCACTGAGTGCGTTGGAAGCGTGGAGAATGTTGATTGCTCTTAAGATCCAGTGATCTGCGGCCCGTGGTAAAACGAACAAACGTAAGAATTTGCAAAAAAGAGAAGGCAAAGGCTGCTTTGTATTCCAAGCTATAACTCGCGGTGATTATCGATGAATTCGCTATGGTTACCTCAGTGGTGATTTGAGGCAAAGCACTGTAGTCGCTCAGTTTGCTGTGAGCAGTGTTGTCGCTCGCAGGCTGTGTAAATCATGGTTTAGGTGTAGAGAGAACTATATGTGTTGATTAATTTCAGGGGTCAACAACAATATAAAGATACCTGTACTGCAACAGCTTGAGTGAAATAGCGATGGTGAGGCTTCAAAGATATTGCCATAGTTGACTCCTGGTTTGATTGTTCATGACAAAGAAGATGGCTCAGAAGACATGGATCTGTCCTCGTTAACGGACCGGCTTAAAATTATTAACATTAATTGCGTTCATGACACAAGTTTAAGCTACAGTGGTTAGTAGTTCACATTCTTCGAAGGGTCTTTGATAGAGCGACGAGACGACAGAGGTCGCTGTGGATTTGCCTCCTCTACTCTCGCAAACAAGTTGTCCAACGGAAGACCCTTCGAAGTGCTCAGATCGAAGGCACAGTACAGAGGGCTGATGAACACGCCAGATAAGATGACGCTAAATCGTTGTGACCAAATCGATAAGCAAGCTTTTCTACAGTTTCGCGCAGGGTGGCGCTATAAAAGTTGCCTTTATTATATAATCCTACATACTATTAGACATGATTCACACCTCGTTTCGCTTAATAACGTTCAAAACTATTCAGTGTACATTTGGTTTCTTTATCTATCATGCGCACCGCATGGGAAACAATCTCACTTTTTTCGTACATGTCACTGAGCCAATGTTGAGGGCGCGCGTTTAGGTGTTCAGCAAGAACTACCTCTTCCCGGCACTGACCTGAGCGCGCTGAAATGGCGAACCACTTTGAGATCCACGAGTTCGTTGATCTGCCGTACACCAGAGCGCAGTTCAGCACCTAGTGTACGTTGGAAAATACAAGGCGATTTCTCAATGCCTACAAAACACCAATCCTAACAGCTCGGTGATAAGTGAAACAATTATAAGGACCAATACTTAAGAGTACATGGTGAAGACGAGCTGGGAAGCCTGCTTAGATTCACCGTTGACTGGTTGTTCTTCCACTTTAGAAGCATCCTTCCCTTCTATATAGCATACATAACTTTTTAGTTCTTTGTTTTTAAATCCCAATGCTTCCACCAATTCCATTCGCAATATTTTGACGAAGGGAATTGCAAAGTTACAGTATGCTCCCTAGTTTCCATTCAGTTCTTGGTGGGTGGTCGAAGGTTGAGCACATGATCAACTGGTATAATTCTCCACGCTGAAACACGAAATTCATGACTGGTCCATTATGTACAGTCTTTGTCAAATGTAACCAGACTGCACGTTTTTCTTCTAAGTCGTATATTAAGGCTTTTGTGCCAGCCCTCAAGCTTTAAATCTCTTTATGGTAAGAGGAATACCTGTTCTCACCTTCAAAAAACTTTTCGATCTTAAAGGAAGCCGTGAGGTTTTCTGTTATACGAATGAGAAGCAAACCATGGAGCCTGGTTACTTTTGACAAAGACTGTACCATCTGTGAAACGAAAGCTTAGGTTGTGTTTCCTACAGATTCTTCGCGCTTCACAAGCGCCTCAAGCGTAACCCCCGGCGCTCTTATTGATACTGTTCCAACAGAGCGGAAAGTTCCCAGGACGCTTGAGCGGCGACCGATTTGACACGTTGGCCACCTAGGGGCTTGCCACTCTGCTTTCGAGGTTGCATGTGACGTCTCTGTCTCGAGAAGCATGGAAGGCCCTGGTTTGACACTAGGAGCGATGCGGCAGCGCACTGATAGCCAAATACTTAGCAATGCGCCCTACATAAACAGTGTTTTTGCGGCATATTATCACAGTAGCAGCACTCGAGGGGAGTAACGCTAGCTTCTCGTCTTATCGAGATGGTGGGCATCCCCACTCAAGCCAAACGAAAAGAAAGCTTACGCTTCCAGACAAGCACACCTCTGCAGGAGAAATGAAAGCACAAGTAAGCTAAACTGGACTAGTCGGAGCAATTGCATCTTCGAAAAACGTAGCGCGAAACACAAGACACAGGTAAGCGCTCGTGTCCCGTCTTCACCTTACCTGTGTCTTGTGTTTCGCGCTACGTTTTTCGAAGAGGAAATGAAAGCACCCTGCGCAATTTTCTCCGCTTACTGTGATGCCAAGTGACGTGCGTGCGTATTTCAAGTTTTGACCTTCATAACATGTTTAATATAAACCTGTGACAAGGAGAGCAGCCAGAACAGCTCCTTTTTGTAATAACCAAGCAGCACTCATGCACTCTCTTTGTGCACCCACTATTTGGGTGCAGCTAATATTGATACTCTCTCAAGGTGAATGCGGCCCCTGGAGTCAAAGGGAAACCTCGAGATATGCATGGAAGCTAATGACGCATAAGTTTGGATCTCACGCTTTCACTCATTTTTATTCAATGAAACATACATTCGCGACCCGCCTTTTAAATTCAGATTGTGACTGAAAAAGGTTACACTGGCGGCCAGGAATTACCTCCAGTATTGTCATAAATCAAGAAAAAAACACTCTTAGAAGAAGAATCGACAGCGCAGGTTGGCACAACGCGCTTGCCTACGCCCTAACAAAGCCTACGTGACGGCGTCGAACTGTTCCACACGATCACCAAGCGCTGCACTTTGTTGTAATGCGCACTTCGTGTGCCACTGCTTCACAGAACCTCGGTCAAGTGGACGCAGATTCCATCAGGATATTACTGCCATCGAGTGAAGGATTGGGCGATGTGAAAGAATACAACTGGGTTTATTTACATTTTGTACAAACTAAAGAGCATACGGGAGAGTCTCTCAGCCACACTCTTGCCGAGTTTTATAGGGCTCTCATTCCCTAAAGTCCCCAGATAGAGGACGGCATTACTTCGGAGGGAGGGACCACTCACGTTCACTTTTGTGCACAATCTCACACTTCTGTGGAGCAGTTGCCACGCTCTTCCACATAGTTTGGGAATGTCAAGAGAACCCAGGCGGACAACAATCCCGCAGTCACAGTCATAGCCACAGCCTCTTCGAGCACAAATCTTTGGTTGAGAGGGCCCGGATGATGATGGGGACAAATGGGATCTCCTACTGAACCCACCCAGTATTTAGGCTCTTAATGTTTTTCTTCTCGTCCTGCTCCTGAGAGTCCCGCACTTAAGGAGGCGTCCTCCGTCACGTGTAGAACCTGAAGAGGAGGACGCCGTCGAAGTAGCGTATGCTGCAGTAAGTCAGCATGTGTTGCCACATGGCCAGCTGATGGTCGACACGCGTTGCAGACATGTGTGTTTCATAACGCTCTACGGGAGTGAAGCCACCAGAAACGCACCTTCGTTTCCAGGCATGGCTGTGGCCATTAGGGATAATGCCCGTCTGCTCGCCGCGGTGGCTCTCGGCATGTGAAGAGGCACCGGAAATTGTGCCCCTTTGTGTTGAAACTTCAGCCCGTCGTTCTTTTGGGCCGAAGACGGCCGCTCTCAGGCGCGGAAAATGACAATGATTGGAGCCAGATGACACCCGAGTCCTCTTCGCGTAACCTATTTCAGCAGGCCGGTTCTTCCAGAGGACACTTCCTGACGCCGTTCTCAACAAGAACACCTGCTCGGCCGATCACATGCTTCTGATAAACTTAGCCCCACATATGCGTAGTACCGTATGCTACATATGCTTCGCATGCTACAGCATAAACGCTGTTTAGAAAGTCTCCTAGCACAACTTGTGTACTAAAAGAGCGTTTGAATTTTTGCTGCTGTACAGATTCAAGCGTTGCAGCGGTATCGCTCAGGGACCGCATTGATTCGCAAGCCAACCTGTAAATCGCAGCTCCTTAGATTGTATCTACCTGTGAGGGATGGAAAAGGCAACAAAAGTTTCCCGAATTTTAGGTATTGAGAGAACAGCACTACAGCTGCTGCGCTTTCCCCCTGTCCACACTGCTGCATCAGTGCAGTTCTTTCTTGCCCCGTACCACGACATCTTAGTCTCTGCCGCTGATCCTGCTGGGCTGCGCTGTGGAATGTGTATCCTCCGAGCTGTGCTGCTCTGTTGCCTTTTTCCCTCTCTGAGCGAGACTTCACCTGCTGTGTCAGAGTTGTTATTAATGCACAGCGTTAGACCGCCAGTTCGATGCGAACATCAGCGTCTGTAGGGCGATAATTCCCCATTTGTCGTAAGGGACTTGGACGTCGCAAATCTCGCAGCGATCCGTGTTTGACGTCGGCGTCGCAGATCACATTTTGGTTTGCAGGATTAGACGTCACACCAAACGTTCAAACGAACATCCAAAAAAATAAAGCAATTAATTGCACGATAAAGCAAATAAATTCACTACTGGGATCGAACTTTGGTCTCCTGTGTTGCGAAGAGAGCGCGCTACCTGAGTGGCCCGATGAAAGGTGACATGATAAAAGGTGACATTAAAAAAGGTGACAATGATTTGGTTAAGCACCGGATGTCACGAGATATGATAGGTGTGAAGAGATTTCCTTCGGTCTGGCACCGCGCAAGCTGCGAACCTCCCAGAGAGCGGGATCTGAACGCGATAGTGTGCGGCGATTCCTTTGCGTGTAACGCCTTACGTGAAACCCTTAACAAGGGTTAGACGACCTGATTTTTTTTTTGCACACTCAAAGCCGGAAAGTGAACGGTCGCGAATGAAAGCTGAATAACTCATAGGGGTCCTCTCACGCTATCGTTTTGAGGTCTCATGGCGGTTGACAATGCGTTCTGAAATTTTCTGTTCTCAGCGCGTCTACTACCCGCTCGAAGTGCGTGCATCTAGGGAACCGAGCAGTTAGAGGGGATGCTACGATTAACAGCTATGGCTGAGAAGAAAAACAAAAACTTATCAGTCTCTGCCATCGAAGGTGCACTTACAAACCAGCCGATGGTGACGAAAGCGATCGTTCGCTCCCTCCGAAGGATGTCTGGCGTCTTCTTCTGGGGGCCATCCTCGAATGTCCACCTGGACGCACTCGGAGAGGTCGGGTGGTGTCCCCGGTATGTCCTGACCTCTGTAGCCGACGACGATGGGGTCTCAGGTGTCCGGGGGTGTCTGAAACAATCTGGCCTCAAACTACGCCGCTTGTTCTGTGGATGGACCAGGTTCATCGGTTATTTGCAGTGTGCACGGAGGAATGTAATTCGCAGCGCTTCGCTCTCGCCGTTTTTTCTTCTTCTGACGACAAATGCACGTTCAGGCTACAGCTTCGTTTTCTTTGCCAGCTGTCCATTTCGAGGCATTATGAAATCTTTCACCTTGACAGTATTCTATGGCAGTGGGCTTCAAAGTATCAGTGATGTACTTTTCGTTGTCTTTGGTTCCGGTCTAATCAGGCTTAGAGCTAGACAGTGCACAAGCAATACTCAATTTCCCATGCAGTTCATTCGAGTGCTCGTACGGATGTGTGGCGAATGCCGAATGTTTGGAAGAGTTCAGATTATTACTTTCATTGTGTGGAAGAAAAATAAAGCCGGCCGTTGCACCCCCGGCTCGAGAATGACATGTTTGAGAAATATTGGCATTTGTGGCCGGAATTAATTTAACTGAAATCTTTTGGAAAAAAGGGTAATGGCTATTGCAACTAATTTGCAACTCTGAGATGTATTTGAACGCCGTAAACAGCAGGAACTTTTCTCTGGATTAGGCTTACTGTAGCACATATTTTCATGGCTTCAAAAACTTCAAGATTGTGGCCACGCCCAGTAGAGGACAATGCTTTCACATTCGCAGCACGTAATAAGAATTAAATACCCACGGCAGTTTTTCAGTGGTGATCATATGTCACAAATCTCACCTACTCTCTCGTTGTGCTCCAGGACATCTTCCAAGCCAACCGCAGTGGCTGAGGGCGAAGCCTTTCTCTCGACTACTACTATTCTCAGGAACATCAAACAAATCGGTTGTCCACATTGCCGCAAAAAAGCCGTCCATCATTTGGTCAGAGTCATGAAAATGCGTGCATGTCTATATCGATAGATCTTTAATACTGAGAGCATTAATACCGGCCATTTATTTTCGTACTTGCGCAGCCATTATTCTACGCTCCACTTGTGACCACTGAACGACATCAACGACTGCTGAGCTTGTTGCGATTAGGGATGCCATTTGCCATATCCCCAGGCAGTCTCTTGAAAGTTTGCGAATGTAAAAGAAGCCTGAAAATCCTTGACTGCATCCTGTGACACAGCTCTAATATCTGGCAGTCGACAGTGTTGAATTCCAGTCTTTGGCGCAATGAAAACTTCACCATGCGCCGTCTATGGATCCAGGGGCATTCCGAGCTCCACAGGAACAAACGTGCACGTGAACATGCGATGGTGTAGAAATAGTAGTTATCAGTTCTGTAGAGAATTACACTTGTTTGCTGTCTGGCTCATGTCCAGTGCGACCGCGAAACACTACACACAAACAGGAAGCAGTTCGCCACACTCGTCTTAAAGCGCTGTGTTGAAACGTAACGTTCAGATTTCCCTCTGGTATTCAGTACAACCAATAAATACTTCTGTATTGACAGAGCTGGGAGTGGTTTTGCCGCTGCGCCACCACTATTTCAGTGGACATCCGGACTCTCCAAAGTGTACCCTTGTCAAATCCTTGGAGTGATGGACCATGTGTGCGCGAGAAAGA
Organism: Amblyomma mixtum; assembly: GCF_055824585.1. Classification (NCBI taxonomy): domain Eukaryota; kingdom Metazoa; phylum Arthropoda; class Arachnida; order Ixodida; family Ixodidae; genus Amblyomma; species Amblyomma mixtum. The sequence goes on from NC_143013.1 coordinate 122,799,433, forward strand.
CGACCACTGGCTGCGTCACGGCGCATATCAAGGAGGGGGGGGAGAGGCTATGTCAGAGGACGTCATTGTACACTTGCCAGATGCTTGGAAAGCTGTCTTGGCAGGTCAGGCACTTTTTGCCTCGACTTGTGGCCATCACCAGAAGTACTGATGAAGTGTTCGCCTGCATTTTCACATCTCTTCTGTCGTGCTTATTGCGCACCCATGCCCTTTTTCATCCTCGGAAGAATAGTGGGGATGAAAAAATAGCTCTGACCAACCTTTTTGCCTTTCGTTATGATTGAGAATTTCGTCGATAATAAACATCACATATATCCTTGCGAAAGTTTGAAGCAGGAATAGACCCCCTCGTATCGCATACATTATAACGTCATGTATTTTATTTGGCTTTTTCTATTTTAAATGCCACATATAGCCCCTCCTGCATGGGCCAATATATTGGCCTGCAGTATTTTCAAATAAATAAATAAATAATCATCGCCGCTGATTCCTACCTCGAATGAAGATTTTTGGCGACTTGAATAACGCCGGCTTTTGTGAGCGTACGTCGGAATCGTGGAAATGCACCGCTGGTTAGAAATATTCTACACCAGAAGTGGCTTTTAATTCGAAATACCTTTATCGTTCTTGGAACTGGCAACCGTTTTAAACGTTCCTATGCTGGTATCATGAGGGCCAAGAGAGTGGAGTATCCTGCTTGATCAAGCGGTATTTTCTCAAAAGAGCCAATAAGAAGTGCGAGCTCACTGGCAGCCTTGAGGCTGGAAACGTGTGGGAGAATGGTTGTTATTTCGTGCAGCTAAAAGACTTATTTTGGAAAATCAACATTGACTAAAGTATGCAAAATAGTTCCACAAGTATGCCTTGTCGGTGGGCATCGGTCATCGACGGTCAGCAGCACGAACATCGAGAAAGGAAGCTTGCAAAAACTTACAAGCCATTACGTCCTTTCGACTAGAGCACTGCACGGGCTCGAGCCGTCCCGAAAGAGCAAGCGCCGGCCCGGCCCTCGGGCCACATCGTGCCGAGAATTGTGGTGTTTCTTATAGCATGCGCCAGACTTGAAGTTTCAGGCGTGAGCCAGGCCTGCCCTGAAGTTGCGGGCCCGAATGTAGAAAAACTTCGTGCTGCTTGCGATTCGTTATTGGAGTGTGAAGTACAATTGGGGTGTGCTAGCAGCGACACGAATTATATAAGGCCATGATGGCAGCAGGGAATGAAATTTTGTGACTCATGCAGTGGAACTGCGACATCATTGTCATTTCATTCACCAATATACTCCAGTTCTGATTCTCTTCCAATTGTTACCCAATTCTAATTCTGACTCCATTGATTTTCGCCCTCCTATCTATTACAGTTGCAATTATTTTCCGATTCCGAGTACGCAGGTGCACAAAATGAGCGGTATTTTTAAATAGCTGTGAGTTCTCATATCCCTGCCAGCCCAGTGGCGCTGCGGTTAACCGATGTGCTGCTGCACTGGCGGGTGACTGTTACAAGCACAGCCGCTGCAGGGGCTTAACGTGCACTGTCATCTCAGAGTACACGGGCGCCTTTGCGTATCTCCTCCATCAAAACGCGACCACCGCGGCCATTTTCGAACACAGGAGCTCACAATTAGTAGTCGAGCAACCTAACCACTCATCCACTGCGGCGGTTAAGGCGCAGTTGTTTTAGTTGTTTTAGAAAACAGAAAATGGCGCAGCAATTGTCACTTTTGTGTTGACACCGCAACCGTGCCCTGAGAGAAAGTGGGGGTTAAGAGCGTTTATTTACCATTTTACTGAGGGGTGCTCGGGGAGAGGCCCCTAGTGGGTCTCGCCCCTTACAGTACTTGGAAGAGTCTCTCATTCCGGGATCCTGTCGGTCATGACTGCTGCGTAGGTCGGGCAGGACCGGGGCCTGTTGGGCCGATAGTTCCTGGCAGTCGAGCAGTCTTTTCGTGTAGGGGAAGGGGTGATGAAGGGGAGGGAAGAATTTTTCCTGTATTCCCAAACCATGTGAAAAACATCGGCCACCTCCCCACCGAGTGAACAGCGGCCATCAAAAGACGGATAAAAATGCTTGAGAACCGCCGGGCACAGCAGGGTGTTTGTAAACAGCCTAGGAGAGTTTGTTCGCCAGCTGTACCCAGTCCATTCATAGGAACCGGGTATTGCCGGTGTTCGGCACGGTAGTGCTCAGTAATGTCTTTAAAAGAAAGAAGAGGGCCGTGATCTGGATTCAGTCACTCCGATGGGACACGTGGCGCCCGGTGAGTGAGTGCGCGAGCCGCTTCATATTCGGCTTCGTTAGCTGGCATTCCTTGGTGGCCGGAGACCCATACGATTGAGTGATGAGGTAGATCGCCGTCGCGAGTACTGTGGCGAAGAATTTGGTTTAAAAGCGTACGTTGTTGGGCTAGTCGGTCAATCATGGTGAATACAAGGGGGGTACTGCGCACAAAAAGACAAGGACAAGAAGATAACTGCGCTTGTTGTGTTATCTTCTTGTAAAAACTGCGCTTGTTGTGTTATCTTCTTGTCCTTGTCTTTTTGTGCGCAGTACCCCCCTTGTATTCACCAAGAATTTGGTAAGCGAATGGAGTGATCCAATCGAACTGAAAGTTACCACAGGCTCCGCGGGAGTCTGTTAGGATGAATTTAGAGTCAGGATGGGAGCCTGCGGGGGCGCTTGCCCCTTCCTCAGAATGCGTTGAGTTTGGCGTTGTGAACGAGAGGCCGTCCACTTGTTTTCCCTCGTGTATGACAGCAGCCATGTACTAATCGCCCCTGGAGTGGAAGGGGCGTGAAAAGTCGGCGTAGAAGACGTGTTTGTTTGAGAAATAGCGGCGGTGCAAGGCAACCGCCCGGACTCGAATCCGTTCCATCGTATCATATTCATGGCTGATGTGTAACTGGTCCAAGAGGCGGCGACCGGACACGACCTAGGCGGGACGCGTGTATTGGTTAACGAGATGCGCCTCGCGAAGCTCCCGATAGGTGTTTACCATGCCAAACGCAAGGAGTCGCACGTTAGAAGTGGAGATCGGGAGGTCGAGGGCTTTCTTGAAATCTTAGCGGACTACAACCTCCAAGCAACCTTCGTCATGTTTCCGCCAGCAGAGGTAGGGAGTCGAGTACAGTACTCGACTAGTTACGAATGCATGCGCGAGACGCTCCAGATCCTTACTTCGCTGCCCTCCTCGCTTGTTGAAAACGCGGCGAACCATTCGGCCCTTCTGGTACCCGACATTTCGGAGTTTGGCAAGAGCTGTGTAAGCCTTACGATGTTGATTAATGAAGAGAGCGAGCATTCGAAGCTTTTTTCCTTCACGGATGGGGCCGCTGGCGAGAGAAAGCTGAACGGAGACTTTGGATTTTGGAGAAGATCAAATATGCACAAATTGAGACTTGTATGAGGAGCACTGGAGACCAAAGTACGTGGCATAGTGCTCTACTAGGCTCGCCACTGCTTGCAGGCATTCCTCCATCTGTCGGCGTACAGTACATGCTGAACACCGCCGACACCCGCCAGCTGTGCCGGGAGATGCATCGTGGCAATGTTGGAGAAGCGGGAACAACAGAGCGCGTTGTGGTGCGCCCCGCGTTGCCATCTCGAACGGGCCGTACTCGGTCTCTTGTAAGCGTATTTAGGCCAAGCGGTCTGTTAGGAAATGCCTGATGTTGTTGAACGTACGAGGACCCCAGTTGGTCTCGCTATTTGCTTTAGTATGACGCCTTGTTTAAAAATTGGCAGTGGTTTAGCTCAGGTTAAACCTGAAGGATTGCGAACGCAATGAGGAGAAAGAGTGAGGCGATGGAGAGCGCCCGGCAAAGGCGGCGGTCCCGGCACGCTAACTATGCGCCGCTGCTGCGCATGCGCAACTGGCGACTGCGGCGGCGGCACCTCTGAGTCACCCGCGCTGCGACGGCGGCGGAGCGCCAGCTATGCGCCGTGTGATGTCTCTGCTCCTCGCGCATGCGCGGTATGACCTTTCCTCGGCTCCGAAAAATGCCTTGGCGACTAGCGTAGTGTTGCTTTCGCAACAATATTGTCATACGCACCATTGAGATCGAGTACTAGGAGTATTTTTTCGTTGTGTGGGCGTTGTATGCGTTCGAGAACCTCGTGATGAAGCCGTAAAAGGATGCCTTGTACGGACTTATGTGGTTGGGAACAGAACATGGTGTCGGCCAAGGTGTTCTTACTCTCTAGGTATTCCGAGAGGCGGTCACGGACCATCGTTTCCATCCGTTTTCCTTCGCATGAAGTGAGGAAGGTGGCCCGGAGGTTGTCAGTGCTGACCGGTTTTCCCGCTTTAGGGGTAAAGGCTACCAATGATGTCTTCCAATCGGGTGGTAACGAAGCGTCCCCGTTCCTAATGGAGTTGATATATTCGAATAGGGTTTCGTATGGCCGATCAGGAAGGTTCTCCAATAATTTGACTGCGACGTTATCTCTCCCGGGCGCCCTCCCCCTGCTCATTTTCGCAAAAGCCGCTCAAAGGTCGTAAAACTGGAAAAGCTGATCGCTGATCCCGTTCCGGGTTATCACAGCCTGCATACGAATAATCCTGCCTGCGCTGGTGTTGATCCTGATTGAGATATTGTGAGCGCAAGGCGTTCGCTAGCTGCTCCATCCTTCTTTGAGAGTTGTGTATCGCGCGATTGAGGTATTTTTCAGTTTCCGAGAGTGTTTATGGGGGGCGTATGAGACTCCTAAAGAGCCGCCGTGTTGTGGCTCGACATCCGTCTTGCTGCGCTGTTGCATCGATCTACCCAGTTAGTGTCGGCGAGGTTGGCAGCATACTCGGCAGCTTGCTGAGTGAGGTCAGAGATGCGAGTGCGGAGTTAGAGATTGTGTTTCTGCCGCCGCCATTGTTTAGTGAGGCTGCGGTGAGCTTCCCAGAGGTACACCAGGTGATTATCTACGTCCGGTGCACGCTCCGTAAGCTGGATCTTGTTTTCGTGGGAACGGAGTGTTTGCATGAGTCCGTGTGCCCAAATGTAGTATTCCTGCTTCATGTGAGAAGTTACTTGGAAGGTCTTGCGGAAAGCATTCCAGTCGGGAAGTTTGGCTTGTACAAAGGGGGATGTAAGGGTTGAGTCCAAATGACAGTGTTCAGTATGCAGTGGTCGCTACCGAGGTTATTCTCGGTGTTGATCCACTCTGTGTGTCGAATGTGTTTCGCGGGGATAAGGTCGGGGCAGGTGTCCCGAGTGACAGAATTCCCTAAACGTATGGGGTGGACCGGGTTGGTTTGAATAGTGATGCCCAGCGTAGATACATGTTCCGCCAATTTACGGCCATGCGTCTTTTCCTTGTGATAGTCCTACATGGGACAGGGAGCGTTAAAATCGCCCACTATCATGAAGGGGTCGCGACCCGCTGTTCTTAGTGCTGTGCTAACGATGTTAGAAAAAGTTATGTTTTGAGTTTCAGGGGGCAGTAGATATTAGGTGTGTGTGCGCGGCTATCTGTTCGCCGCTGGAGGAGGTCATAGACCATCACGTACGAATATTCCAGATTTAGGTCGAGATAATCTCCTGCGCTGTATAGCCCTCATGGGCGTGGGGTTGAACGTTCCAAATGAACTCAGGCTATGAGGGACGCCGTAGGAAAGGGCTCCAGAAATTTCGACCACGCGGGGTTCTTTAACGTGCACTGACATCGTACAGCACACGGGTCTCTAGAATTTCGCCTTCATCGAAATTCGGCCGCCGCGGCCGCGATCGCGCCCACGTCTTTTCGGGTCTGCAGCCGAGCGCCGTAACCACTGAGCCGCCGGGGGCGGGGCTGTGTCTAACTGAGTTTTTTCTAAAGGTAAAGGCCATCTGAAACTGAAATTTGTCTATTTAAGTTTCAGTAGACCTTTATCTTTAGAAAAAAGTATACTAAAAGCGTATAGCCCCATAGCTATGCATCCTCTACAGACTATTCTTAGTATTTGTCTATAGAAAGTTTATATAGACAAAAGTCCTTGACAAAATGTATGAACACTGTATGGAATGGTCTCACAAGCCCTACCGGTGGCAGAACCTCTCATTGCAAGGCAGTGGGGTATCGATTAACACCTTTATTACTGCACCAGGAGGGGTGTGAGGAATACTAGCGATATATTGATGCAAAGTGGAGCACGACCGGTAGCGTATAAATGGGCGTTAACCCATTAACGTTATCACGTCATACCCTTAACGCGGACGTTAAGTCGTATTTCGCCGACATTTGCCTGACGCCTGCTTGACCTTGAAAAGCGTGCATCGGACCGAAACCGAAGTTAGCGCACCTGGTTTGCATTAGACGTAACGACGCTAAATTATCATCCATTGTTCAAAAAATTTTTTACATGCGTTGTACCGTTTCAAAACGAGGGTAATCTAGAATGAAAGAACTGATGTGATGGTATATCATAGGCTGCACACAGCTTGTTTTCAGCACTCCATTACGCAGAAAAATAGAAGCTTGCACCCAGTCTGAGGTCTATTGTGCAATTTCTGCTTAATCACCACGCTTGTTTAGTTATTCTAAACTCTCCATTAACTGACACTGATAGATATTCACGTGTGTATATACCGTACCCACGAATTATCCGACAACACTGTTGTAAGCTACTGTTGTACGCCACAGCTACAGTAGTACATATTTATTGCTCCCCCCTTACACATTGCCTCCCTGGAGGCCTGCAAGGTATCTCTAAATAAATAAATAAATAAATAAATAAATAAATAAATAAATAAATAAATAAATAAATAAATAAATAAATAAATAAATAAATAAATAAATAAATAAATAAATAAATGAATAAATAAATAAATAAATAAATAAATAAATAAATAAATAAATAAATAAATAAATAAATAAATAAATAAATAAATAAATAAACACCTCTCTACCACCGAATAATGACCGTAAGGCCCTCAGTTTGTTCTCTCCTGTTTCATTGCCACTAACTAGCTAAGTGGTGTGATAATTAGACGCAAATGAAGAGATTGTCCTTTCGCCAAGCGACCGACCGCTATTGCAAATTTTTATATTGTCTTCCTAAAGAATTTCCTTTCGTAAGCATTTTACTTGTATTCTTATCCTTCTACAGAGATAGAGCGTCCCTGAAAAGCCTCTGTAGCGAATTCTGCTCTGAAAGGCGATGACAAATGCAGACCGCGTCAGAGATTCATGATTAATCCCATTTTGTGCCTTGGCACCTACGTGTTGAAGCAGAACTTACACTGAGAAGCCGTATATAGATGCAAGGTGTACGTTTGATATTGCATTAAACAATACGGTAATGCATTTCGTCTCTAACCTTGCAAAGTTCTAAAATATTATTTTGTGAATTGATTAGGCACCGGAATTGGAATCAACCAGGACTCCAATTGGGGACAAAAGCGCATAGTTTGAAAAGCAATATGACTTGAAATTTCATTGGAGTAGTTTGTTAGCAAGCAGTGGCAGATTCTTGACACTTTTTCCGCTCTATTGTAAACGTGATGCAGAACGCTGCAGCAAAGAACGAAGTTCGGCAATCACCCTTTACGGCATGGCTGTAATTATGCTTCACCTGATGCTCTATGTTGCGCGATACTCTTCATATTTAAATAAAGGGGTCGTATAATTAACCACGTGGTTAGGAGATAAGTGCGCGCAAGTCGACAGCGAGCAGCGCCGGAAAATAGTCTGCATATCACGCCTCTGCACTTCTCTGCATCACCGTAGTTGCTATGTCCCGTCATTCAAGAAGAGGCTGCACAGCGGTTCGAATAAAAAGTGTAACCCGCAGATAAAACCTGTGGAGCCTCTCAGTCGGCGGCACTGCGAACATCAACAGTGCCTTTTATACGTTAGTGTACTCCCCAGTAATTTGGGGTTCTAAACCGAAGGAAGTAGACTATGCTTTTGCCTGACTGCATTAATCTATTTCGTTGGTGCGCAAATCTATATTTCTCACTACTACGGGCTATTCCTGTGCTCAGCTGTTTAGCCGTTTAATTCTATGTCTCTGTCTGTGCACGTATTTATGTGTAGGATTGAGCCGGCTTGATGGCGAAGAGTGCTCCCGGTGTCATACAATTTTGTTTGCATCCTGCCGTGCATCAAGATGCAAAGCCATAAAAAAAGGTAGTCGTGCAACACTGTCGCAAATAAGTCAGAGCATGGTGGCAAAAAAAACTCGCTCTCGGCGGATAGTTGTTTACTTGGACGTATTCTGGTAAAATAAATACTTGATGAGGTTTCGTCATAATGCCCCAGGAGTTGGTAATGAAATGGATATCCACCCTCGTCGGAGGTACGAGAACCAAGGATATGTTAATGAGATGCGTACCCCCTCGGCAGGATAAACTGAATGACAACGGTCGACTTAACCCTAAATAAAAGGAGGACGTAGGAATTCGCTCGCTAATCCTGAAGGCACGTGGCATTGGTCAGTAGACACTATGCATAGAAAAATTATACAGTCCATCCCAAGTGGAGCAATATTATGAAGGTTACTTGCTGCAACTGTCGGGGAGTTCCGCAACACTGCTGCTAACTTGAGCTTAGCACTCTTGAGCTAAATTTACCAAACATTCATTTTATGTGAATATGTCTTTGTATGTTAAGCAGTTGAACGTGGTGAATAATACGTTATTGAGCGGCGACTGGTTTGAACAAGTTATTATAACTTCTGAGCAGAACCTCGCACAGCCAAGAATGCGAGAAATACACCTTAGAAGATAACAGATGTGTGCTTTTCATTCTCAAAAACCCAATACATTTGCAACGTTTAGATTATTATGCCTAGTGAATAGTAAGCAAGGTAAAAATTAAGCGAGCGGTGTGGCAACAGAATAAGCACATAAGCATTATGCTACATACTGAATGCGTTTTCAGCCATGCTTCACTTTGCCTTGATTCTGGGAAAACTAAACCAGCTCATCGTTAAAGTACAGGCTACCGGGGAGTCAGGACTTTCTTAAATGTATATGCGTACTTCTCCGATATCACAATTGGCAACACCTCAAAGAAAATGTTCATTGCATTGATAGTGCAGAAACGTCTCTTATTCCTCTTGGCTGATTGACTATCTTTATTGTACTGTATTTTCGTATGTTCTGCCATACAAATTTTCCTGCATTATTTGTTACGGCTACCTTACTTGCTTGCGCGATTTCGCGTAGTCTGCGTTTTTAAAATCCCACACCAGTAGAGGGCATCACTGGAATCCAACAGATTCTATTTTAAACGCAATATACAAAAGAAAATGGATATTTTGGTGACTGACGTGAGCCTCGGTGGTACATTTTGAAATAAATTTACACAAACACACTTTCCATTTTGAGAGCTTTCATGCGCCCGGATGTCAACAAAGATGATGACTGGAAGTTGAACTGTCAATCCTGCTCCGAAAATATAAAGTACGCACTAAATTTCAGTTCATAAAATTTCACAAAACGCAGGGCATCCGACATCATGGGGCACCAATAAACCGCTAAAACTGAAGCTTTTGTTCTGGTTTGGTAAGCATCTCTGTGCGGCATAAATTCAGAGATCATAGCAAATGATACCTTAACATGTGACGCACTGCCATCGCTCTGTTAAGAATAAGCAGGTATCCTACTCGCATTTGCTTATTTACCATTTGAAAATGCGAACGTAGAGGCGGTTTCTGATTATGAACGCTGAAATATCTCCCAGTGGTTAACTAAACTGACAGACCACGAACAGACCAAGCAGCACCCTTAAGTGCAGTCACCCACAAAAGCTCTGCGCCACAACCTAGTACTTCTTCTTACTTCTTGTCCTCTTACTTCTTACTTCTTAAGCTTACTTCTCCTCCTCTATTAAAGCTTTCGTGGACAACACGTTATGAGCTCGGAGCTGGTCGCTTTCAATAACTTCATGTTTTCGAAGCTTTTTGTTGATATGTTTGTTGTTTGTTTGTAATCAAACCGGCATTTGGAGTGTTTAGACGCAACACTTTTTCTTCTTTCTCTCTCTCAGCTTTTCTTTTTCTGACATACTTCGCCTGCTACTGCGCGATGTGGTGCTCAGTCTTGTGTACTTCTCGAACCGCTACAGAGAAATAGAGGCCAACCTGATGAGTCTGCTTCGGAGTTTTTGAGGATGGAAGAAAGCCAGAAAGACGTGGGGAAGTGAAAGAAATTAAGAAGCGTTAAGGAAAGAACTGAGAAGAAGAGGGAAAGAAAGGCTGAAATGTGAAGCATCACGCGAAGAATGCAACAAAGGATGTAATTCGAACGGAGGTTTTATTACATGGGATCTTGGACTAGTTGGTAATCCATTTTTTACAACAAAGCGCACAGAAAAGGACAAAGGTGTAGACCAGAAAAGGCACGAACGAGCACTAAGTTACGGCTAAAGATCTATTTGAAACATTGGTAAAAGTATTGACGAACATGATAGGGGGGAATACAAAAAAACAAAGAAAAAGCAAATGGTTTACAATACAGGAGCAAAGTCAAATTCTCACGCGGTCAGGGCACATATACCGAATCTCCTTTTCCTGAAGAGCGACTGATGGTGTGCTAACGCAGTCACTGTCTGTCCCATCTATCTTCAACGCCTCGAGTATCTTGTGATCTGCGTACGATGACATTCAGTAACATCCATTCCTTGTCTCACGATCTTATCAAGATTGCTCGGAGGATCAATGTCAATCTCGTTCTTTAAGCCCCCGATAAACTAATCAGGCTTTGCAGGCTGACGAAGCCATCGGGGAGTCTAAATGTTGGTTGTCAGACACGGCATGTCAACAGGTATAATGACTGTATGGATTGTATCATCTACAAGCTACTGTTGTCCCGCGGCCACTGCTACGTTGGCCAGATTGGACGATGCGTAAAACACTGGCTGCGACAGCATGACAAAAATGTAACGAGGACGGGCGAAACAGTTGAGGTTCAGTGGCGCCTCCGTGAGTTTGGGGGTGGTGGCCACCGTGCTCCCGATTACGAAAGATGTATAGGTATTGACAGCCATTATACGTAGAGTGCAAGATAGATAATCGAGGCTCTGGAGATAGTTAGGACATTCAGTGACTGTGTATGCACACCATCAGTCACTCTTGCGGAAAAGGAGATTAGGAATATGTGCCCTAACCACGCGAGAACTGCACTTTGGTTTTTTAATGTAAGCAATTTTTTTGCTAGTTTTTCCTTTTCCTTTTTAATCCCTAACATGTCTCTGTATATTTCAACCAATGTATTGAATACGAATTCAGTAGGAAGTTAACTCTTGTCCGCGCCTTTTCTCGTCGACGTCTTCGTCGTTTTCTGCGCGCTTTGTCGTCAAGAACAGAACCGAAGCTTTATTTTTCCTCATTCAAAAGGCAGACATTGATACCGATTTCAAAGTTCAATAATCAGTATAATTGAGGCAGTTTCACGCAGATAGATACAGAGAGGGGGGTAAGGCAGGGATTTTAACAAGACAGGTTTCCGATTGGCTACTGTGCACTCCAGGATCCAATGCCCCGAGACGAGGGTTGCAGAACTCTCCCGTTTTCCACGCCGAAAGTGTGAGCTCCAGCCTCAAGGAACTAATCTAGGTCTGTTTCGCTGTAGCCTTGTAAACAGCCGGAGGAATTTATAGCAAGAATATTTACCTTTGGCGCTAACGGCATAATGGCTAAGCAGGCATGACAATCGATAGTGTTTAGGAACGGAGTCATGCTATTATTAGTGGGTGGAAGGAAAACAAGAGGTGATGTGGTGGGGTTCCTACCACTTAAGTTCGGAGTGGGGGACGCGGAGGGTAAACAAATAAACATCGCTCACGACAGCGTACTTGACGCAAAGTGAAGCCAACGCTCGCATTCGCCTTTTCTATAGGCATGCCCAAATTTTTGGAGTGAAAACTTCCGACAATGGTTGTCAGAGTTGTTTATTAAGTCGCGCGCCGTCCTGTCACCGGCCGCTTTGATGCCGAGCAAGATGGATGGCAGGCCTCATCTCAAGCTACTCGGGCGGAGCCAATGCGATAAGTATGCAAGGCTCAACTGCCCTGCAGGTGGGAACAAACAAACATGCCTGCGCGTGCTTTATTCTGCAGTACTGAGCAGGTCGAAACGGCACGGAAAGCTGTGGGGAGTGGAGTCTGTTGTTAGGCTGGCAGTTTCCAGCTGCGATTAAGGCGTCATGCCTAAGGTAATAGTAAAATTCAAGCCAAAACAATAAATTCGGAGCCTTTCAAGGCACAAAAACCACGCAAATATCAGTCATGTCTCGTAAAATACTTCAGAGTGCGTTCCTGGCTGTAAAGAACACTTCAGTGCTAATTTTTCCGTTCCACAATGCGTGGTATCAGGTGATGACACATTCAGCGTTAGAAGCGCGTTTCTTCCATTCGTGCCTTGAATTTTGGATGCGGGATAAATTTTTCCAGTTAGGAGACCGGGTGAGAAGAGGTACTGAGGGTTTCAGAAGAAAGCCTGCGCGGGAGAATTCACGCCTTGCGTAGATTACTTGCTCAGACAACCTTGGGGAAGGTTTCAATATACAGCGCTTTGCATTGACAGCATAAGTTATTTTATACCTAAGAAGCACTGATATGGGGTGTATGATAAATGTTTGTTACTAAGGGTCCAATATGCGCAGAGCTACACCGAGATTGCAATGCAGTGATAATAGCCGCAAACAGAAAGTAAGGAGTGAAGCTGCCTTCAAAATACTGTGCCATCGGCAGTTTAGAGGACAGAAAACATACGGCAGAAAAAACAGAAAGCGCTTCCTACATTTATGAACAATCCGGCTTTGGCGTACAGTCTGACATGCCCAATACTTTTCAAGCCTTTACGCAACATACCAAATAGGCTTCATTTTTTACATGGGGAATATACGTGCTACGATGAGGACCAGTACAAAAGCCTATCACCCAAGGCACTTTGCTGGAGAACCAGTGTCAAGAATTCATGCTTTGTATAATTTGCTGGAGAATTTAAAATGACACACGGAGTATCGGCCATGCATGGTGCTTCGGGGTGCTATCGGGAAAAAATAATACATAGGGCTGTACTAAAGCGATAAAGATCCTCGAGCGGTCACGTGTTTGCGTCACTCATTTACCCGAACTTAAATAATTGATCGAGAGCATGTATATATTATGATATAGGATGTGGACAATACTTTATTTAGCATTTTCGCAGCGACGCATGTTAAGCACTCGTTCCTGGGTCACAGTAGTCCTAGTCGCAGTAGTCGTAGTAGTGCACGTAACTGGCGGGCGGCTTCTAGTGGTAGCTACTTGGATTACCGTGGAGGGAGGAGCGTGTAACAATTCGAAGGAGGGTGGAACCGGAGGGTGGTTACCACGGGAACAGTCCGTAAGGCGGTTACCATGGAATGAAGAGGATATGGCATAAACGGAGAAATCATCAATTTAGTTTTTTATGCAATACTATTAGCCTCAATGTGAGGCTGTAAGCAGGAGTGTGAGGTACGAAGTATAGACACAAGTAATAGATGCGAAAAACAAACCAAGGCAGAACAGAAAGAACAGACGCCGCCAGGGCAAGAGACCTACCACCCTGCGGGGAAGCGTCCCCCCCCCCCCCCCCGCCCCATTGGCCTTAGAGGCCGGGGGGGGGGGGGGGTTGGAGGAGCCGGGAGGCTTTTTCTGTTGGATAATAAAAGTTTGCAGAAGTTTATTCACTCACTCACAGCCCTGAACACGTGCTGAAACAGACGGCTCAAGCACGTGATATGTGCTCCTGCTTGTAATTATGTCAGCTGTCCGCAACAGCTTGATCGCTTGGGAAAGCATAGTGGCGGACCTATGTGCCATACTGCTCCAGAAGGAACCACGTGCTCTATTTATAGATAGCTTATGGGCGAATTTAACAACCTAGATTGGGGTCTACAGTCAATCCATCATGGTGGCGCTCCGGTGTACACTTCTGTGGTTAGCCTATATAGAAAAGCATACTTGCTTTAAAATTTCCCTATAAACTCGCGTTTCATCGTCGATAGCGGCAGCCTTGTGAGACCTAGAGAGTCACTGTTCTGTGTCATGTTAGAGAATAATGAGAGCAAAGGAAGAAATGACTGTCTGGCGTTTCATACCATCCGGTGTGAAAGCGGACAGCTGGGCCATTGACCCGCTTTGGGCACAATTTCAAATATATGACTTCAGCAATGGAGGCACTTGTACATGGTCGTACACTTCTGATGTGAACACAGGAACGCGTAAAAGTTAAATCACAGCTCCGCAAAATATCACGCAAGAATGATGCCAACTTTATTGAGAACCTGACGGAAGTGCTGAAACCGTTGCCGCTCCCTGCGCTGTCTCTGCTTGCGCGTCAGTTCATAGATATCCCACATATGGCGCATAGGTGTTCGCTTTATAACTGGATGACGGCATACGAGCATTGGTTTAAAAAAAAATCACGGTCGGGTTGATGTACGCGTAGTGACGGTTTTTGGGACTATTTTTTCTAAGAGTTATATGCCACAAGCATGGAAATACTATGGCACGGGACATGGAGACCAGCGCTGCCATTGGCTGCTTGCATGACGTCACAGCTGTACTTCTGGCGGGAGGATACCTTTCTACTCGGCCACAGCAGATTACCGCATCCAGATCTCCCGTAGGCCTGCAGTCATGTCCGCGGCTGCCGGGACCGTTTGTGCTGAAAAGGAGGGGGAACAACCCCATGAGTCGCCACCTGTGTAGGCTCGTGTACCGAGAGACTAATGGTTGCTGCCATAGCCGTCGTTTAGCGACCGGCGTCTACACATGGCATGCTTGTAGTTTTCGAAGCCTCAAGTGGTGGTCACTTCTAAAAGTCGCACCTTCAGATCCGGGTCTAAGGTGTGCTTGCAGGGACAACTCTGAAATTTAGGCAAGCGATTTCCCCGACGCGTGAGTAAACAGGCGCAGCCACCGGAAGTAAACAAACCGAGTGGTGACACGTGACGTTTTCAGAGGCGCATCGTGTTACCAATCTGTTTTCTTTAATTTTCCGGCGTACCAAAGTGTATAGGGTGATTTCATCGGTGTTATGGAAGCTAGCGCAGAAATTATTGCGGTGAGGTGACTAGTGCTGGGATACCTATCATTCGTCTACTTTATTGAAACTTGGTGTGTATAATTTCCTACTTCCTGTAACTATTACAGGCAAGGGCGAACAATCGATCGGAATTCTGCTTGCGTAGCAAACTAGATAGAAAAGATTGTCGCTCACTGTCGTCTGCGTTTTAACTCATCTAGCAGTGGCACTTCGCCTCTTTAATTGGACATTTCTTTTTTTTAAAGCTCGGACTACTTTAAATATGAGTAGAAAATTACAACCATGCAAATATCTGGAAACCATTTCCAATGCGGTCGACATTTACGGGCGATCTTTGCACAAAGCATTTAACTGCGTCTCGTGCTCTCAATTCATTGCAGCAGAGTGACGTCACGTAATGAGTGCAAGGCCGCTATAATACAATTCTATTGCGATTTTCTAGGATTCTCATCATCCGCGGGTGTGGCTGACTGATTCCAGTGAGATCTAGCGTTTGTATGGGGCAAAAACATGGTGCAAAATCAGAAAGAAATAGAATAGAAATACAATCATTATATGGCCCGTGGCGCTCCATGGATCACGAAGCACCATGTCACTCACTACCCATGCACGCCCTAATTGAGACTCCAATTACAGACATACATGTAGTCATGAACAAACCCCTTTACGTTTGAGCACTTATGCCACTTGAGCGGTTGAAGCTCTTGATTCAGTTATGTGTGCTCCGCGACGCTTGTCAACAAATACCTTCTGATATTTACATAGACATATCTTGTTCGAGCAAGTCATCGTTTATAGGCTCGATGTTCTGTGTTGACTAGGGGTTATGGTCTTGCAAGTGTTCCACTACAGCGCGTGTGGCGGCTGTTTCCGTTTTCAATGCGCATTGGCCGCTCCAGAAAACCCACTAACAACTCATAGCGGCAGTTATATTTCGCTATGCCGGCGAACCAAATAGGCAACACAGCAAACAACATGGCGCTGCGCGCTGATCCTTCTTAGACTAGTTCACGGCGCCGCCGCAGAGTGTCGCCAATTTGCCAAACATCGCCAGAACTCTCAGGTGCTAGGTTCTTTAGATAGCATCTCTGTGGATCGGCGAAATTTTTGTGAGGTAAGCCAGGATTGCGAGCACACGTGTCTCGAAATAGGAAGAGGTGTGAACCCGCAGCGGAGGGAGATGTCGTTCTTCCTTGCCTAATTCGTCCATTTGCGAGCTATAGTGAAACTTATGCGTAGAGCTTTTTTAGGCTTCTGGCAATTCCTGTTAAACGTCGTCTTTCGTCTTCAGAAGGTACTTTGAAAATACAACATATTTATAGTTTCCAAAAAAAAAACTTCAAGTTGAATTGAAGGTAATTCAAAAGAGTTGTCAGGACAGAAGCGTTCTGAAACCACGCGTATCCTTGGGCTCTCTGCCAATGCGAGTTCCCATTTTCATTACGATGGCCGTGCAAATGCTCTCAGTGGGCCGGAGTTAAGAAAGAGGTAGAGCGGATGAGATCCTCTGTGAGGAACGTCTACCGCGTTACCTTAGCTTCCGTTATCCGCTATGAGGGCAGTCCTCCGCACCAGTGATGACTTGTATTGTGATATGTAGAGGATAGGGAGAAAACGGTGCTCTCTGCTGCTACGTGCGCAAGAACGTAAGTGTCTAGGTGTAAAGGAAAACCACAGAGTAAAAGGAAGCACGATTGGTAAAATTGCTTTATCGCCTGTGCTCTATACTCTTCAATATACCTCGGCTCTGGTCACTGGGTGAATTGTTGTAACAGAGCGTTCGAGACATAGTGTTTCCCTCGGGTTGTTCGCAAGCATCACAAAATTGATTCTACAGCTACATAGAAAGCACTTCTTTTGCTCGTCCTTATGTCCATTTTGCTCTAGCGTTTTCTGTCGCACTTCCTCTTCAAAGGTTCATCAGAAAACAAAAAAAGAGAGTGCAGGAGTAACAAAAACACTCTGTATGGGTGGTAGTTCTCACGGTTTGAAAATTTTACACTCCCGCTTTTGTGCTTCATATTTTAGGGTGTGTTTTGCCCTCCATTTCTAGTTCCTGATATTCAAGAAACACATGAAATAGCCGTTTACGGCGGATGTCTACGGCAATCTAAGTTTGAATGAAGAGTTGCGCCTTATCGTTCCTGGCACGCGCCCGTGCTAGCTTTTGCGGGTCCGAGCGTTACGTGGTAATTAATGCCTTAGGACGACCGGCTGCTCTCCCGGCGCGCGCAGTAACGGCGTTTCTCGAACTAGGTCGCAGCGTTTTTGTCCCTGCATTTTTTCGTTTCACTTTTGTTCATGAATTGTTTATACTACATCGGCAGGTGTAAGTTACATGGCAAAGCCGGCAGCTATACTTTAAAGAAATTTGAAAAGTCCTTCTAGGAACCTTCCTGTGTAATCGAAGAGCAGACAGCGCTAGAACGAGGAAGAGAAGGGGATATTTATCAACACCAGCAAGACATTTCGAACCAGAGACGAAAAATGGAACAATGGCAAGTTGTTGAAAAGTACCGCACAACTTCACGGATCTATTGCTTCATCCCAGTAGTACATGTTAGTGTTAACGTTCAAAAACGGGTTTCTCGAAAAGGAGCCAACTTTATTTTAGTGTTATCAATTACTTGCTTTCTTTTAAAAGAAGAAAACAAACACAGTGGGAATATTGAAGAACTTTCCCGCATGAGGAAAGTTTTTTCGGAAATTATAATTCACTACCTTTAGCTTGGTCTCTAAAATTACCAGGTGCATTTAACTCTCCGAAAGTGCTACGAACAGTACTGCTGCTCTTTTCTGTTGGTGCGTTTGTGGTTTATTGTGTCTGTTGTATTCTGCGCATTTGTGTAACTTAGTTCGCGCTGTCCACCAAACCGCACCCTGTTCGGAGCTCCGTGAGTTATTGCCCATATATGCAGAACTGGTGATTCGCTAACATTCATAGGTGGCGGCGAGCCGTCATACGACTAGCAGCGCGGTTGCGCAGCGGTTAAGCGATGCGCCACTGCATCAGCAATTGGCTATTCCTGTCACAGCCACCAGTAGGGATTGTGCGAAACATGTTGCTCTTCCCGTGCAACATATCGAGCAATTTGCGCGGCGCTCCTCCGAACTTACCGAACCTTTCTCCCACTGGCTGCCGCTCGCTCGCCGCTCATCCGAACTTACTCGAGCTTACCCGAGTTATTTTTAGGACAGAAAGTGCGGAAAATTTCTGTACATGCCACACATGAGAGAAGTAACGCTTGCGCGTTACAGTTGATGTACTTTTCTAGTAATTAAGCTACCTTGTTAAGGAAATCGTTTTGTGAGCACTTCATTTGTTCATTGAAGTCGGTAAATTAGGCGATAAACGGCTTCTTTTGGCCAAACAATTCAGAAGAAAATAGACACAGCTGCTCTTTGCAGCTGCGCAAATCGCAGTGTCAATATATCGTGAAGATTTTTATTTAGCTTTTCTTAGAAACCAACCAAATGTAAACCATTCTGTACAGCCGCGCATCAAGTGTGATCGCAGCCGTAACGCGATCGACTGCTTCATATAATTTTCTATAGGGGCAGACATGAGCAGCCAGTGAAATTCCTAATTACAAAAGTTTGATTACTCACACTACACGTCGCGGTAGCTCAGTATCTATGGCCTTCGGCTCCTATATGAAGGGGGTGGAACGGGATCTGATCACGGGGGCCAAATTTCAGTGGAGGTGAAAGGCAAAAACTCCCGTCCGCTGTGGAAAGTAACTGCGCATTCAAGAACTTGCTGTGATGCCAAAAACACGAACGAATGTAGCACAAAATTTACTATGTCACTCACGACTGCGGAACTCGAGCCCCTAGGTGACGCCGCACAACGAATTTTGTGCGGCCAGGCTAACGAGCAGGCATAGGCAGTGCACACGCTGCACTGCTTGCGCACTGGTTCGTGACAGACACTGGGCATTGGAAGGGAGGTGAAGAGCTGGTTGAAGTAAAGTTGTTTCACCACAGGCTGCTTTCCAATCGCATCATTCTTCGGGACTTTCGCTGAGAGTAAGTGTGACTAAATTTAGCTCACCGCGAATTCTTGATGTTCGTATTTTCTTCACTAGAACAATAAACGACTGAATTTGCCAAAGGCAGTCCGGTATCGGAGAAACTTTAGAGCTCTTCTGAGTCAGGAAGACTAAAGTTTGAGCTTCGTGAGGAAAAATTCGTTGAAGAGCTTTTGGAATGGCCACAGATTTAATCACTGTAGGCGACACCATTCTGTGAAGTCTACCTCGCCAAGGTATCGCAAGGAAGGGATGCAAATAAAGCAGAAGAATGCTGGTTATGTTTGCTGACTGAATGTTTCTTTCTTTAATTTTAAGACTTGCCATGTGGCATAGAAAGAGGATGTTGATCGACTAAAATAATGTCGCGGAGGCTGTTCTCTTTCTGAAACCTGAGCAGGCGTAATCTGTTAGACACGAGGAAAGGTGTTTTTTCCTTGTAGCCATAAGTTCAGCTTCCAGTAATTGTCTTGTTCTTGAGTCCAGTGTTCCTGGGCACGCCCACAATAGGTGGCGAAGATTGACCTGAGCGGCCGGAGTGGAACGTTTTAAGGCGAAAGCCTTTAATGCCTCATATTGTCGTTAGCAATCCGTGTCGGCAGCCGTGTCTGCGTCCGTGTCGGCATCCGTGTCGACAGCCGTGTCGACAGCCGTGTCGGCAGCCGCGTCGATAGATGTGTCCGCGTTTTGACGGGTGTCCACCGAGATATGTGAGACAGCTACTGCGTAATATTTCAGTTTCTTCATTACGGCCCCTCTTTCTTCCTTCACTGCCACTTCCTCCCTTCCTGTACGGTGCAGTTAAGGTGTCCACCGAGATGACTGAGAATTGCAGCGCCATTTCTTTTCCTCAAAAAGCGTTGCGTTAAAAGGGCAAGGCACCGCGCCGAACGGATGGTGGCGTTCCGTGGACTCCCTGGCAGCGCTACAACACGCTGTCGCGTTCCACTCCTAAAGGTGAAGCTTAAGTGCCATTAATTAGCTGTCAGTTAGTACTGAGTGAATAATCAGTAATTAGCCACTAATTAGTAATTTGTCATTACTTCGTCATCAATTATGTGTGACGTCATAAAGTGGTGACGTCACCAGTGTCGGAAAACTCTTTCGCCTCTACGCACTTTAGACAGTCAAAGTGCCCCCTGAATTTTTTGCATATGTGCTCACTGAGTAATAGGTGTTCACTTCAAGGTTATTTGCATGGTCAGTGTGGTCAGCCCGCGATACGTTAGTGGTGCGGGAGAGTCCCAGCCTAGGGTCTCACACTACTCTGTCATTGTGGTCAGTCACATGATGGCCGCTTTGAACTGTCGGTGGAAGCGGTCGATCATCTCGTTGGCGCATGGGTGGTAGCTGATGGTCCTTGACCACTCGAACCCGATGCTCAGCCTGAGGTG
Source organism: Amblyomma mixtum (assembly GCF_055824585.1). NCBI lineage: Eukaryota > Metazoa > Arthropoda > Arachnida > Ixodida > Ixodidae > Amblyomma > Amblyomma mixtum. The sequence continues at coordinate 122,819,847 of NC_143013.1, forward strand.
CCTGAACAGATTCGATTCGAACTGTCGTCCTTGGTCGGTGGTGACGCGGCGAGGGGGCCCGAAGTGATCGATCCAGCCTGCGAAGAAGGCCGAGGCGACGTCTTCCGCTGTGATTCCCTCGAGGGGCCGTGCCTCAGGCCATTGAGTACACCGATCGATGGCGGTGAGGCAGTAGCGATAGGGTCCAGCGGGGGGAAAGGGCCCTATGATATCAAGGTGGACGTGTTGAAACCGCCCAGAGGGCTGGGGGAATGCTCTGAGCGGTACAGTGACATGCCTGGTGACTTTAGCGCGATAGCATTGAATGCAGGAGCGCGCCCAGGTGCGACAATCCTGCTGCATGGAGGGCCAGACATAGCGGTCAGCCACGAGGCGTGTAGAGGCGCGTATGCCGAGATGGCTGAGATTATGCTGCGGATTGAAGAGGCCACATGCGGGAGTTTGTCGCGGCGTTGAGAGAAGGCGCAAGTCAGAGGTTTATGGTCGGTGTAGATAGTGCAGTGCTGTGCTTTGAGAATGCGGCGAAAGTGTTGAAATGCTGCATGCTTCGTATATTGCCAGAAGTTCTCTGTAGTAAGCTGGCGAACTCGACGAGGCGGGGGTCGTAGTTTTTTTTGTGACACTGGCCGCAGAAGGCGTTGTTTTCCGAGCTTAGAGTTTCTTGGAGAAGAACGCCAAGGGATGCCAGGTGTTGTCTACGCGTTTCATAAGGACGGCGCCGACGGCGAAGTTAGAAGCGTCCGTGAAGAGCCCTAAGAGAGCGTCTGGCACAGGGTTGGGAGAGAAGCGTTGCGGTGCAGAGAGCAGCTTTGCATTCTTCTAAATGTTGCGTTAAAGCCGGTGTACACGTTACGGGTTGGTTTCCTCGTAGACCAGCCAAGGCATCATGGAGGGGAGCCTGGTACTCGGCTGCGTGTGACAAGAAACGCCTGTAAAAGTTCAACATGAACAGGAAACGGCGAAGGACTTTAGCGGTTTTGAGTGGAGGGTAATTTTGCGCATCTGAGATGCGTTGAGGTAAAGGTCGAGTTCCCTCTGATGAAACTTCGTGGCCGAGCAATTAGACGACTGAAGCGCCGAGCGTGCTGTTTGGTACATTGACGAGTCGGCCGTGGTCATGGAGGCGTTGGAAAAATAGACAAAGGTGCGTGTGGTGTGCGTAGGCGTTACTGGAAAAAAAAAACAATATGTGGTCAAGATAGACGAAACAGAAGTCGACGCCTCGGACGACTTCGTCGATGAAACGTTGAAAGGTTTGTCCAGCGTCCCTCATTTCAAAGGTCATGAAGGGAAACTCGAACAAGCCGAAAGGGGTAATGATTGCGGTTTTCGGGACGTCGTCCGGGTTGGCGGGTATCTGCGCTTAGACCTTCACCAAGTCTAGCACGGAGAAAACTTGGCAGCCATAAATGCGATGGGCGAATCCTGTATGGTGTGAACGGGGCACCTGTCCGGAATGGTGCAGGCGTTGAGGGCACGGTAGTCCCCACAGGACCGCCAGCCTTCGGTCTTCTTCGGGACTAGGTGGAGTTTCGAGGCCGATGGGCCGTGGGATCGGCGGGCGATTTCCTCACGGAGCATAGCTTCGAACTCTGCTTTGGCTATGCGAATGCGGTACGGAGCAAGGCGACGGGCGCGGCAGAAAACCGGGGGACCTGGGGTGGTCCGGATGTGGTGCACAGTGGTGGGCTGCACATCACGTGGCAACCCGCTAGGGCGCGTCAAACCGAGAAATTCGGCGAGTATGGCGTGCTACGTTGAATGATTTTTGGCACCGAGTACTTTGTTGCTTGGCTGGTGGATAGTCGTCCGCAGCACTGGTGATGAATGTCCCGTTATCGCGCCGATGAAACGGTTGTGGCGGCTGTCCGAAACGAGGTTTTAGTGCGCCAAAAAGTCTGAGCCGATGACTGCCTTGATGACGTCGGCGATGACAAAATTGCATTGAAGGCCACGGTGTAGGTTATTAAACTGGACGTGCAGGCGGAGCGAGCCGTAAGTTTTGATTGTGAACCGATTTGCCGCGCTGAGCTCGAAAGACGTAGCAGCTCGTGGGTAGCAGCAGATGTCGGCCCCGCTGTCGACAAGGAACCGCTGCTTTGTAATTTGGTCGGTGACGAAGATGCGTCGGCCTCCAGCTTGGCAGCTCGTAGTCGTGTCTACGAACTGCCGTCGGCGTTTCCCTGATGTCCAGCCGAGCAGGGTGGTCGACGTTTTCGGCCTCTGTCGCCGAAGCGTCGATGGTAGTAGCACCGGTCGTCGCCACCAGGCTGCTGCGACGGGGTGGTGTTACGGTCACGGCTTTGCGGGTGGCGCGTAGGCAAGTTTCGGTCCAGGCGTCGTTGAAGGGAGCTGAGCTATCGAGTGATATTCTCGATGCGGCGCACAAGCTCTGTGGTGTTCAGCGGTGCGGCGACAGCCTGGATGGCGGGCGGCAACTGCGGTATAGATACCTCGATGACGCGGTGAGCGATCTCGGTAAGTTGGTCGAGAGGTAGTGTAAGCTGAGCCTGCAGAATTGCCTGGACATGCGGTGGAAGTCGTTGAAGCCACATTGCTCGCAGTTAAGAATCCTGGACTTCCATGTTGCCCGCGAGAGCACGCATGTGGCGGAGGAGCTGCGAAGGCTTGCGTTCGGCAAGTTCTGCGCACTATTTGTCGCACCCTGTGGTCTTCCGAGAGTGACAGGCGGGGGATGGGTGCAGTGTTGAGGTAGTCGTAAAGGTTGACGGTTAGTTGGTTGCAAAGGATATCCCGGACCTCGTTGGCGTAGCGGGCTTCGAGGTGGGCGACGACATGATCGTAGCGGGTATGGTATTGCGTAACGTGTGCGAGGGAGAACAGTGCCTCGACTTGGGCAAACCACACCTCGGATGAGTCGGCCCAAAATGGCGGAAGCTTGACAGCGACACGCCAGACGTCGCGCGGGGCAGCGTGCTGGATGCCGTCTGCCGGGGTTTTGATACCCTCGGCGGAGCATTCGGGATGCTGCTGCATGGAAGCACTGAGTTGGCCGTGCCATTCTTGAAGCTGGGGTGGTATTCTGCCGGTGTCGCCTTTTGCGACATGTCGCATAAGGGCGTGGCCTAAAAAAGTGCGTACAGTTGCTCGAAGAAACGCAAAACGCCGCCGGCACTTTCGTCGGCGGTGCTTTCATTCAATCCGAGAAGCGACAATTTAACACTGCTGATTCACTAGCAGCAGTAGTTTCGTATTTTTGATAGCAAGAATATTTGCCATCACATGATGTCTAATGTTCAAATAATACTTGCAAATTTAATATAAACTCGCTTTACTTCATTTAAGTCTATAAAACACCGCGAAAAGGCTCCAAATCTATTTTTGTTTCGTTCCGGACGGTTGTGCTAGGTGTCGGCTGCGTTTCGGGCAGTTGCAGACGGTAGCAGTGTAGCTGGAGGTACCATTAGGCTTGCGCGCTCCAGACTCGAGAGCGTATCTCGAAAACTAAGCTGAATTGCAGCTTAAACTTTATCGTCGAAGCAAGGTAAGTCATAGCGAAAAGCAACAACACCAGTAATTGCCAGTAAACATGCCGACCGGAATCGCAAGGACTGCTGAATTGGCTGAAGCGGGCGGCTCTCGCTTGGAAGGACGCCGCCATGTTTTCACGCTAAGGGCGCAAAAGCCGCAACTACCGATTTCCTTCGTACGCTAACGCTATTCGCATGGCGAGTGGCAGTCCGGCTTAGCAGACGGTAGCCACAGTGCTGCTCTTCGACAGCCGGTAATGCCGCCGACAAGATTCGTCGGCCAAGGCAAACTGGTCGCGATGTCCGCGGAAACGCCACTCTTCTTCGCAACCCAAAAAGCAGGAAAGGAGAGTGGGATCCATGGCTGCTAGTATCAATTTCGTAGCCCGTCGCCCGCGCGAATCGCTTCAGCGCATTCCGTTGTTCGACTAAGCGTAGTAAATTGGGACGACGTCACGATGACGTAGCAGGAAGGCGGATCCGTGTCGTCACGCCGCCGTCACCGCGGCTGGAGCCAATCAGCGAAGAGCGAATGCGACATGTCGCAAAAGGCGACACCGGGAGAATACCACCCCTGTTGCTCTTGCTCGTTCATCGCGGTGCGTTGTTGTGCGTTGTCGGGGCCACCAGATGTGGAATGTCGTTTCTGCTGAAGGACGGATCCCAACGCAAAACCGTAACAACTGTTTATTCGATTAGCGGTGGCGGCGGACGTGCGTACCAACGCTACGCTCGTCTCGGTTGCGGGAAGTAAAAGCCGCCCTTACCAGCCGGGAGCCGGTTTTTTTAGCCACCGTTGGCGACACATGCCTCGGGCAACGCAGCGTTGGCCCCTGTGGTTTATCGGTAACGCAGTCTAGCGTGTACCCGTGTTACGCTGAGCCGGATGATAACGAGGCGGAGGCTGCGCGGAAATATGCGCAGAGTGTGTCGCCACACTTCTATTATTTCATACAAGTGAGTTTCAAAATAAGTAGGAAAAACGCTCCATCAAAATGGCGAAAATATTGGCAAAAAGGGGAATGAAAGAATCGCAAAAAGATAGTAAAAAACAATTGTTTAGCTAAATGTCAGAAAACACCAAGTTAGCATCAGAAAAAACAAATACTACAAGTCACGTTCTCAGCGCGGAAAGTTTTGCTTCGACAATGAATTTAATTATTGGTTTCGAACTTTTTTCAGTTCAGAAGGCAATGCATTAAAAAGAAATAATAATCAAAAGAGAAAAAGAGAGCTGCTTTTTTTGGCATATAAAAATACTCAGACAAGTGTTAGCTTCACCCAGCTGCGGTTTACTTGTTTTGTTCATTTCTTAGCTACATTTACCTGAAATGCCCTGTACACGGTGAAGGATTTGCACATCCTGTTCAATTCCCGCCAGCCTCACTGCATTCGTCATGCAGTGCATATGTCGAGGATTCCCGTTACGTACGGATATAATTCATATCCGCATATAACGGTTTCAGCTTCTTTTTGTAAGAAAAAATTACTTAGCTGCTCAGGGCTGCCAGCCCCCATAAGCTTGTTGGGCAACCCAATTGAGAGATGTGTGTACGTTTGAAGGGGCTCAGGAATTAGGATTGTGGAACGTTTGGTTTGGTTCTCTAGGACTGGCTTCCAAAAGCGATTCAGGGAATGCGCGGTGCCGCAGTCCATCATTTCGACCACCTGAGGCTTTTTAACGTGCACTGAAATCGCACAGTTCACGGTCCTCTAGTATTTCACATCAGTCTAAATCAGAAAGATCGGGTTCGATCCGGCCACGGCAGTCGCATTCCAATGGAGGCGGAATGCTAGAGGCCCATGTGCTCTGCGATGTCGGTTCACGGTAAAGAATTCTAGGTGGTCGAAATTATCAACTGCGGCGTCCTAAATTGCCTGAGTCGCTTTGGCACTCTCATCTTATAAAACCAAACATGCCATAATCCTATATCTTGTATCTGTTCAGACGTGTAGAGTTGTAAGTAGGGAAGGATCTTCCGAAAAAGAATTCCCAGCAGCCAACCAATGGGATCTTCACACGATATGAATACTTGGGCGGAAGAAGAGCTTAAAGATGCAGCCTCTCCAATTATATAATCCAATTTCCATTTTAATATTACGTTGATGCGGATAATGTGGCCGGTATGAATATAAAGACAAAGCCATGTAACGAAGCTAAGACACCTTAGCTAAGAAGCTAAGAAACACCTTAGCATGATGTTGAACTGAAGCGGTAAAAGTAAGTACGCCGGACATGTAGGGATCAAATGAAGAGGTCGCTAATAAAGCGCAATGGATTGCTAAACAGAAGCTGCGTTGGGATTAACAACGACCTCTCAGCAATTTTTACTTCCGGCTCCTGCCTAGAAAAACGTACTTAAAACAGGTATTGCAAATTTCACCAGAGGCAAGCGTAGTGCTAATTAAACTAATGAAGTCGTTGAGCCCAAGAAGCAAATTTTTGCCGTCTTGAAATGGACGATTAGAAAGCGCATTATCATTCTAAACGCGTCCATTAAAGGGACACTGAGGAGAAATTGAAGTTGGCTTCTACCGGCAGAATCCCAGCTCCTGATTACAAAAACGCCAATCATACCGACAACAAAGCTCTTGTAACGTAGAAAAGAGCAGGAACCAAAATACAGGTATCGCCGCCACAGGCCAAACTTGCAAGTACAAGCGTGATGACGTCATAGGACAAAGCAGTGTTGCTAGAACCAATGGTTCTAGCAAGTCTAGGACCCGAGAAGCAACAAATCACTGAGGCGCAGCCAATGCATGCGCAAATCTCCTTCACGTCGCCAGATGGCGCCACGTGCCCGGCAGCTACGCGCGCGCCTGCAGCATCGGGACCAATCAGCGCCTGCTCACCGGCGTTAGGGGGGATCCCGGTATTCCGCTAGCGGTAACAAGGTACACGGTATGGTAAAGGTGTCTATTTGCGAGAACTTCGTTGACGACTTCGAGAACGAGATCCATCGTAACGCTGGCAAAACGCCAGTGCAAACGTGAGCGAAGCGACTGTAGCGACAGCCGCAATAGGCGATAGATGCCTTCAACGTTCGGCCGGCGGTAGCTTTCGTTTCGGCTGCTGCTAGGCCGCACTGCTGGCCGCCAGAAATCACGGAGTCTGCGTTACGTCATGTTCACGTCATGTGTCACGTCACTTAGTCCTGTGTCGTCATAGGAGAATCCCAAGTTTGAATCAGAGCGGCGGGAAAAACTTTTTCAACTTCGAACCCAAATTTCTTAGAAATAAATGCATCTTTTGCTGCCGGCAAGTGGCAACAAAGCCATGACATGCCGAACTATCGGATTTTGCTATAAAAAGATAGTAATAGTGCTCTCCTCACTGTCCCTTTAAGGCTTCTGCGAAAGCGGCAGACAAAATGATCGTATCGCGGGATGTATTTTCAGCACCCTTTACTGTCTTCCATCTCGCAGTCTTTTATGGTCCTTTGACTCCATCGTGCTTTCACGATTTCACTGGGCTATTTATTGCCACCTTCATCGCTTTCAAGTTGCTGCTGCCGTGTGCCAATGGTACCCGAATGACTTTTCCTATTTCAATCATCTCTAAGCACTCCACGTGATTCTCCGAATGCGTGTGCCTACTCTGCCGAAAGCACAACTTTTAATCTCCCGCATGCAATGAATGAAATGTGCTTTCGATCATCATTTGCCATCAAAGTTTTGAAAAAGCAGGTATGTGCAAGTGGTGGAACTGTTGCAAATGACTAAATTTATCTTCCTTGATTTGCCAGCCATGGTATTTGATGCATATCCCTGATCGCACTTCAGACTCTCAAAAAACAGACCGCGAGACAAAGTTTGGTTGTTGTATAACGCGCAGACCGAATCATTCTTTATTAATGATCGTTGGTGCGCATTATGTTTTTTCATGCTCTATAAATCCTTACTGCTAGGGTGGTCAAGACTTAGCACTCTCCAGGTGAATACTATTTGCCGCTGTGGCATCGAGAACCTTGACGCACTCCTCGTCAGGACACGAACCAGGAAAGGCTGATTGCGGGGAATGGCAGGCGAGCCACTACACAGTAGGGGAAATAATACGAGCGCGCTACTGTTTAATAAGCGGAGAATTTCAGGTCTCTCCCACTTCTGCTGTCGGGCGGGTTCGCAGAAGGAGGAGAATAGTTGCCTTGCGTCCTTAACGACCAACCAGACCTTCCCTCACATGTGCCGCCAAATGCATTTTGGTAGTGGTCAGCATTTAGGATCCTTTCGCGCCATACAATTTATGTAGGCTCCATTCCCTTGACTTTAATGCACACATTTCTCCTTTCTGGAGCGCAAGCTTGCTCTCCAGAGCACCTTCGTGTTATGCTACCTAACTTTAACTTATTACCCAACTCTTTTCATTATTTTATGTCGTTACAAATGAGCATATGCGCCCACGTTGCAATAACGACTGAAGTGCGCTAGCAACTTAGTACGCGGCCTCATTTCAAAATGTGCAGAATTCGCCTAGATTCTATTATTATGTTATGTTCATGAAGGAAGGTCCTTTCATCATTTGCTCTCGGTTAGGTGTCAAGGTGCAATATTCATTGGATCATTAGACGCTGGCCTAAGCGTCTAATTCATTTCTTCATCTCAGTAACTGACCAAAATTGGGGGGACACTTGATCTCCGCTCTTAAGGACATACGCGAAAGTGTTAATGGGTCCTGTCAGCGGCTTACCAGCTGCTTTCTCCCTTTGCATTTCTCCCAAAGCTTTCTTTATAATGTTCCTCTTTTGTTAGTGGCGGGATGGGGCAATGCTGTACACTACTGCCTCTCTCAATAGCCTCCTGATTTCATTGGCTACTATTTAGAATTCTGTAGAACTTCTTATCCATATTGCAAATCACATTGCCCTCGTTGTCTTTTGCCGCATACATCTTGTTTTACCTATGCCTAGTTTCCTCTTCACCGCTTTTAGGCTACGTCCATTCTTTAGAGCATGCTCGATTCTCTCCATATTAAACTTCGTTACGTAGGCTGCCTTGCGTTTATTAACTTTGATATCTCTCCTAGTTCTACTTTGTCTGTTGGGTTGGACGCCCTCATGCTTTGGCGTTTCTTGATCATATCTTTCGTCTCCTGAGAGAGCTTGCCGGTATCCTGTCGACCCATCCTACCATCCACTTCTATGCGGACTCCGTAATGACAGCTGTGAGATTATCATTCAATGTTTGAACACTAAGATCGTCTTCGTCAGTTAAAGCAGAATATCTTCTCTGCAGCGAGATTATGATTTCCATTTCTTTCCCTCTTGCCGCTAACTATTTATAGGGCTTCCGCTTCACTAGTTTCTTGTGTTCCCTCTTCATATGGGGCTCTTTTTCTCTCGAACACACACACACCAATAGTCCAATTTCTGGATAACTAAAGCGCCTACAGAACTTTATGCTGCACGTTGCAGAAAAACCTTCCACAGACAGGATCGCGATCATGAGAACAGCCAAAAAATATCAAGAAAGTGGGCCGTTCAACAAAAGCATGGTTTTAAGTGCCCTTTTTGCCATTACTAAGAACTCCGTCTTGGGGTGATAAAAAGCGATCAAGATCACTTGCAGCCGTAAATAGCAGTGGAATAGCATAAATATGCAACTATAGGATATTGAAGATAAATTTTCTTGTGTAATTTTTTTTTTCGGTTAGGACATGTGTGTATGGTTTATGTTTTCTGACGGTTCAACTATTCAGTCGAACCTGAAGCTTTCGTGGCCGCTCGTAAAACGAAGGCGTTTTGCCGAAGCCTCACGATAGAGTGCGTCAGCTGCCATCGACCGACCAGGGTAAGAAGACAAACCTTATTGCAAGCACATGTAGTAGAAACTTTTTTGTCAATCAAGAAATGTGCGGAGAACCGGGTACGAAATAGGGTTCGTTTTTCCCTGAAATCCGCATTTGTGTCGTCTGTCTGTTATTTTCTCGACTACGAGAGTAAACAACACTGGATGAGAACAGTGGGAAGACACTATTTTCACCTGCCGTAAAGTTAAAGAGGGTCAGGGGTAATCATACGACGCCGCAGTTGGTCGTTCTAAATTCCAGCGCTGCTCCGGAATGCTTGGAACAGGGCTCTCTGAAAAATAATGGCATGCGTTAGCGAACTATCACGCCAACAAAAAGGCATTGCACTAAAAAAAAAACGTGCATTATTAGAGCGATTTCATCTCAAATGGTGCACAAGATGATTAAGTCTCTTGCAGACACACACAGAAAAAAACCACCCTGTCGAGGAGTTGATGCAGACGAGTACGCCTGCGTTAACCTGGCAAGCTGAGTAATCTCCAATTCCTTTCAAAAGGGCTAACCTTCTCGCCGACCTCAGAAGAGTTCAATCGTTTTGCACACTCTCAAGACCTGGGTAATTTCGCCCGGAAGCTTTGACAAAAATGCAGACATGAAGAGAACCACTTGGTTTTCAGTGAAATGACGCCCACTGAGCAAAAAAAGAAAAACGATTATCTCAACATTAGCAGAACAAGAGTACAGAAATCGTAATACAGTCACAAGGAAAGTATCGACGAGTTCCTAAAAGCCATTTTCAAGTTACGTTGGAATAATAATTGCTGCCGCGAACGTCGTAAAACCGGTCACCAAAGGAGAACACATTGAGCTTTCGTGGGATTAGGTTTTCCTGCGCCGTTTGCTCCGGTGGGGAGATCTTTGTGAGCCATTAGGACTTCGACCAAATTAAAGCCTCTAAATAAACTATAAGTGTAGCGAAACCATTTGAACTTTGCCACTTTCCTCATGCGGTGCAGCACCGTAAGAGGGTTGGTACTTCCATTGGTAAAAGGCAGCACTGCAGTCCCATGTTAGCGCGCGTTTATTTTACAATTGCTGCTGTTGGCAGCTGCCGTTCCTTAGGCAACTTTGCAAGCGACCGCTGGAGTATCTGTGCTTCGCGGGTATTCCAGGGCAACGTTTTACTGTGGCTGCGCTCTCGAAACTAGAGCAGGTACTCTAAAGGAAGTATGGGAAGTTCTACCTGAGAAAGGGCAACACGGTTCGCAGAAATGGTTTATGTGGTTTTAACGTCCCAAAGCGAATCAGGCTATGAGAGACACCGTACTGAAGAGCAACGGACATTTAAACTACCTGAGGGTATTTAACGTACACTGACATCCCACAGTACATAGCTTCCAGAATTTCGCCTCCATCGAAGCTCGACCACCACGGCCGGGATCGAAAACGAGTTTGTCGGGTCAGCAGCCGAGAGGCATAACCACTGAGCCACCGCGGCGGCGCTTTAAAGCTATCTTCGTTTCCAGAGAACAGCTTATCGAGGTGGGAAGCTTCAAACGAAAACATTCAAAATTCACCATGATAAACTCATCACTGAAACAATAATTATACTTTTGGTCATACTTAGAACAAATACATTCCCCGCAATTGATAGCTCTTTGATGCAACTGACATTAACACAAAGCACAGCTTCATGTTCTTCCTTTATACTAATATTCATTGCCTACTGCCTAAGCCTGACAACTTTTCAACTTTTCGCGCATTCCCAAGTAAGTAAACGGCTAAACGAGATGAAATTCTGCAGGATTTGAACGATGAACCAACAACTGGGCACCCCAGGTTTACCCGAAATCTACGCCACTTTGAAGGTAGATACTACTTGCCTCGATTATCTGCCGACATTGCACGGTATACGTCAAAACATGCCTTGAGTGTCGATCAAGCCAGCTGGACCCATCACGCCAACTGGACTGTCAAAGCCAGTACTACTACCGAGCAAGATTGTCAAGATTTCAATGGATCTGCTCGGCGCCTTCCTGAAGTCAACATTGGGGAACAAGTGGATCATCGTGGTGACTGATCACCTGACCGGCTACACAGAAGCAAATGTCCTGCCGTGTGGCACTACGACACTAATAGCAAAATTTTTTGTTCATCACATCCTTTTGCGCCATGGCGCCCTGGAAGTTCTCATCACGGATGGGAGAAGAGCATTTATGACCGAGCTAGCTGAAGCCATTATGTACTACGGCCATACAAGTCACCGTCGAACTAATGCATTTTACCAGCAGACCAGCGGACTGGAGAACGGTCCAGCAAAACAACGGAATGGCCCTTGCACTACTAATCCAGTCCGCACAAGATTATTCGCCTAATCGGATAACTTGACTATGAGGTTGCTCGCTATGCTCTCTATGGTAGGTTGCTCTCTATGCTCTCTAGTCAAATCTTTAGGAGAATCCCCGAAGGTGGAGTATATTTGTAATAAGGTAGTAATTACTCACTGACATCCACGCGCGCGCAGCCATACGGCTACAAGGAAAGCTATACAGCTTTCTGAGAAACTTCGTAATTAAAGAAAAATTCCTCCTCGTCATGAGTGCCACGGTTGAACATAAGGATTGGTGAGTCACATTTCTATGAAGTACTTTTCAAGGACTGATTGCATGAAAACGATCAGTGAATTTTGGCCTTTCATAAAGTTCGTTATGCATACTGCGATGGCTTTAGCTAGCACTGGGACCGCTAGTCGATCAAATAGCTTTAAGTTCTCTGTAGCTTAGCATGCAAAACGAATGAAGCTTTGGAAATTAATTTTGGTTTGCCCTCTGAATAATTATGTCACGTATACTGTAATTGTAATCGTTGCTGTAAGCAATATGTTTCATCCCCGCTGGTGAAATCTAGAAAATGTGAAACAGCGCGCCCCTCAAAAACAGTCGGCATGCCCTACGTCAATGCAACGAGGCGTGTACGTACGCTGTTGGCTTGAATATGGTGAGCGGTTACCTTATAATAAGGAAGTACGGAGAGTTGAGCAGCGCTCGTGTCTTGTCGCTTCTTCTCTGTGTCGTCGTCCTGCGGGCTCTGTTCAGTCCTGTTATAATAAAGAAGTTCAATTAGCTGACACGAACAGCGCATGAACTTACTGGGCATAAAGTGCTTCATGAAAAATTGGTAACGAGCGCTGCATAGTTCTGCAGTCTTTAACAGCAGTGCACAGAGTTCCTTGCTTTAAAGATAGATTGTTATGAGCATTAGAACTTGCATTTTGCAGCGGCACAGAAGCAGATTAACAGCTTTTGGTCCCTTTTGGCATCGAACCCATTTCTTACGGGCAGAATAACCGATAATTTTCAACCACTTGAACCTCTAATGAGTCACCCGGCGAATTTGTTCGAGATCTCACGATGTAAGTCGTCGTAACGACCTGAATGAGACGCTGAGAAAAAACTCATGCTGACCGGTGTCGAGAGATTACCGCTAGCAATGAATAAAGACACTACTTTCAATTCATATGAATGATTTTTTATAAAATCTTTGTAGGGACACTTAAGCTCCGCCTTCAGGGCATTATCTGATAGCGTTAATGGCGTAAGGGTGTGATGCGATAGCGTTAATGGCTCCCTTGAGGGTTGGAGTACTCTGCGCGCATCACTTCGCTTAGGCTCTACGCATATGCCCATCTTTGCAGAGTTGGTAATTCTCTACTCGACATTCATAGATCGTCTTATACCTCTCCTGGTGCAGTGGGGCAGCAGTTAAGCGATGCGCCAGTGCCCCGGAAGGTGATAGTTTCAAACACACTGACCGGAGGGGCGAAAGCGCTCATACGCTCACCAATACCGACCAAGAATCTTGTCACCGTATGTACAGCCTTTGTTAAAAGTTTGGAGCCCAGGGGGTTTTCTGTTGAGCCATACTGTGTTGTTCTTAAAATTTCTAGAGTTCCAAATTTCCTGGACATGAGAAGATTTCTGGTACGGCCTACTGCAATAGGCAAAAATTCCATGAATGCTCCTGGAGTCCCGATATAGCGCTGAGAAGTGAGCTCCCTGGGCTCTAAACTTTCAACAAAGACTTTATATACGTTCTTTGATCTGGTGCCGTTGCCTAGCAAACCGAGTTGCTACGCAGGCTTATCCGAGTTACTCGCTTAAGCTCGGCTAGCAACGCGGGTAAGCCTGGGTAGGGTTCGGATGAGCGTCACGTCAGCTGCGCGAGAGCTTGCTGGGGAAGAGCAAGAGGGTCGCATAATCCCTACCGGCGGCTGTGGAGGAAACAGCCACCTGCCAGTGCAGTGGCACATCGTTTAACTGCTGGGCCACTGCGCTGCTAGTGGCATGAGGACTGAGTTGAGTTCAGAAGGACCAATTCTGCATATAGGGGCATGCTGTTGTGGAATACTTGACCGGAAATAAACAGAATGCAGGAATTTTATGTCGCATACAGCTTTGATGTCCTAATTCAGTAGAACACTATGGGCAAGATTTTCTTGCCAATATTTTTAGCCGCAGAAACGGCGTGTTTTTTTTTGTCTGGAATTACGGGTAATATAATAGCAGCCCAATACCACATTACCAATACGAATAAGATAGTTACAGTAGCCGAATAGTTCTAAATCAAGGAAGTAGGCAATGAAATCAGGAGGTTAATGAGAGAGGCAGTAGTGCACAGCACTACGACATGCCGCCACTAAAAAAAGACGAAGTAAAAAAGTTTTAGGAGCAATGCAGAGGTAGAAAGCAACTGGTGAGGAACAAATAACAGCAGATCTCTTGAACGATGGGGAGGAGACCGTGCTAGAAAAACTAGCCACCCTGTGTAGACAGCGAGCGCACCAGAAGCTTGGAAGAACACTAACATTATCTTAATTCATAAGAAAGTTGACGTCAACGACTTCAAAAATTACATTCTTATCAGCTTACTGCCCATTGCCTACAAGGTGTTTGCTGAGGTAATCGCTACAGAGTCAGGAGAGCCCTAGATTTTAATGAACCAAATCATCAGGAAAACTTTCGCACAGAGTACTCGACATTAGACCATATTCGCGCAATCAACCTGGTTATAGAGAAATGCGCAGAGCATAATCAACGCCTACACAGAGCCTTTATAAATTACGAGCAAGAATTTGTCCCAGTCGAAACTTCAGCAGTCATGAAGGCATTGTAGAATCAGGGTGTAGAAGATCCTTATGTAAAAATACTGGAAAATATTTATAGAGGGTGCCAAGCTACCATAATTCTCTATAAAGTCAGCACTAAAATTCTAGTAAGAAAGGGTTCGAGGAGGGAGATACGATCTCACCAATGCTATTCACCGCCTGTTTACCCGAGGTATTCAGAGGCCTGGATTAGGAACAGTTGGGGATAAGAATTACTGAAAAATACCTTGGTAATGTGCGATTCGCTGATGACATTGCCTTGCAAGTCAGCCAGCCGATAAAATGCAAAACATGATCATTTAGTTAAACAGGCAGAGCAGAAGGTTGGTCTAAAATAATAGGCAGTAAGCCAAAATAGTGATGAACAGGCTCGGAAAAAAAGAGCAGTTTACAATTGCTAGCGAGGTGCTGCAAGTCGTACGGGAATACTTGTACATCTACTTCTGCAGGCAGTGACCGTAGATCCGTATCACGAGAGTGAAATAACCAGAAGACAAAGAATGGGGTGGATCGTATTTGGCATGTTCTCTCTGGTCATGAATGCGAATATATCAATGTCCCTCAAGAGAGAAGCAGATAACAGCTGTGTCTAGCAGGTACTTAGCCATGGGGCTGAAACGTGGGAGCTTATGAAAAGCTTTCAGCTTAAGGCCAGAGAAGCGATCTGCCGAAAGAAAAATGATGGATGTAAAGTTTGGAGACAGGGACAGGGCAGAGTGGTTAAGATGTCAAACACGGGTTAACGATATCCTAGTCGAAATCAAGAAGAAGAAATGGGCTTGGACAAGACTTGTAATGCGAAGCCATGGAAGAACGATGGTCGTTGATAGTAACAGGCTTGATCTCAAGGGAAGGCAAGCGCTGCCGGGGTAGGCAGAAAATTAGGTTGGTGGACGAGGTTAAGAAGTTTGTGGGGATAGGAAGGCCGCAGCTGGCACAATACAGGATAATTGGAGAGATATGTCAGAAGCCTTTTGTACTGCTGGGGGCGCAGTCACGCTGATTATCATGATGATGACGAAATACCGCTGTTTTTATCAGCATCATATTCTGAATGGACTCAGGTCTTTCTTTGAAAAAATTGTATATTGTCGCTTTCACGCTGCGAATTCTTTGCTTCGTATTCTCCCGCAGGCCTTAGCTTAACGACCTCTTGTTCTGGATTATCGCCGGCCGAATGAAGAGAGGTTTCGATAGTGAGCATACATGTGCTTTGCAATGAGTGCTCGTTGGGCTCTGTAGTTATGCTATAGTCCTTAAAGTCTAGATCTCCACCGACCTGCACGAGCGCCCATTGGCGCTGCACAAATTATGAAATTTAGTCGGACCACATAAAAAAAAGTAGCTGCAGCACTCGCATTCGTTTTTTGGTTATTCAAGTTTATGAAAGGCATTAAACATCATTAAACATCCAACCTTTGGAAGTAATGGAAGCACGCATCCTCTAAAAATTGTGAATAACTAACTGCATTTAACCGCTCTTCAATTTTGTTTCTTCTGTTTCACTATTACGGATTCTACTAGAGACCACAACCTGTGTCATATTTCTGCCGGCCTTCTTTTCGTTTCTCGTATTTGTTCATAGAAATCGCAAGGCTGAAATATTTTTTTTTAATTCGGGCATATGGTTGCAAAGTATAAAATAGAGCGATTAAGATTATTTCCGCGGGATAAATGTTTTGTTGGTTCAGGGAGCATTTTTTACATGTAACCACATTTTTCTGAGTCATAGTATTGGTGCTTCTTGTGGTGGCGGTGGTGTAAACTTTTAATTGATGATATAGAGTTTGGGAGCCACAGAGTGGCCCCGCTACATGGTCGGCGTCCGTAGTCCGGGACACCGCATGACGAGGCTCCGTCTCTCGCCCGTTTCACCAGAGCCCTTTGGGACTCAAGCGAGGAGCAGTTGAGGAGGGCAGTCTCCCATACCTCTCTGAAAGGGGTAGGGGAAGGGGGGAGGTGGGGATTTTGAGTACATGCCCACACCATGTGGAACATATCACAGGTCTCCCCACAGTGCGGGCATCACCCATCCGTGTTAGGATCGTAATGTTTTATGACTGCAGGACAGAGTAGAGTACCTGTCTGCAGGCACCTTAAAGTTCGCCCCTCCGTCATAATGAGCCCCTTTGCAGGGGCCTGGAAAAGGCGGTGGTTGTTGCTATAATGCTTGCAATGCTATAATCTTGTGGTGTCTTTTTACAGTGCAAACCGATAATGCGGAGACTGCTGGTAATCGCGCAGCAGTTGTTATCATTCGAGTTCTCATAGAGGAGGAGGAGGAGGGCAATGTGGTGTAGACACTACGGGTATGGCACAGAGAGGAATGTGTCAAGGAGGAGTGCGAGCCTGTGCATTATGCCTAGCGCTTCTTTCCTCGTCGTAGGCACCGCGGTCGTGTGCGATCACGTGATGCATTTTGTCCACACGGCCCACGCTTCCCTCCTCGTGCATTCTTCGTGGTCATCAGACGGAGTTCCCGATCGCGACAGAATGCCGTCGAACACCTCGAAACCACAGTGAGCTAAACAACTTGAAATCCTTCAAGCTCCCAATTGGCGAGTGTCAATCACACATTCGGAAACCTCCTCACTTGTGACTTTATCGTTGGCGTCACGAAGCACAAGCAATTCGTGGTCGATGTCGCTAGAGGAGAGCTCTTTTTCCAAACTAGCCCATTGCTTTCGACCGGATGGTGGAAAACGTTCATCAACATTATGTGCAACTGGCAGGGCAGTGAAGATGTCGTTTCTGTCAGAAGCACACAGTTATCTATTCATAAAGAAGACATAATCACTACACAATAAACAGAAACGCGCTAAGTGAAATAATGACGCGATGAAATCCAGTCATATGCAGTCCTATCATGCAAAAATTAAAGAAAGGCCCAACATCAAATACAAGAAAGCAAACCCACTCCGAAGATGCTGTGGACGTTCTTTCCATCTGAATATCTACGTCTCCTTCCCCATGTCATTTTTTTCTCCCTTCGCTACAGCCACGCACATTGTTTGTTAACATATTTTACCTTCTAAACAAAATGCCTTTCTTTGGAGGCTATTTAAACTCTCTACGTCCCTTCCTTGTTTCTCTCCAGCACTTTGTTTTTCTTTTCAACACTGAGAACTACTTCTCTCTTGAAAAAATTGGAATAGAAAAGGAACGGAGATGTGAGAAACGAGCAGTACGAAAACGAGGCCCTGTCAGCGTGCCTTAGGCGACAGGAATGCTTGCACTTTCCTATAAGGGTTGCTGAAAACCACCCATATCAGCAACCCTGGACTGAAACAGTGGCTTGAGATGACACGAAGAGCTTTGCCCACTGGCGACACGTTTTAACTGAGCGCACACTAGAGCCGAGATTGAAGCGTCTCGTGTCGCAGACTAGTTTTGGCGGGAGCGCCCTATCCCTCTAAACCTTATTTCTCTTCGCACTAAAGAAAGCTACACTTATTTGTATGCCCGTGTTTTGACCAGTGAGTTTGTGGAGTGCATTCTTTTCTGCGTCTCTGTAGTTGTAGTGTCAGCCACGGCTGTCCCAAGGCACACGCAAAGGTTAAAGACCGAGGAAACTGCAGGGGTTTTTTCAAAGTTCACAGTCAGGAAATGCGGCGACTCAGTACGTCAGCCACTGAAACCTCTCTCAGAATGATGCCGCGCTTTACTAATCCACTGCAATTTTCCGGATTCCAGGAAGCTTATCCTCTCTCGCGCCACATTTGATTCACCGCAAGTTGCAACATCTCTATTTCGAGTCTTAATCATGGCGCAAAGCGGATATTACTGCAGAACACACAGCCAACTTTTCTCTGTAAATATGTTGTCTGTTGCCCAGATTGGATAGAAAGCACCGCTGTTGTTAAAGTTCCGGAGACAAGTGGGCGTCGGTGCGCTACACATTACGTCCCTGGTCTGGAGATTACATGTGAACGGCGTTTTTTTTTCTTCTTGTGAAGCCGCCCTATCAGAAACTTTTAGCGTCTTCTCCTCTGCTCACGTAGGATTTGCGGAATACCCCGTTTCAGAAATCCTCGTCCTCGTGGGGAAAGAAGTTGCTGACTGGGCGTGCAGTGTTTGGACAGTTCGCCTCCAAATGCCAAGTTTTCCCGAATGTCGCACTGGAATTGACAGGGAATCTTGAAAAATCTGATTCAGTGCACAAATGCAAAGCCAGCCCGCTTATAGAAAGCGCAACTGAGCTCATAGTCCGCACTGAGGCGGTGAATTTGAAGCAGCTACGTATATCTGCCATGACAGGGGCCCAATCCCATCGCACGTTGGTTGCGAGGCAATCGGCCGCACACTGAGAAGTGAGGCCTGCACTGACACCGTATTTACGTATTATAAAAAAAAAATGAAGAGTGACCAAGACAACGGAAATGTCCACACTAAAAAACACAAACCTATTAGCTCTGGCGATGCGATAGAGCGAGATCGAATAACACCTCTAAAGGACAGTCTTCGCGCCAGTATCGTCTCTTTTTGCTTTTCGTATTGGACGTGTCCAGTTCGAGTTTTATTTGTTGGTACGTGACAGAATTGCGCACTTCTAGAAGGCACGCCATATTGCCACGTATCATTGCAGTGTTTGTTCGTTCACGCTCAAGGCAGCAGGAAAGGGTCGTTATCACTTTTGTTCGTGGCGCGAGAAGCGACCAGACTAATCTCGATTGTTCGCAGCCTTGAAAGGCTGCATCTAGGTTTTTCCAGATTACCGTAGATGATCTTGACCTGTTATCTGGAAGTTTCCTTGCCGGCTTTAAATTGAGCGATGCCGCGAGCGGCGGACATTCGTAGTTCGACGATTGACGAGCACGCTTGTTGCTTACGCCGCCACCGAGTGATTCAGTTATTTTTTCGTTAATGTGCGTTGCACACTGACGTCGTTGACTGCCAGCGTGCCCGATCTGGATGTTGATGAAACCCCGCCCTCCAGGATGTGTGAAGCACTAACGGTCGCTGCGCTGACCCGCGAACAACTCCAGAAAACGAGACGGGCACGCTGGCGCCAACTGACCTCAGCTACGCTTCCTGCAGATGTCAGGGACTTCGGCTGGCTGCGAGGCTGGCGGGTCCTGCCCACAAGAGACCGCCTTGCGGCGTGGGGCGTGGCGCCCTCCGCCCGATGCCCGCAGTGCGGTCTGCTTGAAACTTTGCAGCACGCAATGTTTGAGTGTGTAGTTGCGCGCACCTTTTGGACATTAGTGTCACGCATGTTTTTAACCCGCCTGGAAGCGCGCACTAGTTCTCCCGAAGTGTTTCAAAATATGCTCTTGTGTGTCGGCATGTTCGTTTTGTGGCGGCAGCGTGGAGTGGCATCCTTAAATGGGCGTCCGCAAAGAACAATGTTCCCAATGTTGCAGCGCCTGCGCACGCGCCTCTTTGAACAAGCATGCATGGACGCTCTGTCAATGAGCGAGGCTGAGTTCTTGCGCAAGTGGTCGACATACTTTATCGTCCTGCGTGGCGGTCGAGTATCGGCATTTTTACTGCATTACTGACGTGCTCAGTGCTGCGTCACTGAGCATGTGCTTGACTGATCAGAGCATTAAGTTCATCTGTTTTGTTTTGTATTTTCTATGTTAAAACAGAAAAAATAAACTTCTCTTTCTACGCCGCCACCGAGTGAGTCAGTTCTTTTGCGGGCCCAAGTCAGCCCAAATAAAGAGCTTCGTTTGCAAGTATTTCTGGTGTCTTCCTGACCGCTGGACTGCCGTCACTACAACGTGACATCTGGTGGAGGTGCTGGGTAGCCTTTCATGTACCGGACACCCCCTACAAGCCGTGACGCCAGCCCTCTGAGTCATCAGCCGCAGGACCTGAGTCCAGTCCACCGCGCTAGCCGACGCCTGCAAGGGGACGCACCAGAGTTCGGGAATCTGCCGGACCCTACCCGGAAGCGGAAGCCAGCCGTAACGTCTACCATGAGCTTGTGCCAGACGACGACTCCAATCATTCTTCACCAGCCCCGGGTGCCACCAACCTCCGACGCTACAACCTGCGCCGACGAGACACGCATTACAAGCCAGGTGATCGTGTTTGGATATGGACGCCAGTTCGCCGCCGTGGATTGAGTGAAAAGTTGCTGCGACGCTACTTTGGCCCGTACAAGGTTCTCCGTCGCATCGGCGACCTCGACTACGAAGTCATCCCCGACGGCACGGCAGCATCTCAGCGACGCCGCACACGCCCGGAAGTCGTACATGTCGTACGCCTGAAGCCTTAATATGAACGCTAAAGGACTGGAAGTTTTCATTGTCCGTGTTTATTTTCATTTTAAAGCATCGAGACGATGCTTCTTTGGAAGGGGGGTAATGCCACGTATCATTGCAGTGTTTGTTCGTTCACGCTCAAGGCAGCAGGAAAGGGTCGTTATCACTTTTGTTCGTGGCGCGAGAAGCGACCAGACTAATCTCGATTGTTCGCAGCCTTGAAAGGCTGCATCTAGGTTTTTCCAGATTACCGTAGATGATCTTGACCTGTTATCTGGAAGTTTCCTTGCCGGCTTTAAATTGAGCGATGCCGCGAGCGGCGGACATTCGTAGTTCGACGATTGACGAGCACGCTTGTTGCTTACGCCGCCACCGAGTGAGTCAGTTCTTTTGCGGGCGCAAGTCAGCCCAAATAAAGAGCTTCGTTTGCAAGTATTTCTGGTGTCTTCCTGACCGCTGGACTGCCGTCACTACAAAGTGACAATATTAAGGTGAGGGTGGCATGTATTCTGGCCACCTGGTTTTTTTAACGTCACGTCCATTGAAATCCTCAATGCGTTCTCATTAAATCGTTCTCGCCTCGCTATTTGGTTGGTTTTTGTGCTCCACTAGGAATGCCATGTGCAGACTTCCTCACACTTATGTACAGCGCCCGAGCATACAGTAGCTTTATAAACAAAACGATGCCTCGCTGCAGCCGCTTGGTTCAATATATATAGCAAAACTTTCGCGGAAGTACAATAACATGTAGTTGTAGGTCGTAAGCATGTCATGTGAAAATCATAGGTGGCTGTCTCACATCAGGTTTGCCTCACTCGCACTAGTGGAGCGCAGTGCAGAAGTGTGACGCATACTACCGCCTTCCTAGCAATGACAGTGCAAATGCCCATATAAAACCGCATTTAAAAATCGTCAAAAGAGAACGCGAAAATAGGAGAGGGAAAAGAAGGCAGGTTAATTAGAGGGGCTAGCGTTTCGCAACCTGGCAAAAAGTCTCAAACATAAAAGTTCAGTCCCTAATTTGCGTGCTACATTACCATAATGATAATAAAAACTGCGCTAAATGATATAATGAAAGTATTACGCTAGCTCCTTCATTCTCTTCCTACAGCCGGTCGTCTGCAGGTTAAATGGACAGTTTGTTCAGAATATAATATGAACATTCAGTGCTTGACAATCTGCCGACAAATATTCGAGGCCATGTGCAATTTTTCCCAACGTTCCGGACCATTGAAACGGCCCTGCGCAACAGAAATTTAGCTGGAATACCCACCGAGTTTCCGCATCATAAATGCGCAAGCCGGTTTCCCGCAATTCATAACTTAGTACGAGATGCGTTAAGCTGGTTTTCCAGGTGTGTGGATCGATGCTGTTCAAACAAGTTTTGTCATGGCACAACATTACTCAGTGCGAAATTTTATGCGGCACGGGAACTGCTTACGCTGGAAGTCGCGATTCTTTCCGGGTTGAAGAACATACCATTTGCTTGGTATGCGCTTTGCAACAGAAACGAATGCTGCAGTGCTAGCTGTAGTTGTAGCGTGGTGCCACTAATTTATGCGACGGGCACTGTTTTCTCTTAGAGAAGGCAGCAGGAAGGGCTCCTAGATAGGGACTTCATTCCTGTGGACGTTCAGAATTCCGGTTCCGCCTCATACGCGAGGATATTGCAACGTGTAACATTCCGCGAGTTTCTCAGGCAGACAACCATGCTACCCACCAATGCCAAGAGCATTAAATGAAATTAATATCGTATTTGCTTCATAATATTCACACACTCTAGAGTAGTTAGAAAGTAAAACTTTTCTGCTTACGTAATTAAACTACGTCCTCCATCTGGTGCTCGGAGTGCTGATTGCAATGGTGAAACCGTTTTTACCTCCGATTAAATGTTGCAATAATGAAATCACTGCTTGCCGAATGTCTACACCAGTATATTTTCCCCACGGGATAAGTATCCAATAAAAATGCTACGAAAAGAATCAGAGAAACAACAGTAACCTCGTCAGCTCTCTAAGAGTTCCTCTGTTCCACATGTTAAAGGACAATAAACACCTTGTTTTATTGCGTGTCTTTTTTTTCAAATCATGCGTTAGACGTTAAAATACATGGATCACCACCTGGTATTTGTCTACAACGGCTAAATAATTTATAACTGTGTTTTTGCTGTTATACGGTTTACGCTTTATTACCAGAACGACGGCTTTGATGTCTTTGTTCACACTTAGGCCACGTGAGGCCAGGAAAAATCTGCAATATGAACACAGATGCCTAGTTTTAATTCCCTATAACGCTTCAACAAGCCTGCTTAAAAAGGTGGAATTAAAATAAAGGACACATCAATAGTTATATTGGTGTTTTTTTGTGCTTCACGTGGCCTAAATGTGAACTGCATATGTCACAACTCTAGTGATCAAACCGAAGCAGGAACAGCATCAAGATGTAATTCAAGTATAAATTATTACTCGGTTCTAGACGAATACCATTCGTTCATTGATGCAGTCTAATATTTTGGCGTCTTTAGCCTTTTAAGGTTTGCAGGAACTTGTTACTGTTTGGCTTCGTGCTGAAAGCTGTGTGGTGCTGGTGGTGGTGACAACGTTTTAATGAACTAAAGGAGAGTTTGCAGGCCAAAAATAACCCTTTATATAAGTGGAGTCCTTAGTCCGGGACCCCGCTGGACGAGGCCGCTACTGTGTTGTGTCAGAGCAAACTCATATGCTCTTTCAGGAGAGCATTATGCGGCGCTTCAGGGGTTAAAAGTGAGCGGGTTTAAAAAAAAAAATGCTGCCGAGAGCGGAAACTGCGTTGAAAAGCGGTGTTCCTTCATTGAGAGTGATAGGTGAAACTCATGAATTGCGTTTTCCCCGAATATGTGTTTTGCCCCATATTTATCGGATAAAATATTGCCCTGAACATGTTACCAGACCTTGTGAACGCACACCTTAAAATGTCAATAATTTTTTACAAGAAAGTGCGCTCATTATGCGTGTATATTGTTGCTACACTCGAGTCAATGCACTCAAAAGGCATTTAAGACCACCACCCATCCCAGCTTTTACATTTCGTAAAGCAATCCCGCGGTCTATTTGTTCATTTACGTACAGGGCAATTAAACGTGCGCAAATGCGATGAGCACCATTGTACTATATTTTCCTCTTTGGTCCCTTGGCCTAGCGCTGTTCGCGCAGCGTTCTTCCCTGGGCACCATTTAGCGCTTTAGGTGTTTCCATAAAGGCCACGTTATCGGGTAGCAAAATTTACTTTTTTTACTTTTCTGCTGCCTGCCACTCCACCGAATCACATACCGGCGATAAATAGTGAAATAATACTTTGACCGCTCATGAGATAACTATAACATGAGATGGTGATACGCCATGATAAATTTACTGAAATAAACATTCATACATTTTTTGATTACCTAAACACCTTGAATAAACAGCGCGAACGACGACAAGCACAAGAGACAGGGAAACGGACGGCACAGCGCTGTGCCGTCCGTTTCCTTGTCTCTTGTGCATGTCGTCCTTCCCACGGTTTATTCAAAATGCTTAACCAACTAGCCCGCCAAAACGTGTTACCTAAGCACGTTTTTTTCTTTCTTACTAGAGCTGTTTATTCAAAATAAAATAAAGAAACCAACTCAAGAAACACTGTGGATGTCTAGGAGCACAATACTGCTAAAAGCAATGCGAATCACGAAGAGGTGTTCAGCTCCTCATGAATGTAGGGAAATTATTTTTATTATTGATCCCTAGAATATAGAATACCACTTTAATTTGCACTTCAACAGCATCAATCCTACTTCATAACGAACGGTAAATACGCCCGCAGACTTTCCTCGTGTCAATATTTTTACGCGGTTGAAATTGATATGTTGTTACGATTAAGTGTTCCGTCTTCGATTGTACCGGATGCCATATCTAATCACTTTTTTTGCTCTTCGTGCTCCGCGAAATATCTCGGGCTTTTTTCTCACCTGTCGATGAGATTCCGGTGTCTTGCAGTTCAATGGAAATTAGGTGAAGTCGACCCTGCGTGTAAAAACGAAAACCTACTGTCTCTTCTCCAGTGCCGGTCACTTTATTTAGTACCTTAGTCAGAGAGATGGATAGCTCTCCAAGAATTCCGGGTGCTTCGTTTCTTGCGGGACACATGTTTGTACTCGCGGTGCTGTCCATATGTGCCACTAGATATTCGTTTCTCTCTTATATCCACGTCATCACACTTCATAACCCTCTTTCATACCCTCTCCATCTTCTCCAGTGCAAAGTAGCAGGAATGAAAATGATACATTATGCGGGCATATCTGCGTCTTTCTCAAATAAACCTCTCTGAATTTCGAACTCAATATCAGCTTATTACATTCGGTACCGTTTATTGCATTCGGTACAAAACGTTCAAGCATTCGGCAAAAAGGTGATCAAAGCAGCATTTTTGCAATTACATGGGTTGGAGGCAAAATGAAAAGACACGACAGGTTCGGGGGAATATTGACGGCCGATGAGCGGGAAGCAAACAAAAATGTAGAAGCGGGAAAAAATGCAGGGCTCGAGTGCCTCGGAATTACGATATACAGCAGCACTATTTTGCGTTCTGCTTTTGACGTGAGATTTCGCACAAGCGGCTGTATTTTTTCAAGCCACCCTTTTTTTCCTCGTGTGCAACTTCCTCCTGTCCTTCATCTTCGTCTTTTTCAAAATTACACCTGCATAACAAGAATAACCTACGTGGAGATGTATGCACGCAGAGCGCACATTCAGAGCAGTCCGTACTATTAGAGTTGTGTAGGAGGCTTTGGTCCGGTTTTGCTACAATGGTGATATTTATTTTTACACACATGACCATGAGATCTTCGATGCCGACGGGAAGGTGCCCTGTATAAAATCTACCCAGTCAGCACTCGTCAATGCATTTCAGTGCAGTAATCTTTGATGCAGTATCCTTCCATGCAGTCGATGCAGTAAACTTCAATGCTGCCCTTTACTACACGATCTGCAGTGAGAGCAATGCCAAGCGCTTGCAGGAAATACTCGGACGAAAAGAAATGCAGTGACGCAAAGGAGGAATACATTAAAAACATTCTTCGTGCCACCGGATCTAATAGCATTCGACCTGGGGCATCATAGGCAGCCATGCTAGCGCAGGATGGAGATGACGACAACGAATACAAATTACAGCGAACTGCAAAGCAACATTACCTTGGCACCAATTTACCTTCTTTTGGCTCTTCTCTCTGAACCATGGCCTATCCTACGTCGTGGCTATGTGCCATGACACTAAAGCTAAAACAACAACAACAACAATGGAGGCTGCGTTTCCTGGTATGTTCCCACTATAGTTTTACAGGCTACCATGCTTCAGCCGGTCCAATGTCACGGGAACCGTTAATTTCGAGACAATCATGCTCCTGTTTGAAGCACAAGAAATAGGGCTAGTTGGTGCCGTCTTAGTGCACAATGAAGAGCGCGGAGGCTGCGATTCTTTCATTTCATTGCACATGCACTCAATTGTTTTAATAAGCCTTGAGAATATCATGGGAACAATAGCATTTGCGATACTCTTTACCTGGACAAGAGCCGGTTAAGATTACCTTGATGGTGGTATACAGTGTGTGCCACGTGAACGTATCTGTGTAAAGCACATTCTTCGTAAACGCTAAAAGTGGCTAAGTGCTACGGCTGCTTCGCATTCGCCATTTCTCTCCTAGGCAGGATGGACATTACACAAGGCACTAAACTATGAAAGTGCAGCCATTAATTAAGTTGTTTAATTTTCAATTTCTTCTGAAGCAATGGCGAAGCTTACAGTGGAGCTTCGTACGGGCTCACCATAATAGGGTGGTACTGTTTTCATATTTGTAAAGGAGGCCGCCGATTTTGCGGTCAGGTTAGGCCAGACCTGATACCCATAAACACTGGCATGTATTGCCTTTCTGTGCACCGATACCGGACCTGAAAGGACAAATAGTGCCAGAAGTGTTACTCATGTAATACCGTTAAATATGATGCTGCCTTGATGCCGAAATCACACTGCATAATTCATTCCCCTCGTTTTGCAGTGCAAGCGTGTAGCTTCTGCTTCGGCGCCGGCACATAGAGAGAACACAAAGCCCCATGTGCATATTGATCCAATCTGGCGCTCCCCGTTTGGTCACGAAAAAATTTTTACTTTCACTGAACCAACGGGCAGCCATCAGCTTTGACTGACGATTGTATGTGGATTTCCGTGCTATGCACCACAGCTTGAAGACCGCAAATGATAGCAAAGAAACAGCTAGGTCGGTTGTTCATATGCTGTGTCAGAATTTCCAGGCACTACAGCAGGAATGCACGTGGCGTCAACGATTTCATGGAACGCGTAATCAAATATGACATGTGGGAAGCCAACACTCACCGAATCGAAGGACCATAGCGGATTTTTTTATCTGTGCTGTTCATAAATCCGTGATTAATCAAGTGCTTATTTTTACAGATAAGGGACTAGAAAGCCGAAAGAAACTAGAACCTGCCTCTAGTGCGAGTTCTCGCACAGTTTCCGCCTCCGCCATTCAATCACGCTCTCACGTGACACTCGCAGTAAAACGGAACGGGCTACGTGCACCGCTATTGACGAGGACGGCACTGGTGAACACGCTCAAGGTTCGGTTACATTACACATAAAGGCCCCCGAACGAATATTGGTAAATCGTCACGTTAGCTCATTTGGTACACTCTTAGAACTAAAGGAGTGCAGAGGAGTGCCCAGAACACACTTTGAAGGAGTATTCGCTTGTCCCATATTCCACTCCTTTTTCCAGAATAAAATTGCTCCCTCTGGACAAAGAGTGATCCAACACCTACTCAAGGAGTACTGTACTACTCCTGCAATAGAGTACAGGCACTCCTCCGAGGGAGTAAAGCTACCACATTGAAACAGCATCCTACTACTCTTTCAGGTAGCGTTCCAGGACTCCGTTTGTTAGAGTGACTATACTCCTTCAAGGAGTATCAGCCCAGATCTTATTTTACTGCTTCAAAAGGAGTTTCACGTGTTTTCAATGTATCCTACTAATTTTCTTATTTCACATATTCTTCAGAGCAAGTTGGTCATATGTTTTGCAGGATCCACCTGCGCTACATCTATAAAAGAGTAATGAGCAAAAGGGATTATAATCTTTGAGTAGAATAATTTTTGCTCATACAACTACTTTATGGCTACACTACAGTTTGCACATTAGTATGGTGCTCTGTCAGCGTTGGGAATAACAATGGTTCAAGAAATAATAACACAAATGTACAACACTGATAACTTTTATTTCTCAAGTCATTGCTGTGATTGCTGTGGCTGCCCAAAACACGCTCGGGAGGCGCTCGCTAGGATCAAGCCCCATTAGTGTCTCAAGCAGCAGACAAGCCCGCTTTGTTTTTGGGGTGTACTTGACATTAAATGCCAAGAACACTGCCAAAAGCAAAGTCTACCAAATCCACCGCAGTGTGTAAGCGCTCAAAAGCGCTCAAAAGAAACTAAGATGCTGGATGATGCCGTAGCTTGCTCGGCTGAGTGAAGGAGCTTTGGCTATGCGTGCATTTCTCCGGGTGCCTGCAAACATGAATGATAATAATGCAAGTAAGAGTCAATTCCAATGCCCTCGTCATACTATCCTGCATATAACCCCACGAAAAAAAAGAAAGAATACAACTAGAATGTACTGATCGTGTGTGCCATGTCGCCACTAGTGTGTACCTATATTGTGACCAAGTGCAGACACCTTTCATTGAAAACCTTCATTCAGAGCTACAATTTTATGAAGCCCAATACAATTATCACTATGCTAGTCCTTTCAAAAGCTGTGTGCATGTAAAACAAGCACATATTTACCAAATGAAAATTTTAACATGAGCAAGCTCTTCTGCAAGTATCATGATCAGCCTGACTACGCCCACTGCAAGGCAAATTCCTCTCCCATGTTCTCCAATTAACCCTGTCCTTCGCCAGCTATGTCCACCGTGTTCCTGCAAACCTCCGCCCATGGAACTTTTTGCTGCTTCCTGCTACGCTTGCCTTCTCTTGGAATCCACTCCGTTACCCTTAAGGACCAGCGATTTTCTTGCCTTCGTCTTACATGCCCTGCCCAAGCACCCTTTTTTCTCCTGATTTCGACTAGGATGTCTTCAACCAGCGTTTGTTCCCTCACCCACTCCGCCCGCTTCCGATCTCTTAACGTTACGCCTATCATTTTTATTTCCATAGCTCGTTGCGTTGTCCTTAACTTAAGCTGAACCCTCTTCGTTAGCCTCCACGTTTCTGCCCCATAGGTGAATACCGGTAGGATACAGCTGTTGTATACTTTTCTCTTGAGGGGTATTGAAAAACTGCCATTCATGATCTGAGAGAACCTGCCATATGCACTCCACCCCATTCATATTCCTCTAGTTATTACCCTTCATGATCCGGATCAGCGGTCACTACCTGCTCTAAGTAAATGTATTCCCTTATCACTTCCAGTCATTTCTAAAACCACACCTATTGTGCTTGACGGTTTCTTGTCATATAATACACTGTGCAGTTTAAAATATAGGGTAGCCTTGAATCGGGAAAACACTTAAACCAATGACAGTTTTCTTGCTGAAGAGAAATGGCTGTTGCAATTCCTGTTTCTCAGATACCATTAACTGAATTTCATGCTCTAAAATAGTGAAGGAAAAATTCAAAATTTTTCATCTCAAAGAAGCAGACAACAAATT
Organism: Amblyomma mixtum; assembly: GCF_055824585.1. NCBI lineage: Eukaryota > Metazoa > Arthropoda > Arachnida > Ixodida > Ixodidae > Amblyomma > Amblyomma mixtum. The sequence goes on from NC_143013.1 coordinate 122,849,186, forward strand.
TCAGTTTGGTTTGGGTTGGTTTATGGGGTTTAACGTCCCAAAGCGACCCAGGCTATGAGAGACGCTGTAGTGAAGTGCTCTGGAAATTTCGACCACCTGGGGTTCTTTAACGTGCACTGACATCGCACAGTACACGGGCCTCTAGAATTTCTCCTCCAAAGAAATTCCAGCCGCCGCGGCCGGGATCGAACCCGCATCTTTTGGGTCAGCAGCCGAGCAAATTTCAGTTGCATATTTTTTTTTGTTTTTAATGATGCATAAGGCATTACTATCCACGGATAACCACACAGTATTCGCCTATGACTGGTAAATAATTTGTAATTAAATATCTTCTCTCTCCTGCTTCACTTTTAAAAACTGAGCAATGGCAATGGCATCAAAGGTCAGTATAAGCCAGGGGAGTCATGAGGAAAACTGCAATATAATTGCGGCTCCGTCATTCATTGTGATTCCGACTCTTAAGGCAGGCTGGCTTTAGCATTGTAACTAATTAAAACGATGAAGTAGCGATATCGTAGCTTTTTTGTGCCTTCCATAACCTATACTGAACATTGATGTCATAGCAATTGCTATGCTATTGAAACAGGGAAGAAAAGAAATCTGGTTGTAATTATTTAGCGATTGGAGACGAATACTATGCAACAATTCTATGTATACGAATGCCCAGCACGTCGCTACAAAGAACACACATAACCAAAAATTTGGTGTTTATACTCATTTAAGGTAATACTACTTCCCACGCAAGAACACGACCGCCATGTGTAAACTTTTTGCTTTCATAGTAATAAAATCTATCCAACGACAAGTTAGGCCCAGCATGTCTGCTCTTTATAAATATGCAATACTGACAATGTTTGACACTAGCATTTGGCATGAACGAGAGCTGTGATTACTTCGCACATTACGTGCCAGTCCATACTATTAAGCACAATTTAGATTTGCAAATGTAATGTGTAATTCTCTATGACTGCCACGTTAGTGCACAGCAAACCAATGAAGTTGTCTTGCATTTGCAATGTTCTCACTTCTTTTATGCAACACTGATCACTTCAGTATATCTGCATCGTTCTGTTAGACGGCCACGGGATAGCTAGAATTAAGGCTATTTTATGTGATGGAAACCATTGACTAGACAACAAAGAAGAAAAGCCTCAACTACTGTCCTGGTGCTGGGACGTCTAATAAGAGCTCAGAAAGACTCGGTTTCAATACGCCAAAACCTCCGCATAACATTACCCTGTGCGAAAATACCCCACCCCACCCTAGCTTAATTTCTGTCCACATGCACCAAGGCTCACTGCACCTGTTATAAATATTGCCCTAAATATTGCAATCAAGCTGCCCGGGTATGCATAGGCTATCTGTGCATGGAGAAAGAAAGAAGTTCTTAGGAATGTTTCACACCAAAAACAGAAAAAAAGGCAGCCTGTTTCTCAGAAACAGCTAAGAGCATGAAATGGTGTGTCCAAAAAGATTAGGCTGCTTTGTACTTATTTATGACAACGAGAACTGTCAGAGCTGCGCTTTCAAAAATTCAGGAGCTTTGTGCACAAACGTAGCTTCCGTATGCACGTCTTGCAGCACCAATGCTTCCGAATTGAAACGACCGATGAATATGCACAGGAAAAAGCAAATAGAGAGCGCTTGAATTTAAAGGAAAAGCTACCTTGCACAATCAGAAATTTCGCGACAGAACCTTCCAAACAGTGACGTGTACTGGTTGCGGTATACCGAATATATACCTAGCAAATAAGTGTGCGATTTGTTAACGAGCGGGATTCTGTGGCGGCAATGCTACAGCTCCAATTCCGAAAACCTAACGCTGCAAAAATTGAGTTTTCAAAATACGTGCGAATGCACGATACACTTTTGCACGCATTTAGAACTTTCAGTTGTGAAACACAGACAACGAATCTTGTGTATGCGTCTTCCTTGGCAGGTAAAAAAATTCTTCTATAAGTCTCCAGTTTGCCTGTGTACTCCACAAATTCTAGGATCCCTGTCCGCTACATGTCAAATTTCACTGAAGCGAAAGTAATACAACCGACAGCTGATGATCTGCTAGGGCAACAGGATTTCAAAAGTTTGATAAGGGCAGTGGGAGTCCAATCCAGGTGGAGTAGTGAAATTTGACTAGTAACAGACAGGGATCCTCCAATCTGTGGAGGACACCGGCAAATTGGAGACTTGCGGAGGAATTTTTTTACCCGTTAAGGAACACGCATACACAAGAGAGAACCACAGAGGACTACGGCTTTTACCAGCCCTTGTCCTGTGCGGTTCTCTCTTGTGTATGCGTCTTTTTTGGCTGGTAAAAAAATTCTTCCATAAGTCTCCAATTTGCCTGTGTCCTCAACAAACCGCAGGATCCCTGTCCACTACTAGTCAAATATTTCAACTCCACCTGGCTTGGACTCCCACCGCCCTTCTCTGTGGAGAAAGGGTGACAGCAGCTGGCAAAGGACAAGGTTAACTGCAGATCAACTGGGGAAGCATTATCCTGCACTGATTTTGACGGCAGGTTCACAAGACAAACAAAATCAACTCGAGGAGCGGGGTGCACATCATGCGACTGAATGTCAATGGCCAGTGAAAATGGCACCAGCACTGTGGAATGCACATGCAGAAAACGAGCCGCATTTTTTTGTCAACTTTGAGTAGCAGTCTACAGCACTTTTAAAGAGCAAAGCTCTCAAGTATGGCAACACTGGCACATTTTTTTTTTACTGGGTGAGGGTCGTCGTGAGGGTTGAAGTCCATATTTCTTTTCCATCCACTGTGTTAATTGCGAGCCATGTTTACCTAATAGGGGCTGGGCATCTAACATCACCGTTATTTCTTTGCAGCAGTTAAAACAATACAGCATACATTTTATAACATGCTTAACGAATTTTTGAGAGCAGCATGCTTTTACCCTTCTACTAATTGTTGCTACTGAATCAGTTTGGCGTTGACAAAAGATCTGTAATAAGGAGTAATTACTCATTGACATCCACTCGAGCACAGCCAAATGGCTACAAAGGAAAGCTATACAGCTTTCACAGACACTTCGTAGTTAAAGAAAGATTCGTCCTGGTCCGGTGTTCGAACTCAGAACCACCACTTCACTGGAGCAGTCGCTCTAACAATTTGTCCAATCTGGACGGCAAGCTTATGGTAGGGCGAGAGCAAAGTGATCAATAACTCGAGTGGGAACTGTGTTGGTCCAATGTTTTAGGACCCCTAAAACGTTGGACAAACTCAGTTCCCGCTTCATGTTACTTCTAAAACATTGGACAAACTGAGTTCCCGCTTCATGTTACAATACTGAGTGACATTTTGGTCTATAGACCAGAAATACCGGTAAAACATCATGATAGAACACAATGTTTTTAAAGGGATAAAGGAATATGTTCGCCCTTTCAGAGGGCACATATGCATAAGAGGCAACATGTGTGAAATAGTCACTGCACCTGAAGCAGTGTAAACTCAATTATGTTAACAGCAGCAGTCAAAAGCTTCATGAGCGACTATTTCATACAGATCATGCAATTACATTCATGTAATTCAGGATCAGATTCATGTGATTATGCAATGAGGTACTGCTGCTAAGTGCACGTAGAGCTCTGCATGCATTCCTAAACCCGGCTGTGAGCCTATGTCTACGAATTTTTTCTAAATAGGCAGGTAAGGTATGCATCACTGGAAAACAATACCTACCACAAACAGCTGAGGAGAGATAGCACAGCCAAAAGCTGGAAGCACGAATGGCCCAGTAGATACTGGCAGCTGGCAACTGCAAATAAATATGTCAGAGCAACTGTTGTCAGTGGCCGTAACAATGTCATGAATGACAAGAGAAGAAATTGCCTACTGCTTCATAAATTAGAATAAGGTATTAACATAGGAACACAAAAAGCAATGAGATAGCCCATGACAAAAGAAATGAACAGATTGTATGTGATGCACCGATATACATTTTTTCAGTAGATTTACATGACTGTCACAACCGCATAGAAAGATGAGCAGGCTGGAATACCACTATTTTTATGCATGATGAAAAGAGCGTAACTATTCGAATATAGCATGCACAGGATTTAATTATTACTACTAGGGTGCTTTGCAGCAGCACCGAAGGAATTTTTAAATTGAATGTAGCGACCAGTAGACCCGTCTGCTTTGCACAAATGACGAGAGGATGGAAAAGGCATGCATTCATTAGCAAGAAGCACGATATCTCACATCACAGCATGAAACGAAAATTGGTATTGCATTTAACAAATCTGCACAGAAATAAAAACTGCCTATAGGCAATGCAAGTAAGAGCAAGGGAAAAAAATACCGAAGAAAACTGGTGAGTGTGGTGCAGGGATGTCTGTGGGTAGGGTCTCGTGCCTGGGAATAGTTCCGAGCGCGGAGAATCGCCGGCAGCACAGCTGGTGGCAGTCAACCAAGAATAAATAAGAGAAAGTGAAAATCAATAACAAACCATCACTGATATAGCGAACGACTTGAAAGCGGGCCGCACAAACGAGGGATATAGCAATAAGCTTGAAATCTTAAATAAGTGCGCAGTTGCATCCCAAACAGTTTTCAAAATCTGAAGGCGAGGAAGCATCGACACCTACACCTCAGGACAGACGCAAGAACGATCTAACTTTGACATAATACTGTGTCAAATTCTGTTCCATGGGGAAGCACAGATAAAAATTTACAAATGACTAGGCAAGGGATATGCCCCAGCCTTTTACACGCGATCATTGTCCCCGAAAAAACTGTATGACAAATATTAAGGCGTAAGCACTAATCCGACGAGTACACACACTGAGCACTGTCTGTTGGCAGCTGGCCTAGCGCGAGTGCTTTGTCGTGCGGCACTGCCGCTCATCGTCATCTTCTAAGTAGCACAAATCAATCCGACGGGCACCAGCCGCGAGGCAACTCGACCGTTGTGAGTTCCCTTGTCTGTCCGCAGCTGGCCTAGCAAGAGCGCTCTCTAACGTGACACTGCACGCTCATCATCCTCTCCTACGTAGCACAAATCTATGCTATTGGAATGTAGTAAACATTGTCTGTTGTTTTTCGCAGCGCTAGCAAGCGACCGCATAACTCTGTTGTGATAACTGGTGGCATTTTTATTTACCGCGGCACCCGAGTACTAAACACAGATAGACTATGGAGCAACAGTTGTCATGCCCGTTCTTTTCTGGTAAAGGCCGATTCACACGACGGTCCGTTCGCCCGCTGCCGCGGTCGACAGCGCGCCTCTCAATGTGGTTATAGCTGAGGCAACCGCCCGCAGACTTCCTGCACTGCCATCCCTATATAGGCGCACACTAATAACGCGTGCGAATAGAGATCAGAAGTAAAGAAACGTACACGGGACTCACCGTTCAGACGGCTCATCAAGGCTTAGCAAAACCGCACATTCTTCTTCGTTGCCTCTCCAGATGACAAGAAGTCGTAGCGCTACCTTTCTTCAAGGCTTTACCCGTTCAAAATCACCAGTGTTGACAGGGCGTAATTCTCGTCGTTGGTTTCCAAAACACACTTGTGTTCTTCATACACGTCCACCGCACGAGCACTCAAACAATGCTACGAAAACCCAAATAACACAAAACGTGACGACGGCTGCAGTTTTGCTTCGTTGAAAAAACCTACAAATGCGCTTTTTTTATTACTAATATTTGAATTGTGTTCGCAACAAAAACAAATTATATTATTTCATTTTATTTCTTTATTAAATGCGAATACCAAAGCGCTTTTAGATACTTTTGCTGACATGTCGTTTGTAGAAGCTGCGATCCTGTGATCCCATCCCCGCGGGTGTCCTAGCAGACGACGGCGCAGACGACGCTGTTGACGGAATGCAATTTCGATTGACGGCAGCGAAAATCCCTTAAATGCGACAAAAAAGGCAAAGAAACGCACCGTATCGCAAACTGGTCCATATCAAGGATATGTTCGACGCGACCGGTAGGACAAAGAGCAGCTGCGATGCATTACTCTACGCGACACTGGCATGCTCGACGGAGATCTACATGAAACAGAGCTTAAATGGGACCCGTACAAGCGGATTACTGTGATATCAACTGCGTTACGGAACTACGACGATACTTGCTTCACACTTTAGCTTATATGCAACAGCGGCCCGCACCCGCCGCATCCTGTTCGAGTGTACTTTCACCAGCAAGAGCCCGCATGCATGGAAGCCGACAGAAGCAACTGTCTTTTCGAGTTCAGATTGTTCCGAGAAATACGAGCAGCTTACTTTAGCACGTACTCGAATTCAAGTTCTCAGCCTGTGTGTCACGTACGGTGACGATGGCGTCGAGGACGAGCTTAAGAATCGCCTTAACGTGGCCGCAACGCAGCCGGTATCCCAAGCATTCGTGCGCTAATTGTTGTTCACCTGTACTGCGAACGTGCGCTCAGTCGCAGGCCAGCCGCTAGCTGCTCGATTTGCCAGCCTTGCGAGTGCAATTCGCAAGTTTCTGAGCCAATCTGTGAGCGAGCCGAGCTTTCAGCAATGACGCTGCTCGCGAGCGCGCCGCGCGACGAGCTTCGGCCTGCTCCCTGGCTGCCGTATTCGTAGCTAAGCCTAGGAGGTTTCACTTCGATGCCAAAGCTGAGAGCGCTTCGAAACTGGCTAGCGCTGAGGTGCTACTCTTTGCATTGTAAGTACGTTTTATTGTGAACTCTGTCTCGTAGTGAAATAAAGATATGCTCGGGTCCACCCGAACGGTGATGATGGCGTCGAGGACGAGCTTAAGAATCGCCGCAACGCAGCCGATATTGCATGCATACATGTGTGCTAAATTTGTTCACCTGTGCTGCAAACGTGGGCATAAAGGCTCGCTCAATCGCAGGCCAGTCGCTGCTCGATTTTCCAGCCTTGCGTGCGCGATTCGCAAGCTACGGAGCGAATCATTGAGCGAGCCGAGCATTCGGCAACGACGCCGCCCGCGGTCGCGCCGGGCGACGAACTGTGCGCTGCTCGCTGGCTGCCCTTGTCGTCGCTAAACCTAGCCAATTTCACATAGATGCTGTAGCTGAATGCGCTTCGAAACTGGCCAGCACTTAGGTGCTACCCTCGGCACCGTTTTACTCTGAACCCCGCGTCATAGGGAAATAAATATATGCTCGGTTTCCGCGACCCCTTCAGGAGCGGAGCTATAGCAGAGGCCAGGTGAACTCCAGAGCAGCAGCAAAGCGGCTATGGGAGGAAATTTGTATGGCTGTTATCGCTTCTACCAACAACTCGACATTGGCTAATGATACTCTATACCAGAGCTTTGGTCGTGAACAAACAATACCAGTGCATTTTTCTGACGCCGGCAGCCGGCATCCAGGCTGGCAGGCCGGCCCCGAGAAGCTAGCGCGCCCTTACGATTGTATGGCCGTGGCGCACATCAAAACCGCCACGATATTCTCCTCTTCGCTCAGGTTGTAGCAGCACACTGCTAATAACGAGGAACCAGACCACTTTAAAAGAGCGAGCGCGAGGGCGCAGGAGCCTGGGCCAAAGCGCGTGACTGACGTCATTCCCGAGACCTCATTTCTCGTGAGAATCAAACGAGCAGGCGACCCGCAGGTCACCCTTGTAGGTGTGAGGAACGGTGTCGTGGAGCTGCTGCCTGGTCGCAAGCGACTGCTGGTCGCATGCCCTTTGCTACTTGCAAGTGTGAATGGGCATTCAATGCCCGTTTGCAGTAGCGAGTCCCTTAGTTCAAGTAGTTCACGTATACGTATGTATACGTAGTTCACGTATACGTATATAGTAAGTGCTTCCGCGAAAATACAGTTAAACGCAAGTTTGAAGGAATGCATGGCGAGCGCTCTTAGCAAAATGAAACCGCGTCCTCGCTGTAGATTATTCTTTGCGGCATAAGAAAATAATACGAGTTGCTTGCTACGATGAGCAATGATATCTATTGTGCAGCCTGTGGAGCCGCATGAACGTTATCATTTGTTTGTTAATTCCTTTGGCGGAGGAGTAAAACAAGCACTTAACTCCCTTGGGGTATCCAGGAGTGGAAATGCCATTTTACTCTTTTGTCAAGAGGAGTGAACAGGACCTTTCACTCTTTCTTGTTTGTAGAGAGAGTAGATTGAGACCTGCAGGAGTAGCGAGGCTCTTTTACTCTTAATGCAGGAGTAGCAGTTCTTAGAGTGTAGAGCACCGCACGCGCAATACGGAGGTCGTGGGTTCGGGCTCCCCTGGTGGCATGTGGTCGTTTTTTCTTATCCTGTATAATCACTTATGTTTAGAAATGATCATTTGTTGTTTTCCCATTGATGGACGCCACAAATTAAAAAAATATATATACCCTATGCTGCTTTGTTTCGGTGACTGTTGGCGTCCGTCATATCACCCATAACAAGCCCCTCTTTTCTATTATCTTGTTCTCAGACCTGTTCACATGTTCCAAAGGAGCATGATTTTTTTGGTTTCGTTTATGAGGTTTAACGTACCGAAGCGACTAAGGCTATGAGAGACGCCGTAGTGGAGGGCTCCGGAAATTTCGACCACCTGGGGTTTTTTGACGAGCACTGACATCGCACAGTACACAGGTCTCTAGAATTTCTCCACCAAAGAAATTCAACCGCCGTGGCCGGGATCGAACCCGCCTCTTTCGGGTCAGCAGCCAAGCACCATAACCACTGAGCCACCGCGGCGGCTCCAATGGAGCATGAAAGGCCACCACTTTAGCTATGGGATGGCGGGCTATCAAAGCACTCAGCTTTTCTCGTACGTGTCAGCTCCCTTGAGAATGCTGCCTCAGATTTGCGCTCTCCGCTCTAGGTTTCGCTTCAAGGATAAAAATCTATGACACAGAGGCGAGCTGTTACGGTGATGAGGTTACACGTAACGACACCATCAGAGGAGAGTCACCGGAGTATGTCAGGAACAGCTTTTAAATTTCAAACTAGTTTCTAAAGGCACTAACTTTTCACGTCGTTCGTCCATCGTAAACTTCCATTCGAAAGCTGGCCTTATCGGCTCAAAATTATCAGGACTATTTGGATGACCTTGTGAAGTGCGTTAAAGAAAGGAGGTAGGCAGCAAATGGTGGAGTGGACGCAGCAGCCAAGCACTCTCTCTTTTGCTTCAAGCAATTCTAACGAAAAAGACACCGCCCTAACAGCCGAGCACTAACAGCCTACTTTCTTCGTTTGGGAGGAAAAATAGAGAATGGTTGTTAGAGAAATGAATAATACAAGCAGCTGCTAATATTTAAGCAGCATATTATTTAACCAGCTTATTATTTATTGCTGGGCTTATTTTTATTCTTTTTTTATTACGGAGTCGGCGGCCATCTGCGCTGCGCGTGACGTCGCTCGGTTTCGCGCATGCGCAGAAGTGGCAAGTCTGGCCTCATGAGTAAAAAAAAGTTGGTTGTTTGGTTGGCCTCAAGAAGAATGGCACATACCTACTACGGGGGAGTGGCCAAGACACAGGCGGTGAAAGTTAGCAAGGTAACCGATTAGATTCCAGTCCTCTTTCTCTTCGTCTTCGTCAACACATGTAGCGTGGATAACATTCATCCCCTCGCCTCGCTACCTCCTGATTGCCTCATTTGCGTGGTAAACCAGTGGGTATCGAAAATATTTACATCATTCCGCTTTCTTAGTTGAGCTCTTAATTTGCGTTCTTCATCACGCACTTTATAATTCAAGAATTTATCTCAATTTCGCACTGCGTCTACCACTTCGTGAGCGCGCACTGTTCTTCACAAAGATCATCATCAGTCCGAGAACGACTCCTGTTTCCGGGCGACATATTGGTCAACCTCGCTGTCCGATCTCCTTGAACTTCGAACCGCTGTGGCCTGCTGAGCTGCCCACCGGCATCGGATTCACAAGTGCTAAAAGGTGAGCCTTCGCGACCAGAACTGTTAGCGAGGCGTTTGTATCGCGAATAACGTCCGGCCAACCCAGACGTTTTGTCAGTAGGACAATCTATATGCTCTGTAACCCTACCGGTAGCGTTCAGCCTTGTTCAACTCGGATAGTAATTACACGGTAGTTTCTCAGATTCACGTTGCGTCCGCGCCAGTCAGGCATGTTGTAACCAATAACCCTCGGTTTCGTGAACCGGTCAACGAAAACGTTCTTCGCGGGTGCAAATGCGCCCGCATCGCTTTCATTTGGCCTTTAGTGGGCACATCTCCAGGGTGTGCCGGATTGGCCAATCACATCCTTAGCTCTCAGCGTTGCCGCACTTATCCCTCCTCCATATGGACAGAGGTCTAACACGATACGGATAGAGCAGCTGTTCGCAGACGCCTTTCCGTACCGTCTCTCACGTCGCTTTAAGCGCGACGATACTTCCTTTTTACAGCGGGAAAACTGAGGGCTAGTAGTTATTCGTGTTAACTAGGCACTGCAAATAGCACGATGAGCTACAGGCCGGACTAATGCAGCGCAACCCTTCGAGTAGGTTTAACACCCAAGTTTAGCATCTGCAGAGACTGGCGGAGAAGGATTGGAAAAATAGGGGCACAATGCGCAAAAGATTGATACGAAAGAAACAGTAGTATCTGCTTCGTAGAGATCATTCAATGTGGAAAAGGGAAGGCCCAAAATGCAGACATGTGAATACGCCTGGGATTAAATGGAGCACAGTTGAGCATGCCTTATTGCTCACGATATCTGTAGGAACAGCCCAGTTAACAGGGCAGAACGAAGAGGGACACACACAGTTTGTGTTTTCCTCTTCGTTCTGTGCAGTTACCTGCCCAGTTCCCACAAATACGCACTAACAACTAGCCTGCTACATCTATTTTTTGAACCTCATTATATGTGGTATAGTTCTATTTTGTTTTCCGGATCTAACTAACGAATTTTATTTACGACCCACTTAGTATCAAACACTGTGAAACTATATTAAGGTTTACAGAACAACAGATACCAGAGGACCTAGCAGTGAAATAGCAAGATCTTGACTTGAGGGATTGATTCGAGGAAGCGGAGACGAGTTTTTGGTTTGAGGTTAAATTTTGAAAGTTTGTTTGGCGTGTTTGGTTTCTCGGATTCGCGTGTTTGGCGCGTGTTTGGGCAGCTGGTTAATAAGCATTTTGAGTGCGTGAGCGGGATAAATTTTTATAAGACACTGCATTATCCTTGATTAGCTTTTTGTTTGTTCCGAACACGTGAAATAAAAAAGGATGACAGTGATCGGTCACAAAAGCATTAGCACAATCCCACTGATCGCGCAAAAAAAGTCCATCACTGTTAATAGTCTTCACCATTCTCTGCAGCGCCGTCTCCTGTGTTCGTCAGGGTTTCAACGAAACTTCTCCTGACACTCAAGCGCAGCGAAAGCATCCAGCGAATCACACCGGGCCGGAAAGCGAAAGTGAGTAAGCAAAATAACTGGTCTGCTTACCAGAAGGGTTCAAAGAGCCTAAGTGGCAGAAGTTGGCGGCGTAAATCAGCGTCGTCAATCACAAGCTTCACAGCCCTGGGCTATATATTATCCTTTTGAGGTGTTGTGCACCCTAATGTGGAGCACATGCGCAGCTTCTTCTTGGAGGGTGCTCCAGCTAGCACCAATTCCTTTGTTTAAAGCCGATTCCGTAGTCATGGTATTGCATCTGGGGTGCCCTGTGTATTTAGATAGCGACCGTAGTGAATATTTATCAGAACAGTAAGCTGTGTAGCACGCCTTTGGACTCCAGAGAGATATTGTCACCGACAAAATGATTTTTGTTGCGAAGCAACACTACGCGAGTCGCCGAGCCATCTCGCGGAGCTGAGGAAAGGCCGTACTGCGCGTGCGCGAGGAGCAGTGACGTCACACGGCGCACAGTTGGCGCGCCGCCACCGTCGCTGCGCGGGTGACTCAGTGGTGCCGCCGCCGCACTCGCCAGTTGCACATGCGCAGTAGCGGCGCATCGCTATCGCCCCTCTCTCTCTCCTCGTTGTTTTCGCAATCGTCCAAGTGTAACCAGAGATAAAGCACTGCCAATTTTTTCTGCTATTTCTGGAATGAAGACCATCTTCGAAAAATATGTGAACCCCTTATCTCTGGTGTACTCGTCTAACTATGGTGTTTTTCTGTTGTGATTTGTAGCCATTGGAATACTTTGCACGCAGTTTTTTACAGGGTTGAAAAATTACTTTGTGCTTTGAGTTGCAAATCTGGCTGTTACTTGAGGCTCCAGTTTGTAGACCTCAACATCTTTCCCGGAGAAATGTGTGTACGCTGGTGCTAGCACCCTAGAGCCAAGAAAGATTTTATCCTTTTTCCTCGGCTCAATCAAAAACTGTTAAGAGGGCTATTGCGGCCCCTTCTCTAGAATCCGCACTCGTTAAGCGATGCACTCACATAATGGAAGGATGCTTTCGGGGCGATGTAGCCAGACCGCGCAATGCAGGGTTCCCTGGCCACGTGTACTGCTGTGACCGAGGCACTGCTATAGAAAATCAAGGGAAGGCAAAAGAAGACACGGAGACCAGGAAGACTCGGGAACGCCGAAACAGTGGTTATTCCATACATCCACAAGGTGTCCCACAACCTAAAAAGGGTAAACAGGTCTCAGTTTGTCAATATACGCTGGAACGACGTACAACCACAAGTGTCATTTGATTTATTCAGAGGCTGAGTATGGTGAAATATGTCAGTAGGTACTCCAAAAGAATTTTCCAATGCGCGCTGCGCGCCTCTGAATAATCAGCTGCTCTGGCGAGAACAGTACGTGGTTGCGGAGTAAACATAATGGCAGCTACCCAAGGACCCTGTATCGAACTTCGCGAATACAAACATATAAAAGAGGCGAGCAAACAAAGACCAACACACTGCTGTATTCCTCGTCTCTTGTGCCTGTTGTCGTTCCCGTTGTTCGATACAGAATGCTTAACCAACTAGCCCGCGAAAATGCTCCTACTCAAGGATTTTTTGATAAACCATACGTCCGCAAAAAAACCTCTCTTGTAGCACAGAAGAACTGCGAGAACATATTGATATACATCCTGGGTGTCCTGACGCCGCATACTCAAAACAACAAAATATTATTTTCTAGCGACGCAGCTAATATTTCCCACCTTAGGTGCAGGGGCAGCCATCTATACATCCAGTAACTGCGAGCACAGGCGGAGTGGGCCTGACTGGGCTTGTAAATACTTCATTACTTGTGCTCCGCACTCAACGCGTGGCAACCAAGCTCCACTCAGTGGAGCAGTATGTGGCAAGCTCGAAAAAGAACAAGCAGCGCGAAACAAGCAACCTCAGAAAAAGAAGGTCACAGGCGTGGGCTCTACTGCACTTTATTTCAGGCGTTCCGTTCTTCGCGCTTGTAACGTGTCACCGTGAAGTTGTATGGAGTGTCGTATTATGTACTATTATGCAGGCTATTATGCATTGCCGTTGAAATAATGGTGCGCGCTGTTGATAGCTGATTCTGAAAGGAATAAACTAATCGACCGCCTCACTTTTTTCAAGAGCTGTGTAACAGATATCTGTCCGTCTTTATTAGGAAATGTAAATGATAGGTGGCTGGCTTATACAGTTGCGAACCCTTGTGTTCTTTGCAGGCTCGGGCTGGTACATACTCTGCTGTCGAGACGTTATGTCTTCTGGACCAGGTGCTCCCGACAAGGAACGTGGCCTTTCAAAGCCAGACGGAGAGATGTCTAAGCTGTCCACTCGTAAGAGACGCAGGCCCAGCGCGACAGTCGCCGCAGAGCAAAAGAGTGAATATCAGCCTCCGCAAGGTACCGAGGAGGCAGTCAATGCAGGATCTTCCTTTAAGGTGCCTTGCAGGCCGTCAACTACTACTGCTGACAACCGCAGTCGGCGCTCGTTAGCTGGAAGCTCCACCAGCCGCCTTAGGGGCGAAACCATCAAAGTGGAAACAGCGGGGCCAACTTCAGACGATCCCGCTTCGAAGCCCGCAAAGCCAAGCCATGCTGAGAGCCGTAAAGCGCCGCATACTGAACGCATCGCAGAGAATCAGCCATCTCAGCAAGCTCGGGACAAAAGTTCGTGTCTAAAGCACTCACGCCGAAAAACCAGCCAGGTGGCCTTCGGTGTGCAAGAGGCTCCCTCGGGTGGTGAAACAAAGCAGGCGGACGTGATCGTCCCGCTGACCGCCACCCAACCTCCTAGCGCTCATCCCACGACGTCTACCAAAAAAGACGCGGGCGAGACTAGCCTGGCTTACCCGCAGAGCGCAGTAGCCCCACCAGGCGACCCGGCTTCCGATGGCTTAGTGCCGGATATTGCACCTGCCGAGGAGCCGGCACCTCCCGCCAAGGGTTCTAAGGCGATTTCGAGGAAGAGCACTATAGTGAGCCCAAATTGGCTGGACCTGAGAAACTTCGATTTGGCCGTCATTGTAAGTTTCCATTTTGAATATTTCATGCGGAGGTGTCTTGTATTATCGGAGCATGGTAGGAATTGAGCTGCATCTGCTTTTATATGGGCAGCGGCCTGATGCAACGGACGTAAAGTAGATGGTGTCGCACACTCACGCCGACACTACCTTTATTTCACTTCTGAGCAGGGCGCTTTATGTTAAACATTTGGAAGGCGCGCGTTACTTCCAGCAGTAGAGAATTCGCCATATAGCGTTGGGTTTAGGGTCGGGGAAGAAAATCAAACGTAAACAGGGAAACTTAGGGGCCTTCTTACCCACATTGTTAAAGAAAAAAAAAATATATCGTTTACATAGCCTGTTGTCGTGTCTGTAACGAGTGCCTAATGTTCTTGCAATTTTCGCGCCCGAACTTTGGTTGGAAACTTTGCACTAACTCTAAATGGTATGGTGACTTATAATGACTTATAACTATTATATCTTCAAGAATGATCGAGTACCTTCTATTTTATTATCACAGAAAGTTTCAGTAATTAAACTTGCTAATGTAGTTTATTTCACCCACTAATCCCCTTAATTAAACATGAGAGTGTCGCTACCAAAGTTCTCAGTGCCCTTAGGAATTTTTCGGGGTGGGTGATTTCAAAACTTTGGGGGTCGTCACATTTTCAACTTTGGCGGTGATCTATCATAGATATCATAGGTGCTCTATCATTGGTGGTCACATGGTGTTGATGGCGTCACGACATTTTCAGTTACATTCATGATCGCGGTGAGTCCTCGTACGACTGCTGGCGCAGTGGCGCAGCGGTTAAGCGCCACTGCCGAGGATGGTGGCTACTTCATAAACGGCCACCGTTTGGGCTTTGGCGGCGCAGCTTGCTCATTCGGAGCTCCCGTAAGGCTGTTACGCAGCGCCATGATGGGCGCGTGGGAATTGCATCGAGTTTAGCAAAGGTCGTGGTTTCCTCACAATCCGTTTGCTCACAACACAAGATCAGGTAACTTCTTTCCAGGAGAGAGAATTTTTGTACAAAGAAGTAGGAATGATCTTCTAAGACGGCATACTAAAGTATTTCGCATTTATAATTATTATCACTGGTGCAGCGCTTTACTATTATATCTTATATTCATTTTGACATGAAATCTGTCAGCCTTCACTGGTAATTTCACTCTTAAAAGTAATAACTTCATTTGTAACACCGTAAAAGTAAAAATACCACTGATAACTTAGGCCGAAGCTACCTAAATTAATTTTGGTCCTGCACAAATACTGTCTTGTTCTCGTTTTTTACCATGTAAAAGGTTTTCTTTACCCTATAAGGACACTGGAACGTGGATAAGGGCGCATAAGCAGACTCTCATATTTAATGACATAACTCTGCAATTCCGGGTCCAGTAATACAAAGCTCCTCTTTATCTTGAGGTGAGAAGTCCTCGTGAGACCTTTGGCAGCAGCGCAGGAATGCTGCTTAAGAGGGAGATTCTCATCAGCCTCGTTGCTATAGCGACCATGCTATTTTTCTTAGTCGCCCTCTTCTTCCTAATCCCCACAACGACACCGAAAGTAAAAGAGGGCTTCTGCGTGACAGACGACTGCCTTTCATACGCAAGCCTTCTCAAAGACAGTCGGAGCACAAAGTTTTACCCCTGCCACGATTTCAGTGCCCACGTCTGCTCAAACTGGTCACCGCCCAGACTACGAGAAGAAATTAGAGATTTCGACACGTCCGCTCTGGTAGACATGGTCTACTCATGGCTCCTGGATCTGAGCACGAATCTGCAGGAAGGATCCAAGGCGTTTCCCGTGGCCAACAAGGCACTGGCTATGCTAGAGTCTTGCATGAGCAACTCCTCCACGTACGGAACAAACCTGAAGCTTTTCCGGCAATTTCTGAACGAACTCAGCCTGCCTTGGCCGAATCCACCAAAACAAGATATCGACGCGCTTGGCGTGCTCGTCAATCTGGCCTACAATTGGCAGGCTCCCTTCTGGTTCAGGGTGAGAGTGTCTTTTATGCATAAAGGCCTATACAATGGCAAGCGCAGCATTATTTTGACGCCGTCCTCTGATTACGCTCTACCGCCAGCAGCACCGCGCTGTCATAAGAGACGGAAAGGACGCCTACGTCAAGAACTGGATGGAATTTTATGTGGCCCTCTTCGGTGATGCCAAATCAGCCAACAAGAAACGGGCGCTTCAGACGGCCGAAATGGATGGCGACATTATTGAGACTATCAACGAGGCGCTACAAACGTCACCAAACATTCGCCGTGTTCCTTGTAGAGGATCTGGAAGTGTACACGAACCACATAAGTTCCCGCCGATGGTTGGAACAGATCCAGGGCGGTACCGCTTTGAACCCCGAGCTGACTGAGGATGACGTTGTTGTTACGACCAATGTACTTTTCCTGCAGACAGTGGGCTACCTGTTCAAGAAATACACCAACGCTCAGATCTTGGATTTTCTAGGGTGGCAGTTTGCGCAGCACTATGCACCTGTGTCAGACAGCGCCCTTCTGGTGGCGCGTTACGGCGATCACAAGACAGCCAGAAGCTTGCGACCCGCCTTCTGTGGATTCCACATCGAGGTGCCTTATAGGGTGCTCCTCCTATCCCTGCGCTTTGCGTCGCGGCTAACGCACACCGACAAGGAACTAGTCGACGTCGGCTTCGACCGCCTTGTATCGACGGCTGTGTATTTGCTCAACGATTCGATTTGGTTGGACCCAGAGAGCAGATCCTTGGCCACTGACAAACTTCGTGCTGCCAGTTTACGGCTGTGGCCTCCCGCCAAATTCCTCAAGGATAGAAACCTGGAGGAGTTATTTCGAGCGTTTCCGGAAAAAGAAGAGTCGTTTGGCGAATACTTCATCAACTCGCGCCGGAGCATTCGAACAATTAATAGAACGCCGGAGTTCGACGCTGTGCTTGAGATGCCGGAGAACTATGGCCTGCCGTATTTCGAGTACGATTACGTAGAAAACACCGTAGGTGTCGCGATCGGTGCGGTGGCCCGTCCGCTATTTTACAGCCAATGCACTCTGGCCATGTTCTATGGCGGATTTGGCTTTTCGCTCGCCTTAGATTTGGTCAAGGCTCTCGACCAGGAGGGACTCCAATGGCACCCCGATGGACGGCTAGTCGACTCGTTCCTCAGCGCACACTCGCAGGCTGGTTTCAAAGCCAAAAATAGATGTTTTAACAACAGCGAGCTGGCCGGGAGCAGAAGTTTGTTTCCAGAAATACCGGCGCTGCAGATAGCCTACTCTGTGTTCCTCGACGCATCCAGCGAAGCCGGGAACACAACGCAGATAAGCACCGAGCTTAACGAGGAGAAGGTATTTTTTATGACCATCTGCCTCATGACGTGCACCCGACAGGACGTCAAGAACTCCTTCTCGGTTGACTACAACAAACTTGTGCGCCACTCTGCGGCTTTCGGAAAGGCATTCCGCTGCCCGGAAGGGTCTCGTATGAACCCGAGAAATAAGTGCAGCTTTTTCGACTGATGCAAGAATATTGTGATGTAAGCATTTTTAAGCTTTGCGTCGGAACTGTGAGTTCGTGTGCATACCAAAGAACATTGACTACCATGTGTAATCTTGTGTAATCTATAAGGAAGTCGTGAGAACTTTGGAAAACTGCGGACATTTCTATCTTTCTTTTGTATTTTGACTCATCTCATGTGATATTGTGATAGCCTTGTGATAGCCTTGCTCTCGGGTATCAAGCGGCGACAGAGATAATTTTCGAACAGCCCTAATCAAAGCTGAACTCATAAGGTTGAAATATCCCTCTAACGCAAAGAAACCAAGGCGGCAGCCAAGCTTTGTACCTAGCTATATTTGGTCTTGTATGTTTGGTAGGTTCTAGAAACGTTCTTTTGTATTTTAGTATTGCAGTCATAGTGGCCAAGGCGAAAAAGTGACGTACTCTTGCTAAGTATTCTACAGTCGGTTTGCAAAAGAGCGTCTTGCTGCGCTGAGATTTCACTGCATCTACCAAATTGTGTCCACCTGTGTTATAGGGGACGTGGCCGTTCAAAGTGATATCTTGTTTTCTTTGCGAGTCACTCTTTGCACACTATAGATCTTCGTCGATTGTAGACCTGTTAGCTTAACCTGGCGACTTTTGGTGCGTGTTCTTCTCTATTCAAGTGGACATGTGGTGCTTAATTTTTAAGTTACGTTATTTGCTTAGCCAGTGTTAAGTCATCGATTTGCATTAGCGGTCTATCCAAGCGTTGGATCAATTGATGCCTCTGTCAATTAGTTCGCCACGCCTTGTTACTTTGACCTCTTAATTTTTCTTTCGCCTCGGACAACATAAAAAAAAATTTAAGTCAAAATAGGTGGCGTTGTGGTTCAAATATAGAAGCTTCTTCTTTGAGCGCATGGTTGTATTTTCGCATAGCTCTTAATTTGGTAACGCTAATGGTTTCTTCCTCGCTGCCAGAAAAGAAACTGAGAAGTGAAACGCATCCAGCGTAATAAACATGAAGTTTTTTCACGTTTTCCTGGAAATAATGTCGCCTGAATGCTGGAGCCCTCGGGGGCCTCTTTGTAGCCAACGTTTCTGCTCCAGAGTACGTCCTCTCTGTTCATGCAGTAGGTGACTTTTTATTAAGTGGCAGGAGGAGGGCGAGATATCACCCAAACGTTGTGCGAATGACTTGCTCTGTCCTTCTCACGCAGTTACAGTTTTTGATCTTCGAAGTCACAGCCAATATCCTAATTCTTGCGAGCGCCACCTTTATGCTTGGGAACCGCGCTTGTAAGTTCGCAGGCGGAAGAGTTCAGAATTGTGCGCTCGCGCTCCTTGAGGTGTTTGCCAGTCTGCCGTATTGGGAGTACACCCCCCCCCCCCGCTCTTCCCCCCTCCATGGTTTATTTGTGCGGAACATTATGAGATGTCGAACTTTAATATACTAGAGAGTAGCACAGGGTGACTTTTTTGTCAGTCTTACGTGCGCTCATCCGTACTAATACTGTCTACTAACCCTTTAAAGGAAGGCATTTAGGGCAAATTGAAGTTTGCCAGCTTTGATTTGTTTTTGTTCTGACGGCAAAGCGTATAGTTTCAGTGAGAACTGAGCGCTTATAAGCTCGGCTATGTTAAAGTTGTCGCAGCCGCAGGTCGCTTTTCTCCCGTGCAGTAAAGTGAATCATTTCATGTTCAAGGACGAGAGGCATTGAGAGACGGGGACGGGCGGCTTCCTGTCGGTCTATGTCTCTTTTTCCTTTCTTGTTTCACGCCATGCACAACGGTGACCAACTGGCCCATCTGGACTTCCGAACAAGAAAATCCGTTTTAAGCTTTACGTCACATCTTTGAGTTTATGCCACAATATTCTTTCACTCCCGGTCGCTGATTGCACTCGTTCTACGAGTTTGAACTCTGGCAGAAAAAACGTTTTTTTTTAAAATCAGAATCGCCCACCAACTAATGCATCCATTCCTGCTGAGAAATTATCAAAGTATCAGAGATTCACGCACTCGGCCTATAGTAAGAAACTGACAAATTTTCAAAGATGTTATACCGAGTATGACGTGCGAAGGCACTTTGTTTCGAAATAGCGTGACGATTGCGTAAACATTGCTTTAACTTGTGCTTCGAAATTTCCTCACTCTTACCTAGACATTGCATTACATTGTCGTCTAAGACAATCCCCTCTAATTTTTGTCCCAGCTCACCGTCTCCTAGCCACACCGTACTCAATCATTTTATCTCAAAGGTCAAAGCTTGAAGCTCACAGCTCGAAGCTTTAGAACTCCATCGGTTTTTTTCATTACTGCTACTGAAGCTGTGATTTTGCAGTAAAACTAAACGTTTATGTTGTTGTCCTGTATGTATATTTAATTTGCACTGCTGAAAAAATTAAGGCTGCACGAAATAGAAATACCTCAGTTAGGAAAGCATCTTATCACAAAGATTCATTAATGCATGAAACTGATACCTCTCAGTTTTGCACGAACAAAAAGAAAGTGTTGTTCTTAGCGTTCGTTTACAACAAGCAAAACGGCAGATATCCTAAGTGCCGAACTCAGCCGAAATAATAGTCTTAACTGGCAGCAGTTCATGCGTATCTAAATTAAGATCATTAGACTCACACCCCTTAATGGACTAAGTATTATTGCTGCCTGTTTGCGTATGTTGTTGCAATTATTTCTTACAGTTTGTACTTGTGATAAAGATAATGATCGAAATGCAATGGAAAGTTTTGTGAGCGCACTACCCCTTTCAACTTTTACCCGCGCTTGCCTCCGCAGATGAAGACTACGGTCACCATCACCATACATGCGGCGCACATCTGGTTCACCGCGACCGAACACTTCTGCAAGTCCACGGGATTCTGACGGACTGGCCAGAAGGCTTATGTTAACGACACACAGTAGTGTCGTCAATTCACACAAGCTCATATATTGCACGAGGAACATTTTGTCTGTTTTTGATCTTTGCACATTTTCATGTTCTTTTGAAAATACAGCAGAATGGTTGTGTTTGCGTCATCCAGTATAAGATGATCATAAAATTTGGAGCAAGTTTACCTCACCTAGGTCTGTAGTAGTTACCTTTTTTTGTAATTCTGCATTCTTTCATTTCAAAAGTGCGTCTTTGTTGTTCCGTATTAACCCAAATTCACCGCTCAGACGTGGTCATCGCATTGAAAAGTTGTACTAGGAGCTGCTATGCATGTTTATATGTCAGCAGTAAAGCGCAACAACATAGCGGGGCAATGATGTAACGCATGTTAACACACATTACACAGAACTCCAAACTTAAAACTCTCTTATATATATCTTCTGTGAAATGCGAAGTTAACGTAGTACAGTCGTAAGCACGTCTGTCTAGGGCGCTCGAAGGACCATCTTTTGGCTGCATGAGCGACGCCTAAAGGAAACGGCTTTTTTTTTCGATTGCCTGCATCTGAGCACGTGTGAGGACGCTGATGACACTTCCTTCACATTTTCCGCAACACTGGACCGCAGCTGGGATCGAAAACGATCGCCGGTGAATGCGCTTAAGGCCGAGAAACCAAAGCCCAAATAACTATTATCGGCGCGCGCGGCAACAAACGTTTTCCTGCAGCGTATATTTCGGGCTAACTCGGACGCATCTGTCCAGCATTTATCTCATTCTAAGGAATAGTAAATGGTCGCATCACAGATCCTACGTCCTGAAGTAGTCTTAAAGAAGACAGAAGCTTGAATCTCCTTTTCTTTACCCAAGCCACGAGCCTTTCTAATGACTTCAATACGACTAGAGAATTGAGACTTTCTGCCAAACTAATTCAGCACTGCGGCCCGCCGCGGTGGCTCAGTGGTACGGCGCTCGGCTCCTGACCCGAAAGACGCGGGTTCGATCCCGATCGCTGCGGCCGAATGTCGATGAAGGCGAAATTCTAGAGGCCCGTGTGCTGTGCGATGTCAGTGCACGCTAAAGAACCCCAGGTGGTTGAAAATTTCGGAGCCCTTCACTACGGCGGCCCTCATAGCCTAAGCTGCTTCGGGACGTTAAACACCAATAAACCAAACCTAAACCAATTGAGCACTGCCAAGAGTGGCGGCCATTGTGTTCTTGGAATATTATGGAGCACGGCTGCTGCTATCGCCGCCGCCGCTACCGCTGGGTTCAATTCTTCGCGGGTGCAGCTAAGGCAAATAAAGACGTCAGTACCTTGGTCTGTTTACGCCGTTGTCACATCTAATTGACTATATCAAGTGCAATCTTGGTGCTGTTAGTGTTTGCATGATATGTATACATTGCAATGTTGTGCCACATGTACAAGCGGTTCCCGTTCTACAGAACTCCGTCGTAATCGGCACTGTAACCGCAAAATGAGGTTGCCCACCTACCATCTCAGTCACGTGGGCTTGAACTGTTAGTGTGTCAGCAGACACACATCAGAAGCAGGACAACGAACGGCTTTTTCTGTGAATGTAGACTTGAGCACTTGGGCGCTTCTCCTATCCCTGCCCTTTGCGTCACGGCTAAATCAGACCGACAAGGAACTGGCCGAGTCGACGATTGTTCGTTTGGTCTACTATTCGACCCGTGTCAATGCAAGGAGCAGAACCTTGGCCACAGTAAAGTTCAGGTTCTTTATCTTCCTTGCACCAGAGGTGCCCCGCCAGAGACGGTTTGTTCACTTGAAGACTGAAGCTTGATCTTCGCACCAGGGGTGCCCCGTCAGAGGCGGTCTCACGATCAGTTGAGATGCAGGGGTAAGGCGAATACTTGAAGGTTTATATACAGCTATTTACATTGCATATACAAGTTTAGGCACTCAAGACGGCAAAAAGATACACAACAACAAAAAAATGGAACTGGCTAATACTAGAGGAGGCCCCTACTCGGCGTAGCCGAAGATGCATAGCATCTCACCTTAGCCCAGAACCCTGTTTCTGGCGCCGGAGCCCGGTTTTAAAGACCTCAAGGCCCGGCCCACATTTGGTAGCAGAATCATTTACACTCTTCATATGAATGGCTAATCGAGAGCATGGCCAGCCCTCCAACTACCGCAGGGTAAATCACCCTCTCCGCCACAAAATAAAAACAAAAACAAACAAAAATACACATTCGTGCCAGCACGTGCGCGAATCGGTACCGCGGGGCGTACTTCCCGGCGCGTTCGCGAGCGGCCGCGTTCCAAAAAAAGGAGACGCTTCGCTTTGAGCACACCCAGCCGCGTTCTGATGACCCCGTGTACACTACCGATCCCTTACACGCCCTTCCCAAAATTCTACAAAGGGCTCAAATGCCACTTTTAGAATTACAACAAAGAAGGGATCGGTACGGGTCACAAAACCACCCTGTGGGTGACATGCCGCAGCTACACAAGCACTGGCATCCACAAAACCAAAAGCAAAAAATGCACACGGGCACCAACACAACATTACGCAAGATGCTTAGGGGCACCAAGAAAACATAAGCAAAATGCACATTCCAATACACACAGTGGCATGCCTGCCGTGCTCTGTAACACGGCGTCCAAGTTGGTGGGTTGCACCCTGTTCACCACCTCCAAGTACACACTCGTCCTCGCGAATGGGCACACATGCACACACACACTCGCAACCGGAGCGTACATTGGCACTCATATTGGGTCCGTAAGCGGCCACGTGAGCCTCCTTAGACGCACCGCGCGTCCCTGTGTGCGCTCGAGCCAACACGTGTCTCGATCGACACGATTAACGCCTAATGGCCGCTATGCTCATTAGACTGGTGTCACAGCGGGGCAAGAATTCAAAAATTGCTGCTCTCCAGGATCGAAAACGTCCTGATCCTCGATAATTTCAAATACCTCAGCACGCGACACACTTGAGGGCAAGCTTTCTCCGTCGCGCCGGTTCGAACCGCGTACTGCGTGAGGAACATAGCGCCTGTCCAGTCTAATCATATCATGGCGACCACTCTTGCCACACGTGATTTGGCGTTCTGCAGCACGGAACGTACTGTTCCCCACGCCGACTTCCAAAGTGAATGCCACGTACCTGCCTCCTGTTACTCTGCCTCGCTTGGAGCCATTGGCACCCTTCCTGCACGGGCAAACCTTGAAATTGCCGCTCCCTGCTTGATCAGCGCCTGCCGACTTCGTGGCATCGTCTAACTCTGAGGCTGCATGAGATCCCTCGCAGTCAATTGACCCTAATTTGCCTTGTGGCAAGTCGCCACTCATTTCCGGGTCCTCAAATGACGTAGCCGGACACACATCGGGTGCGTTCGACAATTGCGCGGCGCTCAGCCCGGTAGGCCCGGCAGGCCCACCTCCGCACTCTGCCTCGGATGGAGCGTCCCTGCCATCACTAACGCTACGGGACACTTCACGCCCTATGACCGACACAGTGTGCGGTTGCGGCAACGCTAGGTTTCCTGGTGTCACTAGTTCACCGATCTGACGCCTGTCGTCGCTGGTCGTTTCACGACGAACCAGCTGCTCTTTTTCGCAGCTTGCGTGGGACCGAGTTCTTGGAATCGTCAGTGACCTCCAACAATCCTGAGCTCGCGTCCGCGTCCCAGGTGTCATTTGGTGTAGAGCTAACCTGTGCAGCTGGAACGTCGGAGTGCGCGTTCACCGCCTTTAATACCGCGACGCTGCGTTCCGTCACGATACTTCCTTCAACTGTGATTCCAGCTTCGCAGAAATCTGGCTCACTTTTTACTTCTGCCTGGCTGTTTTCTTGACCTGTGCTTGACAGGCATATGCCTTTGCCTTCCAGCACTGGCGGCCTCTCCGCTCGGTACTCGGAGCAGTTCTCCCTGGCTAGTTGACTAGCTCTCCTAGACTCTTTGAGCTTAGCCAGCTCGAGCTCTAGCTGCTGGCGCCTTGCTTCTAACACCTGCAAATCCGGAGGTTTTTCCTCGCATAGCGGCGCCTTTCCTCCATTCACTTTTGCAAGCTCTGTCTGAAAATAAGCCAAGCGCGCCTTCGCCAATTACACTCGATACCTCACATGGAGTGAGGGCCGGCATGGATAACCCTCCATACCGCCGTCTGTACTCCTCAACTGTCCTACCGGCTCGAACACATGCACAGGGACGTTAACAATGCGACGAAGGAAACTCACAGTTTCGACGCGTCGATCCGCATTGCCAGCTCCTTGGCGTCGGAGTCCACCGCCACTTTCACCAGACGCTGCGATGAGCTGTCGCACGCCGCTGGTCCTGTGCCCGCTGTCGTGACTTGCTGTGACCCGCCGGTGACCGTCAAGTTCTCGACGCGCTGCTTTCCTTCACCGGACGCAGTCTCGCCTCGCTGGACTACTCCCGTGGTCCTTGCCGCTGTCTCTTCCTGCAGGTCCGTTCTCGAACGCTGACCTGTTGCCTTGTCGTCGCCTTTTCCCCTGCCTTCAGTCTTCTTCCTGCGCCGTCTTCCGATGGCCGCAGGATCCTCGTCGACTGCGCCAGTAAATTTCACAGGTTCTCTATCTTCCTTGCACCAGAGGTGCCCCGCCAGAGACGGTTTGTTCACTTGAATACTGAAGCTTGATCTTCGCACCAGGGGTGCCCCGTCAGAGGCGGTCTCACGATCCGTTGAGACGCAGGGTTAAGGCGAACACTTGAAGGTTTATATACCGATATTTACAGCATACACAAGTTAAGGCACTCGAGACATATTAAGCAGCAAAAGGACAAACAACAAAAAGGCGGAACTGGCTAACACTAGGGGAGGCCCCTACTCGACGTAGCCGAAGATGCATAGCACCTGGACTTAGCGCAGAACCCTGTTTCTGGCGCCGGAGCCCGGTTTTAAAGACCTCAAGGCCCGGCCCACATTTGGTAGCACCCAATCATTTACACTCTTCATATGAATGGCTAATCGAGAGCATGGCCAGCCCTTCAACTACCGTAGGGTAAATCACCCTCTCCGCCACAAAATAAAAACAAAAACAAACAAAAATACACATTCGTGCCAGCACGTGCGCGAATCGGTACCGCGGGGCGGGGGGACACCCGTACTTCCCGGCGCGTTCGCGAGCGGCCGCGTTCCAAAAAAAGGAGACGCTTCGCTTTGAGCACCACCAGCCGCGTTCTGATGACCCCGCGTACACTACCGACCCCTTACAGCCACTCACAAACTTCGCGCTGACAGGCTGCCGGAAAACTGCTCGTTGCCTTATATCGAGGACAGGTACGAAGGCAAAGCCGCAGTTGTCGCCATCGCTGCGGTAGCCCGCCCACTATTCTACAGCGCAGGCAATCCGGCCATGTTATATGGCGGGTCCGTCTTCTCCGTCACCTTTTATTGGTCAACGCTTTCGACCAAGAGGGTTCCCAATGGCACACCGGCGGGTGGCTTGTCATTTCGCTGCTCAGCACGCGCTCTCGGGCTGTCTTCAAGGCAATAACAGGTGATTTAAAAACTGCGGCGAGGGATTTCGTACAACAACTCAAGTCAACTTTTTTTTCCCCAGAAATACCAACGGTGCACGCCGCCTACTCCACTTTCCTTGACGCAGACAGTGAAGGTTGGAGTTCCAATGCTGATAATCACTGAGGGGAAAGTATTAAGGCGCAAGCCATTAATGGCTCATGCTCGCAATGTCCGTCCGTGCGCTGTTATAGTGCCAACTGTGACCTCTCCTCCGCGCAGCGCCGCAAACTTCCTCCCCTTCTTAACAACCGGCGCGCCGGTGGGAGGCGTAGCTGTGCATAGCAACCGTGACGTCACACAGCAGCGGTAGAACGAGCGCGCGCGCGTCGGCGGTGGCAGCTGCACCACCGCCTCTCCTTGGCCAGACGTCTCGCTGCAGTCGAGTGATAGAGACGCATGGCTCCGAAGCGGCCCAGTGATTCCGCGCCAAGAGGTTCGGGGAAGCGGTAGTGGGTTGGCCACAAGCATTTTTCTGACATGTTAAATCGATCTTTTGAACGTAACCAAGTGGTGTGTGCACTGTTTCTGGATGTCAGCAAGGCTTTTGACAGCGTGTGTCACAGTGTGTTATTGTGTAAACTGTCCAAGTTAGGCTTCCGTGGAGCGTTTCTTTCGCTTTTGGAAAATTTTTTACTGCAGAGAACGCAATATATCTCCATTGGCCGAGCAAAGAGCGCTTCTTTGTTAATTAAAGCTGGCGTCCCGCAAGGTTCTATAATTAGTCCCCTGTTATTTAACGTCTACGTGAATGACCTTTCGAACTTTGTTCCTGTAGGCCTGTACCAGTACGCTGACGATACTGTACTTGTAACCCAGTCACCGAACTACTCTGACTCAATTTCTTCTCTTCAAGCTGCAGCAATAATTTCTATGGACTGGTTCTCAAACAACCTAATTAAAGTTAACAGCTCTAAGACTCAGCTTATATGCTTTCACAGCCCGATGAAGAAGGTAGATTTAAACCATCACCTTTTCTTGCACGGATCTGATTGTTCCCAATGTCAATGTGTACCCTTGAGCTATACAAATACAGTGAAATACCTAGGATTATACTTTGACAGTGCTCTTTCATGGAATTATCACTTGTCCCACGTTTGTAAAAAGCTCCGAACCGTCTCCTGTGTGCTTTACAACATCAGGTACTACATGCCGCTTTCAATACGCAAAGTTATCGTAAACGCCCTTGGTTATAGCATACTGCGCTATGGCATAACGATTTATGGTCACTGTGCAGTTCGCTGGAGAGAGAGAGAGAGAGAGAGAAAACTTTTATTGCTCTTTCAAGAGATTCGCGGAGATGAAGACTTCTTGGTCGTCCTGCTTGGGCGCTGGCGACTTGAGTCTTCGAGCAAGGGTGGGCCCTCAGTCCAGGGCTCCACTGAGTCGGAAGTGCAGGATTAATTCTCTCCTACGATCTTTATTAAAAAATATCGGCTATGATTTAGGCCTTCCCTCCAATTCTGATCTCTTTAAGGTATTTTCTCTACCTGATTTTGATCGCCTTTTGATGGAAACGATCGTCCTGAAATATTTTTGGCTTAGTGACGATAAGATTCCGTATGTTCCCACACGGTCTCTTCGACCGAAGGAACCTTTTTGTATTCCCCGACGGTTTACAAGATATGGAAGGCGTGTAAGAGATTATTACGTTCCCTTTCACTTTAACAGGTTACCTCCAAGTGTTCGCCTGGCAAACACTAAATACAAAATAAAAAAGATGCTGCGATACATTAATTAGAGGGTTTACGACATCATGCATGTGCTTTACCACCTGTCAAGTAAATCTTGTGATTTCATTGGTTACTGCTGTATTTATTGCACTGATCTGAGGTATTGTCATGCCACTTTGGTTTTTCTTCCTTGCGATTTAATCTGATGAGGATTTTTTTCCCTTCATGTAACATGAGTCTTGTGTCTATTTTGTTCTCACCCTCATACTAATTTGATGTCCGTTATTTTGAATGTGTTTTTTTTTGCCTGTGTGTATGTCTGCGCGGTTCCGCTGCCTGTCGGGCTCTGCCGCTATTGGCAGGCCGGATTTCTGTACATTTTTTTTAAATATTTGGCGCAATAAAGTATTATTATTAAAGTATTATTCACCAAGCACACTTTAGAATTTCGAAAGTGTCTGCGGCAATTTTTTGTGTGACAATCTACTACAATGCGTACACCCTAAAAGACGCCAAGAACCCTCTCCCGGTTCACTGCATCGAAACTGTGTGCTATTTTTCGGCTTTTGGAAAGGCCTTCATCTGCCGAGAAGAATCTAGGCTAAACCTAGGAAATAAGTGCTCGTTTTTCGACTGATGCGAGTATTTCTTTCACGTGAAGACATTTGAAATATGAAGACGTCACTATGAGCTTACCATCGAGTGCACTCTTACCATAGAAATTACCATCGAGTGCACTCTGTTCACGCGGTAATTTTATTCCAGCGCATCACCTCTTGTGAATTAGGAACCGGCGAGAAATGTGGAAGGCTTGAGTTGTTTCCTCCATTTTCTTCTTTCCGTGTTCTCTGATCCGGTGCATGTGCTTTAGGACTCACAGGTGCTTGCACATGTTTTAAGAGATTTGCGGTTAGGTATGGTGTCGCGACGGAGAAAATTTTTCAGTAATCACTATGAGAACTGGACTAAAAAATTTGCAATAATTTCCACTTTAGCAAGGAAACCGATACGGCTGCGCAGCGCCTGTCCTTATGTTGGCCCGGCAACTACGACACTTCTCGCGAAGCTCGTTTTGTAATCTACTCACGCGGTTATAACGGCCGAGGCAAAAAATCGAAGTATTCTTGCAAAAAATTCTACTGTGTATACGGAAAGGTGCATTGTCACGCAGCGATTTCAAACAAGCTACCGAGAATGGAATTTGTCTGGAATGCAGACGTTCCACTTGGTACCATCTGTGCTTTTATGAGATGCTGTTTTCATAGTATCGCACTTTGTACAAAAAACTGCTTGCAATACTACGCGAATTATGTGTATTTTTCTCTGTGTTAGGTTTGGCGGGAGGCTGCCCATCTTCTAATTACGTGCATTGTTCGCATGCTTTGACAATCGGCAGTCATTTGATTATATATCTCTGGATCATGGTGAAGCGTTCAGTTATCATTATGTTGTCTTCTTCGCGAAACTTTTTTGGCCCCTCAATGTTTCGTGTACCTCGTAAGATAAGACGATACAAAGTTTTATTGCCACTCAGTAACTTTATGATTCGAGTGGAAAAACTTTCTCTTCTTGAGCAAACATTTATATTGCCGCCAATGTTTGTAGCGTTTGTTCATTCTTCAAAGCGGCCGGCACGCCACTTTATCGCTCTGTTTGTGATGCAAGACGCACCAATGTTTATCTTGATTGATCAGTCAATTCTACGTTGTTCCAGTGTGTTCTAGTAACTTTCCAAGCTTTATCTCAAAAATTCGCTATCAGCTTTAAAAAGAGCATGGCCGAGAGCGGTCGGCATTCGGTTCGACGACCGCCGAGCACGCTTGTTGCTACGCCGCCGCCGAGTGGTTCAGTTCTTCGCGGGCGCAAGTGGGCCCAAATAAAGAGTTTCTGTTAGGAGCCATTCTCGCTGTTTTATTGTTCCCCGGACTGTAGTCACCAGTGCGTGTCATCTGGTGGAGGTGCTGACCTGCTATATAGGTATGCCCCTCACGATGGAACCTGGTGCACAGCCAACGCCCGTCGCTTCGCCAGCCCCGTGTGCCGCCGACATTTCGCGGAGAACCACACGAAGACGTAGAAGACTGGCTGGACATGTACAACGGGGTGGCAGCGCTGAACGCCTGGCACGACAGCGCTAAGCTTCGAAACGCTGTTTTTTGCATTGATGGCCCTGCCAAAATGTGGTCTGAAAACCACGAATCTTCCCTCACGACCTGGGCGACCTTCAAGAAGCTGATGCTGGGTATGTTTACTAGCGTCGTACGTAAGGAAAAAGCGGAGGTCTTGCTGCAGTCAAAAATTCGACGCCCAAACCATGACTGCGTATGTGGAAGATATAAAGCGCCTTTCTAGGCGCACCAACCCCGAAATGAAGAAAAGAAGCTCTCCTTCCTGATGCGTGGCGTGAAAGAGCAACTGTTCGCCGGTCTGATCCCGATGCTCTAAAAAGCATCGCCGAGTTTGTAGCTGAAGCTTCAACCATCGAAAGGACCCTTGACGCCAGGACCCGTCACTACAACCGACCACTTGAATTGCTGTCGGCAAGCCCCTTAGAAGATACCCCTGCAAGCTGGGACAACCTTCGTGATCTAATAAGCGAAATTGTTCGCGAACAACATCGCCGACTGCTGCCATCCCCAACACAGCCAACGCAGGAGACTCAGGTAGCATCACTCTGGGACATAATCCGTGAAGAAGTACCTCACGCACTTGGCTCCCCGCCACCAGCGACACGAACGAAAGCTACGGAAACGACCTACACTGCAGCACTACGCAGTCCACCGGCTCGATGAGACCCCCTAAGCCCTCGTCGATGCGCATCAGCTCTACAACAACGCCGGCCCCTAGAATTCCGCGCGCACACGTTCTAAGCGACGCAACAGCTTTAGGAAATGCGACGAGTGGCGGACTCCCGATAACCGCCCACTGTGTATCCGTCGTGGCCACGCCGGGCACATACTTCTCCACTGCCCGTACAGATGCATCGGCCTGCGAGGTTTCGCCATCGACGCGCCACTACCGCTCCCAGGCTAGCGACCTCGGGAAATCGATGACTACCTGCGCAGAGGCGAGTACTTGCCGTCAAGCCGTCTTTCCCACTCCCCGTCACCATCCGCCCACGTTTCGCATCACCGGGCCGCATCTACGCCGCAGGTGTCCGAGGATGGTCCCCTAGCCCCCGTAACGGAAACCAAACAAAGCAACCTGTGGACGTCAGGTTGCTTGCCGAGGAAACGACGAAGATCCTCCAGGGAACACGCCGTACGAAGATGCCTCATCCACTACGCTGACGCCGCTTACAACGACGACCCCGACCACGACGCGAACCACCTTCAAAACGACGCAGCCATCAAGAAAGGTTTCGACCACATGCCCCACCCATGATTTACATACCCGACAAAGCCGTGATCCGACGCCGAGGACGATGTGCAACTCCAGAGCCAGGACATCCGACTTAAAAGTGGTTATCGACGGCCGTAAAGTCACCCGTCTAGTCGACACAGGAGGCGATTATACGGTGATGATTGGACCATTCGGTGCGCAGCTGAGGGAAGAAACGACCGCTTGGGACGGCCCTCAAATTCGCACCGCATGGGGCCAACCTCATTACGCCATCAGGACGATGCACAGCGAAAGCAACTCTCAAGGGACATACTTATCCCGTGACCTTCGTAGTGCTATGGCAATGTTCCCGCAGTGTCCTGGAGGAACAAGTGAGTGTCCCACCCCGCTCAAGCGTCATCGTCACCGTAGGCGCCACGGAAGCGAATAACACTGAAGCCATTTGTGACGGGAACATGCAGTTGCTTCTCGACTGAGGAATCGGCATCGCAAGAGGCATCGAACATTTCCGCAAAGGACAAGCCGAAGTACTGCTGACTAACTTCAGCGAAGAATAACGGCACGTTAACAGAGGAACGGCGATTGCATTCTTCGACGAAACATCAGACGTACGAGATATCTTCGCCCCCTCCGACCCATCCGTAGATGATTCACCTTACCAAGAGAAGTCGCCAACTTTCCAAATAAACCCAGCGTAGCCCCGGTGCAGACAAGACCAGATCCGGAATCTCCTTCGAAGTTTCAGCGAGTGCTTCTGGTCATCACCGAAGGTCTGACAAACGCCGATTGCCAAGCATCGCATTATAACCGACCAGCACATCCGACATCCCCGTCAAAATCCCTACGGTGTGTCGCCACGAGAACGACAAAGCCATCCGAAACCAAATGAAAGAAGTGCTGCGCGGCGACGTTATTCAGCATTCAAAGAGCCGCTGGGCGCCACCGATTGTTCTAGTGAGAAAGAAAGACGGTGCACATTGATTCTGCGTTGTTTGCCGGGACTTTAACAACTTCAAAAAGAAGGACGTCTACCTCCTCCCCCGCAATGACGACACCCTGGACCTGCTCTGGAACGCGAAATATTTCTCATCGATAGACCTCAACAGCGGCTACTGGCAAACTGAGGTCGATGAAGGAGATTGCGAGAAGACCGCATTCATCACTCCAGGTGGCCTCTTCGTGTTCAAGGTGATACCATTTGGTCTCTGCTCCATACCAGCGATATTTCAGCGAGTAATGGATACAGTGCTGGCAGGCCTGAAGTGGCAGATTTGCCTGGTACATCTAGATGACGTCGCTGTCTACGCCTCAAACTTTGAGGATCATCTAAAATGGCTTCCAAGGCATTCCTTATTGTTATCACACTGAAACTTTTATTTGGCAAGCAAATTTCCTGGGCCCCTTCTGCCGCTGCTGTGATGTTGGCCCGGTCGATCAGCTTGCTCTGCTCTTTCCTGGTCCTGTAGTCACGCAAGAGGAACACATAATCTCTGTGCAAGAACATCGCCTTTGTATGCTTCATAACTTCTGATGATGACAATGACAAAACTTCATTCCATCAACGATCAAATCAAATCATATCTTTGAGTAGTCTCAGGTAATCGTCTTCTTCTCCTTGGCCCTGAGGTTTCGGGCAATAGCGACTTTCAAATCCCGTTGGGCCCTCTTATGGTTTTGAGGGTTTGAGCCGATGATGCTATCCACCCAATAATACTACTTGGCAAGTGAAGACCGTAGGAGCTGTGTTCCCAGGGCATTCGTATAATATATCAGCTATATCGTCCATTGAAACTGGTTTAATGAGAATATGACCCGGAATAAACGATAAACCATTTGCATGAATTGGGTTGAGTATCTGTCTGGAGTTGCCTCCTTGTTAACTTTGTCGGGGGGGGGGGGGGGGGGGGAGCGTGGATAGCACATTCTGTCATTTCGTTAGTGGTACATAAAAACGTTCTCCTTTTTAATATCAGGTTCGGGCAACCCACAGATCGGGCTAATCATGGGCTGCCTCATTCCGAGGATGGCAAGAATTCGCAAGGACCCATACAATTTCAGTTTGGCGGTGTACATTACGTATATTTATAATCTTGCTGCACGCTATACAATTCCGCCTGCTATCCGCAAAATTCCTAATACCAGTTTTTGTTCGCTAAAAATATATTTAGCCCCGGTGGATGTGATCGCGAGAGATATAGCCGCTACCTCCGCATGCTGAGGCCTAACGTTAACACTGGCGGCACATAGACGGCTGCATATAGACGGCTGCATTTCGCGCAAAAAGCATTTTAGTTCTTTCTCTTACACCCTGCAAAATCATGTAATCCACGAGGTTACACAATATAAATATTTAGGGGTAACGTTAACTCATGACTTAACATGGACTTCACACATTGCAGACATTTGCTCCTCGTCCTTTTCTAAGCTTTGTTTCTTAAGGCGGAAGCTTAAAGATGCCCCAAGTAAAGTTAAACTCCTTACTTACTCAACATTCATTAGGTCCAAATTAGACTACGCTTCGGTATTATGGGATCTATTCATAAAGAAAGACATATACAAGTTAGAGATGGTGCAAAGGAAAGCGGTTAGGTTTATTTATAACAAATACAGGAGGTTAGACTCACCTACAACACTAATGAAAACCAACCATATTCCATTACTTGAAGTACGCAGAAAAATTTCCCGTCTGTTGTTTATGCATAACCTTTTAACACATAAACTAAACATACCCCGCCCTGTAATTCTCAACCAATTGTCGCGCCGAACACACCATTCACGAATTCATTTGCTGGAACCCATTTTTGCAAACACTGACTCATTCAAGCACAGTTTTTTTCCACGGACTGTTTCCGACTGGAACTCTCTTCCCGAGGCCATTTTCCAGTCCTCAAACTTTAGTAAAGCTCTTGATAAGCATTTTCTCGAGTGAATGAGCGTTGTATTTCGTTATTCTACTCATTGTTTGTAACCCCATGTATTTTCTTAGTGTTTGTCATTTTCAATGCCTTGTATATCACCTCCTGCATGGGCCAGTCTATTGGCCTGCAGTATTATGAAATAAATAAATAAATAAACTTCCTATTGCTAAGGCCTCTCTATCCACGTTCTCTGCAGCATTGAGATGAGTGCCCCTTCTTACCCTGCATAGTGTGACAAGAGCCTCGGATCTATTTACTTTTCCCTCTTTTTGTTTCCCTGATTTTGTGTTTTCGGGTATGCGTTTGTCTACGTTAAGTTTTTATATCTTGTGTGGGATTCTATAATTCTACTTTCCCTGTTTACTGATGTGTCACCTTTCAAACGTGGCAAGGATTGTTTTGTAAGTACCTAAAGTGGTTTTTGAGGAAAGGAAATGGCGTAGTATCTGTCTCACATATCTCGGTGGACACCTGAACCACACCTTAAGGGAAGGGAGGAAGGTGGCAGTGAACAAAACAAGAGAGAAAGTTCTACCTTTTTTTGTTTTTCACAAGTGCTCTTTCTGTGAGAACAAATGCGCTTCTTTAAGCTCTATCATAGTGCTGTGAACGCCTAAGCGCTTTAATTTTTCCGCTGACATGCATACATGGAGGTTTAAAGCTTCTTTGTATGCTTGCTTGATAATGCTGTCTACCTGGAATGGCTCTGGTATTGAAATTTAGAGACGGTTTGCGATATACAACGCGACTCACTATGGCTCAATATATAATAATAATAATACTTTTATTCCTGCCTCAAAAAAAAGTGACAGAGGAGCTGCAGAAAAAGCTGTCATAGACAGCTTGACTGAGCCGCAGCCCCCTATACCGGACAGCAGTGACAGGCGACGAGAAAAAAATAACAAAAACAAAACAGAACAATTCAGAGAAAAACACATTATTAACATCAAGAAAAATCTTACCTGTAGTTTGTACATGTGTGCAATTTACATGGTCATCCAAACATCATTGCATAAGTTAAGTATCTTTTAGCCGTACAACAAAAGCACAATGAATCAGACAATGCAAATTAAAGAAAACAAAAAAACACCACTTAGTGCACTTTAAAGGAGAAAAATCATTTTGTAACACAGTCTATGTATAAGCAACGCAGCTCACTATGAGTACAGGTAAACAAGTTAAAATTTTCAGATTTGTATGCGTTTAGAAGAGAAGGAAGTGTATATTGCAGGCGCTGTTTACCAGTATTTATGCGTGGTGTAGGCACCAACCAGGCTTCAGGCTCTCTAAAAGGGTAACTCGCTTCTTTTTCTTTCAGATTTGCCAGACGTCGAATATGACTTATGTTATTTTTGGTTTCTAGTTTAAAACGAACACTCAGTCGATATTGATATAAATCAAAGATTTTGATTATGCCAGTTTCCCGAAAGAACGCTTTGCTGGGTGCTCCATAGTCCGCATTAAAGACGTAGCGAAGAAACTTTTTTGCAGAACATGAATTTTTTGTAATGAGGAATACGTTGCAGTGCCCCATACAATCTGGCAGTAGTTAATGTGGGCACAGAACAGTGTGTTATATAGAAGTAGTTAAATTGATTTAGGAAGAATGTATCTAATGCAGCCAATCGTGCCTGTTACCCTGGCTAACTGCTGGACAACATGATTTGCGTGATCTTCCCAAGACATGTGCGAAGAAAATTCTACACCTAGGCATTTGAAGTGATCAACAATTTCTATTTCTCTAGAGTTAAAGTTAATACAATCGTGTGGGGGGATCGGTTTGTTTCTTGGTCGAAATATTACAGCTTTAGTCTTTTGTTCATTCACGCGCATATAGTTTGATTGGGACCATCTTTCCAGTGTGATCATTGTCGTGTTGCACATTTGTATGAGGTCATGAATGTTACATCCGGAGAACAAAATTCTAGTATCATCGGCATATATGATGAACCTGACATTTGGGTTAATGTTCACAATATCATTAAGGTAAATGTTGAAAAGTAGGGGCCCAAGTATGCTTCCCTGTGGGACACCAGAATAAATTGGTTTTATTTCTGAATATGTATTATCTATGTTGACAGCTTGTTTCCTTTTTGACAAGTATGATTTTATAAGTCCCGCAGCCTGGCCCCGAATTCCGTAGTGCCATAGTTTCTCTAGAAGTAACTTATGATTAACCAAGTCAAAGGCCTTTGAGAAGTCTATGAATATTCCTATTACGAGCTCTTTGTGTTCAAACTGTGTCAGAATATATTCTTTTTGCTCTAAGAGTGCTAGTTCAGTCGATTTGTTTTTCCGGAATCCGAACTGATATGGTGTGAGCAAGTTGTATTTATCTAAAAATTTATTCAGTCTAGAGAGTAGAATTTTCTCCAATGCTTTGGAGAAAACAGGCAGTACAGAGATGGGTCTATAATTACCCAAGTCATTTCGGTCGCCCTTTTTAAATAAAACAGTTATTTTATCAATCTGCATTTTTTCTGGGAATACTGATGTAGCTAAACAAACATTAAAAATATGTGCCACAGCTGGAGCAATAATATCGGCTACATATTTTATGGGCTTTATCTGGATGTCGTCAATATCTCGACAACTGCTATTTTTTAGGCTAAGTATGACCGATGCTACTTCATCCGTCGTGACAGGTTCAAGAAATATTGTATTATCGTTATGAAAGTCTAAGTAATCGCATGCATTCCGTGCAGACCCATCCGTTCTCTTTTTCGTGAAAAAGTCGTTGAAAGCATTTGCCAGCTCTGTCCCTGAAAGTTCTTTATCATCGATTTTAAGATTCCGCACATGGCCACGTGACTGGTTACGTTGCAGCAATGAGTTTAAACGTGTCCAAACCACATCATGATGACCCTTCTCGACGTCTAGAAATGCAGAGTAGTATTCTGTTCGTGCTGATCGCAATTTCTTTGTTAATCTATTTCGGAATTGTTTAAATACCCTCAAATCATCAACTGTACGTGTGGTTAGAAATGTTCTATACAGCTTATTTTTCATTTTTATTTCTTTTCGTAACTCAGGGTTGATCCATGGTTTCCGAGTTTTTCGTGAGGCTTTATATGTTGTAGAGGGAAAGTACAAGTGATATAGTTGTTTGAAAATATCAAGGAACTTATTATAAACTTCATTAGCATCATCGAGGTCAGCTATGTGGGCTAGGTCAACTTGTTTAAGAGCATCGCGAAAAGCTTTCAGTGTAACACTGCTTATACGCTGGTACCTAATACCTTCTGGTTCTTTCAGTGTATGGGTTGGCTCATTCATGCACAAGAACACTGGGAGATGGTCACTGATAGGACATGATAAGGCACCGGTCTCAATTTTTGGATGGGCGAGATTGGTAATGAACAAGTCTAAAGTGGATTGACTTCCTGTTGTTACTCTGGTAGCGATTTCTATTACACTAATGAAACCATTTGAAGCCAAAACAGTCCTAAATTCTCTCGTAGAATAATTGTTACTGCTCATGTCGATGTTGAAATCGCCTCCAGCAATAAGCGTATAACCTCCATCAGCTACAAAAGACAAAAAGTGTTCATAGAATTTAAGAAAAACGGATACATCTCCACTGGGTGGGCGGTAACAGACAGAGTAAAAACATTTCTTTGAGCATAATGATAATATCTCGTAATCCGGCGTAATCACACTCTATGGGTCTAGCATTTCACCAGTTATATTTTCATTAAGAAGTAAAGCCACTCCCCCGCCACGCCCGACGGGTCTGTGAGATAGTAGGTTTTGTAATTGGTCATTTTGAAAACATTATGCGCGCTGGTGCTCCATGTTTCACTCAGCATTATCACTGAAAACATAAACCGAAATTCGCTAAAAAATTCATCTAGCAAGACCATTTTATTTTCTCCTGAGCGTGCGTTGACATGTATAGCTTTAACGGATGCGGATGAGAAAGAGGAAGCGATGTGGTTCAAGTCATGCGGAAGGTGATACGCGCACTGTGCCATTTTTCTTTTTCATTTTCCTTTGGTACTGAGCTTGCGCAGTGCTACGTAAGCTGGTCCAGATCGCTTGCTCCTTTGATATGTATGGCAGTCATTCCTTGATCTTTGCGAACGAGAATT
Source organism: Amblyomma mixtum (assembly GCF_055824585.1). Lineage (NCBI taxonomy): Eukaryota > Metazoa > Arthropoda > Arachnida > Ixodida > Ixodidae > Amblyomma > Amblyomma mixtum. The sequence goes on from NC_143013.1 coordinate 122,887,386, forward strand.
TTCCCATTCGTATACCAGAAAAAACGATAACCTGTATCTTTTGCCTTCTGTTTCGCACTTCGAAGCAAGTCTCTGTAATACCGTGTCAGGTTTTCCTGAATGACAATGCTCGGTTCATTATCTTTTACTTTGCTTCTAGCGTTCAGCCACGAATCTCCACGAATATAGCGATGAATATAGCGCGACTCACTGATCTCTTCTATAGCAGTTTCTGTAAATAGTGCAGACTGGGGAACTTAGGGTTAATCGATGCCTTCCTGTGCTGCGTGGCATGCTACCGTGCGTCTAGCGAAATATAGATCCTTTCTTGGCGCATCTTTATTTGACCCAAAGGACCAAACCGGAATCGCACATGGTTCCTCTAATCGGCGCCATGATTAAAACTTAGAAGATGGGCAACACTCTAGGTCTCCTGCGATTGGGTCGAGAGCTGCAGAATCTGCGATGGCTCGTCTTGATTACATGTGTATAGGATGTGTGGTGTGACTGCCTTTTGGTGGCCACATAGAGAACAGACGTACTGAACTGCTCTGGGAACCATACGTAGTACAAGCACGAATTAAAGTGAGTCTGTTTGGAGCTGCCGCTGACTGATTTGTGCTTCACTTCGAGTTCTGTGTGGTTCTGGGAAGAATTTTTTTTTTCTTGAATTAGGTTGAAATTTCTTTGTTCTCAGCTCGGACAGAGTGGCCCAAGTCTGAGTCACGGAACGGGCCAAAGAGGTCGCCTAACGAGATCGTCGGAGGGCCACCTGGCGTCCGGCCCAGAAGAGGAGCCCACCGCGGGGAAGGGAACGTCACGCCAACCCGTGTCTAAGACCTCTTTTTAGGAACTTACCTCCTCCTCCTCCTCTAGGTCTCACTTCCCAGAAGACCACGCTAGGCCTGGCAGCATACAGCTGACTGTTTCCAAAGCGAAAAGTACAACCACAGTTCTGTCCACACTATCTGCATATTTTGGCTTACTCCTTCTAAGCAACCAATGCTAGTGAAATTTTTTTTAAGCGAAAACTTCACTTCGCTAGCTCCAAGCCATTCGCAGTGTCGCTTGCGCTCTGCTCTTGCCTGCAGTTTTGTTCGATTCAGTATATGCGTGTCACTGCTTCACCGAGGGCAGTTTGGCCGACCACAAGTGACTAATAAATCGTTCTTGGTCCAGTTCCAGGCGTGCTGCTGTGTTCTGAGTCCGCTCTTTACCAAGAAACCTTGAGAGAGGTCTAGTTGAGTTATTCTTCTACAGCTTTGTAGATTGCAGGAAACTGACGCCTTTTTTTTCTAGAAGGAAACGTGTACACGCATATAGCGGAGGCTCAACCTTAGAACCTCTTTATCTTTCTGGTGTAGCAGTGGACCAGTCGGGTACAGTGCATCCGGAGCTCGCCATGTTCGCGCTATATTAAGCATCTGCGCCTTCAAAAGGTATACAACAACAAGTCCTACCACGACGACTACTCATTTCAACTGAAAGTAGTTTATCCCGGGCTCTCAGAAGAGAATCTATCGACCAATATGTGCTCCTGCAGGGTACACGCGCTACTTTACGAGCGTACTCGAAGGTTCACTGGTATATCGCTATCGACAGAAGCCCTTCTTAGTCAGGTGAGGTTAAAGGTGCACTGAAGAGGAATCTGAACTTGTCTTTTTGCTGCGTGAACTCGATCTACACGTTCCGAGCTTTCTTAGAAACTGCGATTTACTGCCCTGTGTGGCCGATTTCCCCAATTAAATCGAATTAACATCCGGCTCCCGCCTTTTTTTTTTAATTCTGCCTCGTACGATGGGCGGAGTCGACCAACGCGTGGAGCGCCTTTCACCCAGTCCCGTGGCGGCTTGCCGCTCTGCCATCGGCGGAGTAATACGTAGTAGTCCGTAGTAGCAAATAGCCCGCGCGTATTTTTATTTCTGCGGGCTTATTTTGCGGCTATATTATCTGCGAATGAAACTATTTGTTCATGAAAACCTAAAAAAACTAAATAAAGCGAAAGCAAAGCCTCCACGGGACTGGCTGAAAGGCGCTCCACGCGTTTGTCTACTCCGCCCACCGTACGAGGCACAATTAAAAAAAGAAGGTGGGAGCCGGACGTTAATTCATTTTAATTGGGAAATTCGGCCGCACAGGGCAATAAGTCACTGTTTCTAATAATGCTAGGAACGTGTGGATCGAGTTCCAGCGGCAAAAAGACATGTTCAGAATCCTCTTCTGTGCACCTTTAAGAAGCGTCGCGATAAAATTGCTGCATCAGCACAAACATTTGGGTGGACTGCGGTAAAATCATGTGGAAGGCAATGCCACTAAGTAACACTGCTTTGGAAAGCGTACGTTGAAGGAACCCCGGATTATTCACTGTCAGTTTATTTATTTGTGATACCCTCAGGGTACAAAGTACATTTCAGAGGGGAAGGGCATTTGATAACAAGAAAAATAAACAAAGCACAATTCATACAGAACTATAGAACAACTGAGGCAAGATAAAATGAAGTGAGCAAAATTAACTCGGAATAGATTAATAAAGTAGTTTAAGAACAATACAAGCAGGTGGAGAACACAACACTACAATAAAATACAAAAGTGATCATTATGTAATGAGAGTGGTAAGTATTCTTCTAAATTGAGTTGAATCAGTGATGCTAGTTAATAATGCTGGTAGGGAATTCCATTCTTTATAGGTTAGCGGAAAATATGATTGCGCACATGTCACTCTGTTACAATGAGGCACTGTGACCTTGTGTTGATGATCACGACGGTGAGAAATGAACGGTGCCGGTTGAATCCATCGAGAGCGAAGTTGAAAATTGGAGTAGAAAATCTTATGGAATAGACAGATGCGGAAGTGCTTACGGCGGGTAGCTAGGGGCAGGAGGTTTAAAGACCTTTTCATTTGGGTGACGCTAGATGTACGATGGTAATTGCCTAAAATCAATCTAGTTGCACGATTCTGGACAGTTTCCAGAACCTGTGTCAGTGAGACCTGTCGAGGGTACCATATGGATGAAGCGTATTCCATTTACGGTCGTACGTAGGTCGTGTATAATAATGATTTTAATGAAGATGGAGCAACTGTAAAATTCCTTCGAAGATAACCTAGCGTTTTGTTTGCTTTAGATGCTATATGTTCTATATGAAATTTCCAGGACAGGGTGTTAGTTATATGTATGCCAAGATACCGGTACGATCTTACACTTTCAAGGGGATGACTGTCAAGAAAATAAGGAGGACAAGTAAACGTGAAACTCTCATAGATTTTGATTTTTTAATATTTAGTTCCATTTTCCAATTATGACACCAGTCTAGTATGTTATTAAGATCCACCTGGAGAGAGCGAATATCGGAATCGTTCTGCCAAGAATGTCTGTTGCAAGTGTAAAAACACCGAAAGAAGTGCAGGGAAAGTGCCTTCTATTCAGTCTGTGCCTCCTCAAGGGATATTCTTTCCTCGGAACTCCAGAGGTAGCGTGGTATCTACCTTTGGATGTCATTCTTTCCTTGGAGAAAATGTGTTGTCACCCCAGGAATATACCCAATTCAAACAAGCACTTCCTTTATCTACTTGATATAAAATACATTAACTCTGGCTTTGATTGAGCCGCTCATCTCATCGACCGTTCTTCTCTAGGCCAGCTCCCAAAACTGCTTTCTTGTTGCATTCGTAGATAACCGGTAACCTTGAAGTCAATCAGGCTGCATGTGCTGTAAATAAATGGAATTGAACGCTACAAGCCGCGATACTCCAATCTCCTGCGAGCTATGCACAGTGTAAAAGTGCTCACAGGAGACTGAGATCCCCACAGACGTCTTATATGCGCCTCCTGTAGTACCTACGTGTGGCTTACACGGCAAAGGTACTCTTATCGCCTTCAGCAGAAGGCATCCTCCACATCGGCATAGCTCTGCAGGATCAAAGAAGATGCCATATGTATCCCTGGGCCGAAGACCTGGACAATGGCTGATATCCACAGACTCAAAGCTGCTCAGCAAAGCATTTCAAGCAAGCTTAGGAAGACCATTCAGGAGTCAGTCTCCTGTGACATTGGATACTTACATCACATAGCCAGTGTAACAGAGCAGTGTATGATTCAATTGCAATCCAACCCACTGAGACGTTTAGGGGCAAGAAGAGAGAGACGAAGCGCCGCGCAAATGTCTCCCGTTTAGAAAATTTGGAACTTTTTTTTTTTACAGAACCTGACTCGTCTTTAATGGCGACAAAACACGCTTATAAAAAGGGATTGCCTTTCGAACTTGCCATCTCGTCCACCATTCCTCCATCGTGGTGGTCCGCACCAAAAATGTTGACTTCCGCATACACTTTCTCGCCATCAAGAATCTGTATACCACCATCTGCGACTGAACGCCGTATTTCTAAGCATCTTCCGATACCGTGTAGGTCAAGCGACCAGACTCGATAGTTATAACTGTGATTCATTTGAGACAGTGAAGTGTATTTCGTTAGAATGCTGAGCTTATGAATTCGTTCCAGCGTGCTATGAGCACAAAATATTCAACTTGACAAAAGTGCCGCTAGCAGTGAGTTAATTTTTAGGCCCCTCAGACTCCACTTCATAGCAGCACCGCGCACAGAGCTTTTTAATGAAGTATCTGGAGGACAATAAACTATCTGACAAACTTTGAGAACTTTCGTCCCCCCCAAGAAATGTATTTGCGGTGCAAGGACCTTATTGTTTGTTAACCACAGCGCATTGTATTTCTATAGTAACCTGCAAATTTTCTTGCCTTCACCTTCAATGCGTATCAATCCGGATTAAATGACCGCCTCACTTTGTTCTTTCTTCGTACGTTTAATTCAACGTTTTCTCTGCTCTTCTCTTTCCGATTTTCTCTCCCCCAAACAAGATTTCTTATCAGCCCGTTAAAACGCCTGCTAAAGTATCTATTCTTCATTGAGGCCCCTCTCTCTCGCTCAAGAGCGTGCCGTATTCGCGAGTGTGGGTGCATTGGCCTGCAGCCCAGCAGCGTCAGATGGGGCGACTATGCAGTAAAAACGTCAGTTCCAACCATATTCGGTGGTACTTCGTGAAAAGCAGAGTTAAATAATGAAAATCCCAGTCCTTCCTCTGTTTCACTGCTCTAGAAACATCGGCCTCTTCCAGTATATTCCTCAGAAATCGTGCTTTTGGTCACCTAAAGGGGCTTTAAATTATGCCCGCTTCTAACCGTCGACATCATCACCCTGACTAGGCGAACACTGTAGTGCAAATGCCACTCCCATATCTCTCCAATTAGCCTTGTCCGTTGCCACCTGCGGCCCCCTTATCCCCACAAACTTCTTAAATCTAATGCGCCCACCTAACCATCTGCTGCCCGCTGCTACGCTTGCCTTCTTTTGGAACCCACTGCGTTACCCTTAAGGACGAGCTGTTATAGGCCTTTCCTTTACATTCCCGGCCAAAGCCAATTTCTTCTCGATTTCGACTAGCATGACATTAACACGGGTTTGTTCCCTCACCCAATCTGCCCGCTTCCGGTCTCTTAACATTACACTTATCATTTTTCTTTTCACTGCTCGCTGCGCTGTGCATAACTTAAACAGGCCCCTTTTCGTTAGCCTCCATATTTCTGCCCCGTAGGTGAGTGCAGGTAACATACAGATGTGGTATAATTTTCTCTTGAGGCATACTGGTGAACTATCTATCAATCATGGTGTAAGCGCACCTGCCATATGCGTTCCATCCCATTCTTGTTCTTCTAATTTTTTGCCTCTCAGCATCCTGACCTGCGGTCACTACTTGCCCTAAGTAGACATAATCCTTTACCACTTCCAGCACGTCGCAGCCAATTTTCAACTGCCGTTCCCTTGCGAGACTTTTAAACATTACTTTGATTTTCTGCATGTTAATTTTTAGTCCCACCGTTCTGCTCCCTCTGCCTAACTCATTCTTTAAAATATGAATGGTATTAGAAGAGCCGTAAGACGAGGCATATAAACGACTCTGTTTCTCAAGCGTGCGGCTGATTTATGTTCATCATCTTCTTCAGTCGGACTACGCCTACTGCAGGGCAACTACCTCTCCTACGTCTCTCCAATTACCCTGTTCTTTGGCAGGGGTGGCCGCCGTATTCCGGCAAAGTGCTTAATGTTATCCGCCCACATAACTTTCTGCCCCCTCTGCTACCCGTGCCTTCTCTTGGAACCCACTCTGTTGTATTTAAGAAGCTGCGGTTATCTTGCCTTCTCATTCCGTGCCCTACCCGAGTGGCTGATTACCTGGAGCCTAAATGCTTGAGAAAAAAAAAACCGTTCGTTATCTGTATAATTTTTATACAAAAAATGCCACTTCTGGCAACGATGTGGCGTAGTCTAAAAGCTTTCCAGTGCTCGCTAGCCGCTGTCCGAAATACCTTATAACGCTTCTCTGGGCACAACAGTACCGCGCGACCGCTACACAAAAGCGATTTGCTAACGCTTCACAGAAATCAATAAAAAGGTCATAACCTCTAAGCTGCAGTACATTTTGCTAAATAGCAACTGGTTGTTTACCTGCCATCATGGTTTATTATTATTTCCTACAAATTGTGAGAGTGGTGTCGGATATTTTTATAATTTGCCGATTTCTTCCTGATCGACACCCCCCCCCCGAACGTTTCGATTCCGAAAAGATCACACGATGTGAAATTTTCTTCCACTTTGCCGACCCCTGCTTCCACTTCGGTTCGCCGCTAGGGACTTCAGGTTTCTGTGAGCATGTATTCCTGATTTGTCAGCAGCAACGACAGTTGTGACACCAAGTAACGTCCCTCTCATCTATCCGTCCGGCGGTCGTTCATGTTCTCCTCTGGTAGAGGTACACATACGAAGAGTGAGGGATCTGAAATGTTGCGTTGAAAATTCATACAGGAGGAACACATAAGACATAAGTTCGACACTGAGTCGTGAAATTTTGAATGAAAAGTTAGCACAATTGTAATTAACGAAGGAGCTTCCCTGACGAAAAATTGTAATCACGAAGGGAATCGCCCACTAGTTTGGGGGAGAATCGCACACTGGTTTTGGGGCGTATCCATTGGCGCTTCCCTTAAGCGAGTGAGACGGAACAGAAGAAATTTATCAAGTGATTCAGTTTCACCACATGACTCACAAAGGTTCGAAAGAGAGAACTATGATCGGCGCACGTCAAGACTTAAACCTGGTATTGCGCAACGCCAAACGGTCATGGACACCTGGCGTTGTCGTTAACTGCACAAGCTAGCGCTCCAAGGAAAGTTGTTTTTAGCATTTCAAAAGATTGCACATACCCACACCGGGGGATCGGCCAAGGGGGGGAGGAGGTTGTGTTGCTGTTGTTGTTGTTCCAAAGGCTAAAAATGATGATCATGATGTCTTCAGGCCTAATGGTACATACCCACGGCGGGGGATTGGAAATCCAGGCCTCTTTCTCTTCGTCTTCTTCTACGCATGCAGCGTGGATCGCATGCATCCACTCGCCTCGCTACCTCCTGATTGCCTCATTTGCGTAGCAAACGGGTGGGCCTCGAACATATTTACATCATTCCGCTTTCTTAGATATACGTGGACCTCTCAATTTGCATTCTTCATTATGCCCTTTATAGCTCAGGAATCTATCGAAATTTGGCACTATGCATATCACTTCGTGAGCGCGCACTGTTCTTCATAAAGATCATCATCAGTGCGAGAACCACTCGTGCTTCCGGGCGACATACTGGACAACCTGGGTGTCTGATCTCCCAGAACTTCGAACCGCAGTGGCCTGCTGAGCTGCCCCCCCCCCCCCCCCCGGCATTGGATTCATTGCGCTGAAAGGTCAGCCTTCACGGTCGGAACTGTGAGCGAGGCGTTTGTGTCGGGAACAACGTCCGGCCAACCCATACGTTTTGTCGGTAGGACAATCTATATGCTCCGTAACCCTACCGCTAGCGTTCAGCCATGTTCAGCTCGGATCGGAATTACACGGTAGTTTATCAGATACGAGTTGCGTGCGCGCCAGTCATTCATGTTGTAACCAATAACCTTCAGTTTCTTCAACCGGTCAGTGAAAACGTTCATCATGGGTTTCTGGGAGTAGCAAGCTCTCAAATGCGCCCGCATCGCTCTCATTTGGCCTGTAGCGGCCACTTCCCCTGGGTGTTTCTGATTTGCTGCTCATGCAAGGCTGTTTCAAGATTCTTCGCATACCCTTAGATCTCAGTTTTGCCAGACTTATACCTCCTCGATATAGCCAGAGGTCTCAAACGTACGGATCGAGCAGATGTTAGCGGACGCCTTTTCGTACCGTCTCTCACGTCGCTTTAAGCGTGACGATGATTCTTTTTACGACGGCAAAACTGCGGGCTAGTAGTTATTCGTTTTAACTAGGCACTGCAAAGAGCTACGACGAGAGATAGGCTGGACTAATGCAGCGCAAACTTTCCAGTAGGTTTAAGACGGAAACACCCTAGTATCTGCAGAGGCTGGTGAAGAGCGATTGGAAAAAGGGGGAAGGGGGGCACAATGCGCAAGCGATTGATACGAAAGAAACAGCAGTATCTGTTTCTCATAAGAAAAGGGAAGGCCGAAAAGGCATATACGAGAATACGCCTGGAAATAAATGGTTCACTATTAGTAGGAACAGAGTAGTTAACGGGACACAGCGAAGAGGGACACACACACATAGCGCCCCTAGTGTGCCCCTCTTCGTTCCATGCTTTTACTTGCACTGATCCTACAAATATGCATTACAAACTAGCTCGTCACACCGCTTTTCTGAACCTCAGTGTATGTGGGATAGTTCTGTTTTATTTTCTGGATCTTATTAAAGAATTCTCTTTATGACCTATTTAGTCTCAAACTTTGTGAAACTATATTAAGGTAGAGAGAACAACAGATACCAGAGGACCTAAAATAGTGAAAAAGCAAGATCTTGACTTGAGGGTTTGCTTCGTGGAAGCGAAGACGAGTTTTTGGTGTGAGGTTAAATTTTTTAGTTTTGGCGTGTTCGTTTTTTCGGAGTCGCAGCCGGTTAATAAACAATTTGAATGCGTGAGCTGGTTAATGTTTATAGACACTGCATATATCTTTCAATAGCTTTTTTCTTTGTTTAGAATATGTGAAATAAAAAAAAAGGTGACAGTGATCGGACACGAATGCTTTAGCACGTTCCTTCTGATCGCGCCAAAGCAGTGCATAACTAATAATGGTCATCACCATTCTCTGCAGCGTTCTCCCCTGTGTCCGTGAGGGTTTAAACGAAACACCTTCGGTCATCCAAGCGCAGCGGAAGCTTCCAGTGAATCACGCGAGGGCATAAAACGAGAGTGAGCGAGCAAAATAAGTAGTGTTTACGAAAGCGTTCAGATCGGCTAAATGATAGAAGTTGGGGGCGTAAATCAGCGTCCTCAATCACTCGATTCACTACCCTAGGCTACAGATTATCTTTTTGAAGGCTGTGCACACTGATGTGCAGCAAATGCGCAGCTTCTTCTCGAAGTGTGCTCCAGCTCGCACCTATTCCTTTGTTTAAAGTGAATTCCGTTGTCATATTATTGCAACTGGGGTGCCTTTTTGATTTGCAGATAGCGACCGTAGTGAATATATCTCAGAAGACTAAGCTGAGTAGCACGCCCTTGGGCTCTAGAGAGTTTTTCACCGATGAAGTCATTTTCATTGCGAAAGCAACACTACGCGACTCTCCGAGCCATTTCGCGGAGCTGACAAAAGGCCATACTGTGCGTGCTCGAGGAGCAGTGATGTCACACAGCGCACAGCTGGCGCACCGCCGCCGTCGCTGCGCGGTTTACTCAGAGGTGCCACCGCAGCGCTCGGCAGTTGCGCATGCGCAGTAGCGGCGCATAGCTAGCGTGGCGGGGCCAGCGCCGCCAAAACAGTGGCTATTCCATACAACCACAAGGTGTCCCCCAACCTAAAAAGGGTGTGCAATAGGTACGGCGTCTCGATGGTTTTCTCGGCACCGTGTAAATTTTCCAAGATGTGCCCTAAGGTCACCCGCAGTGACCCTGCAACATCTGCAAAACACGCCAAGCCCTTCTTTGTTGGGTGTGCCATGAGTGTGGTCCATGAGATGCCGCTGTCTTGTGGCAAAGTGTACTTTGGCCAGACTGAGCGTTCTGTTAAAGAACGTGACAGGAAACGTGAAAGAATGATTGAAAACGCATCGACTCAAGCACGAATCGACTAGACCATTGCCGTTCTTGCAAAAATCGAAACATTCAGAACTATGAGCCACGGCTTGATAAGATCAAAATTGTGACGACGAGCAAAGATATATTAGCTCGAGAAATATCGGAAGCCTTTTTTATCAAGGCGAGAGGCGGCAGGTGTGTCGGAATCACCTGTGTCTCCCTGCATACCAGCGAATTCACATTGCTTAGAAATAGGGGAAGAAATGCAGTCTCCTTTTCTTACTCGACTTTGACTTATTTGCTGGTAGAAAAAAAGAAAGAAAAATAGTGCGACTTCACTTTCCTTCTCCCCTTCTACCGTTTTCTTGACTTTTCGTTTTGTGGCCAGTCATAGATGCGCATGTGCTCATCTTCAACGAAAATACGCGTCAGTAAACATGGTTGGAGTCAGCGCCTGTCCTTGCATGTCTTTCAGTGCTTTTGTCTAAAATGTAGCGCTACTTAAATTTCAAGAAAGGAAACATCACGTGTTTTATTAATATACTTGAGCTTGCATAGTATTGCTTTGCGGGAGATTATTTCCTTTTTTTTTCGAAGCCTTTATCATTGAAATAATTAAGGCACTGATGTGTATGCGCCCACTTACCAGCGATGCGTACAGACTTCTGGTTCTAGCTGACTAGTGCTGCGCTCGACAGTCTATACGACTTCTTACTCATTTGACCGCAAATGGCGCAACAGTAGCGATCGCGGCTACACGACTGTGTGTCTCTTTGCCGTGCGTCACGCCATCCAGCAGCTGTTTCTATGCCACGTCATCGGCTTCGTGTGGTTTCCTGACACCGAAGAAAGTGTCTCGATCCGCGGAATAAATTATCGCGGCTGTGTAAAAAACCGCGCGCTCTCATGCTTAAACGTAAATGAACGTAACGGCGACCACTACTGGTCCTCATGGTACCGATAATAGAGGAGCAATAAATTACGATGGACCCTAACGTCCTAACCCCGCCGCGGTTACTCAGTGCTTACGGCGCTCGGCTGCTGGCCCGAAAGACGCGGGTTCGATCCCCGCCGCGGCGGCTGAATTTTGATGGAGGCGAAATTCTAGAGACCCGTGTACTGTGCGATGTCAGTGCACGTTGAAGATCCCCAGGCGGTCGAAATTTCCGGAGCCCTTCACTACGGCGTCCCTCATAGCTTTAGTTCCTTATGGACGTAAACCCCCCAGAAACCAGACCCTAACGTCCACCAAACAGCCTTCACAAGACAACTTCGATCAGAGCTGTTTGCTATGCAATTTCCCACGGTCCCGCCGTCTGGCGCTTAATGATTACCGTGATTTCATTGCACCAAGGGCAGCTTGGTTAATGCGCGTCATGTTAGTCTTGCGTTTAGTTTAAGCGAGGCGGCGTCAGAGACCCGTATTTCTAAGCAGTTCCTGCGGCCACACCGCCAGGGAAGAATCCGAGGGCAGGGTAAAGGTTGTACACGCCAAAAAATTCGTGAGCACCCATGGCTCCCGGAAGTTAAATCCCGCGCATCTCCTATACGAGGAATTTGCTTAACCCGCTGTGCTACCCCTGCGGTCGGCAATGGCTTCACCGCAGGCGCTTTACCCATGCTTCACAAGACGGAGGCACAAAAAAGTTCCGAATCTTAGTCTGCCCTCACAAGCTTTCAACTGAAGTGCTTTTATTGCCGCTGCATAAACTTTACCGTGTTCTCTGAGACGTGCCGTTAACTGGTGAGGGCGCTTCTTAAGCAGGCCAGTTTTCTTTAATTTTTATAGTCGTAGTTGCTGAACGAAAGCGCACCAGAGCTTGCAATGGGTCACGACTGAACAATAAGCTTTTTTCTTGAACTTACCTTGACCCGTAAATCGGTACCATATGGTAATGCAATATTCCCAGTAAAGGTGATCAGATGCATCTACCCATGCCAACGTGTGCCTTCTATAATGGGTCCTTTGTGTTGAGGCCAAGCACCGTCTAAACGACACGCATAAAGCGCATGTGCCTTGTAGTACGCTCTTCATTTTTCAAGATTTGGTAGCCATCACTGACACACGGCGCCCGGCTGAACAAGTCTCAGTTTGTCAATATAAGCTGGAAATACGTTCAAGCACAAGTGTGATTTGATTTGTTCAGAAGCCGAGTATGGTGAAATATATCAGTAGGATCTCCAAAGGATTTTACAATGCCTGCTGTGCGCCTCTGGATAATCAGCTGCTCTAGCAAGAACAGTGCATGCTTGTGGAGTAAACGTAATGGCAGCTACCCAAGGTCCCTGTATCGAACAGCGCGAATAGAATCAGGCACAAGAGACGAGGAAAGAGACGAACACACGGCTGTATTCCTCGTCACGTGTGCCTGTTGGCGTTCCTGCTGCTCGATACAGAATACTAAACCAACTAACCCCCAAAAATGTTCTGCCTCAAGAATTCATTTGATAAACCATACTTCTCCCAAAAAGACCTTTCTTGGAGCACAAAAGAACTGCGAGAACATCTTGATATACACCTTGTGCGGACTCACGCCGCATACTCACAATAACAAAATATTAATTTCTAGCGACGCAGCTATTCTCCCGAACCTTAGCTGCAGCGGCAGCCATCTATACATCAGTAACTGCGAGCACACGCGGAGTGGCCAAGACTGCGCTTGTAAATACTTCATTGCAGGTGCTCCGCACTCAACGCTCTGCCAATCTAGCTCCGCTCAGTGGAACAGGTTATGGCAAGCACGTAAAAGAAAAAGCAACGCCAAACATGTATCCTCAGAAAAAGAAGTTCACAGGCGTGGGCTCTACTTTACTTTATTTCCGACGTCCCATGTTTCGCGCTTGTTACGTGTCGCCGTGAAGTTGCATGCAGTGCCGTATTATGTACTAGTATTCAGGCTATTATGCATTGCCGTAGAAGTCGGGATGGGCGCTGTTGGTGGCTGATTCTGAGAGCAGTAACAGAACCCACCCCCTAACTATTTTCGAGAGCTGTGTAATAGATATTTGTCCTTCTTTATTAGGGACACACAAACGATAGGTGGCAGGCTTATACAATTCCGCGCCCGTGTTATCTTTGCAGGCTAGGGCTGGGCCATACTCTGCCGTCGAGACGGTATGTCTTCTGGACCATGTGCTCCCGACAAGGAACGTGGCCTTTCCAAGCGAGACGGAGAGATGCCTAATTTGTCCAATCCTAAGAGACGCAGGCCCAGCGCGACCGTCGTCGTAGAGCAAAAGAACGAATCTCACCCTCCTCTAGGTACCCAGGAGGCAGTCAAAACGGGATCTTCAACTAAGAGGCCTTGCAGGCCGTCAACTAGTACTGCTGACAACCGCAGTCGACACTCATTAGTTGGCAGCTCCACCAGGCGCCTTAAGAGTGCAACCATCAAAGCGGAAACAGCAAGGCCAGCCGCAGACGACCCCGCTTCGAAACCCGCAAAGCCAAGCGATGCTGAGAGCCGTAAAGCGCCGGATCCTGAACGCGTCGCAGAGAATCAGACATCGCAGCAAGCTGGGGATAAATCTTCATATCTAAAGCACTCACGGCAAAAAACCAGCCAAGTGGCCTCCGGCGTGCAAGAGGCTCCCTCGGGTGGAGAAACAAAGCAGGGGGACGTGATCGTCACGTTGATTGCCATCCAACCTCCTACCGCTCATCCCTCGACGTCTGCCAAAAAAGTCGCGGCAGCAACTAGCCTGGCTTACCCGGAGAGCGCAGATGCCCCACCAGGCGACCCGGCACCCGAAGGCTTAGTGCCGGAGAATGAACCTGCGGAGGACCCGGCACCTCGCGCCAAGGGTTCTAAGGCGATTCCAAGGAAGAGCACCATGGTGAGCCCAAATTTGCTGGGGCTGAAACACTTCATTTTGGCCGACATGGTGAGTTGCCCATTTGAACATATCATGCGGAGGTATCTTCTAGTATCGGGGCATGGTAGGAATGGAGCTGCATCGGATTTTATACGGCCAGCGCCCTGATGCAGCGGACTAAAATTGGATGGTGTCACACACTCACGCCAACAATAGGTTCATTTCACTTCAGAGCAGGGCGCTTTAGGATAAACATTTGGAAGGAGAGGGTTTCTTCCAGCAAGAGAAAACTCGCCACTTGGCGTTTCGTTTAGGGTCGGGAAAGAAAGTGAAATGTAAACAGGGAAACTTAAGGGCCTTCTTGACCACATCGTTAAAGAACAAAAATTCTATATTGTTTAGATTGCCTGCTATGGTGTCTATAACGAGAGCCCAATATTCTTGCAATTTTGACGCCCAAGCATTTTGGAAACTGTTGCATTGGGTCTATATGGTATGCATGAATTATAACCTTCAAGAATAATCCGGTACCTTCTATTTTATGATGACATGAAGTTTGACTAAGTAAATTTTGTATTCGAGCTCATTTCACCCACTAATCCTCTTAATAAAATACGGGAGTGGCCCCACCAAAGTTTTCACTGTCCTTAGGAATTTCTCAGCGTGAGAGAATTTCAAATTTTGGGGGTCCTCAGATTTTCAATATTGGTGGATCTCTATCATAGGCCCATTGGTGGTCAGGTGATGTTGATTGCGGTACCACCTTTTAATGGCATTCATTATCGCGGGGAGTCCTCGTACGAATCCTGGTACAGTGGCGCAGCTATTAAGCGCCACTGACGAGGATGGTGGCTACTTCAAACACAACCACCGGTTGGGCTTGTGCGACCAAGCTTGCTCATTCGGAGCTCCCGTAAGACTCATGTGCAGCGCCACAATGGGCGGGTTGGAATTGCATCGAGTTTAGCAACGGTGCGTGGTTTGCTCACAATCCGTTTGCACACAGCTCAACATCACGTGACCTCTTTTCGCCACTATAATAATTTCTATACAAAGAAGTAGGAATGTTCTTCTGAGAGGGTATACTAAACTCTTTCGTATTTATACTTACTATAACTGTACAACACTTTATTGTTATATATTTCATCACTTTTGACATCAAATCTGGCCGCCTTCGACTGCAAATGTCACAGTAATACCTTAATATCTAACACCATCAAAGTCAAAATACCACTGGTATCTTAGGCCGAAGTTACCTAAGTTAAGCTTGGTCCTGCACAAACACTGTCTTGTCCTCGTGTTTCCTAATGTGCAAGATTTTCTTTACCCCATCAGGACACTGGAATGCAGGAAAGGGCACATAAGCAGACTGTCATATTAAATAACAACTCTGCAATTTCGGGTCGAGTAATACAAAGCTCCTCTCGGTCTTTAGGTGAGAAGTCCACGTGAGACCTTCGGCAGCAGCGCAGGAGTGCTCCTGAAGAGGGAGATTCTGATCAGCCTCGTTGCTATAGCGACCATGCTGTTTTTGTTAGTCGCCCTCTTCTTCCTAATCCCCACGACGACACCGAAAGTAAAAGACGGCTTCTGCGTGACAGACGACTGCCTTTCACACGCAAGCCTTCTCAAAGGGACTCGAAGCACAAAGTTTGACCCGTGCCACGACTTCAGTGCCCACGTCTGCTCAAACTGGTCACCGCCAAAACACAGGGAAGAAATTAGAGATTTTGACACCTCCGCTATGGTAGACATGGTCTACTCATGGCTCCTGGACCTGAGCACGACTCTGCAAAAAGGGTCCAAGGCGTTCCCCGTGGCCAACAAGGCACTGGCTATGCTAGAGTCTTGTATGGGCAACTCCTCCACGTACGGAACAAACTTGAAGGCTTTCCGGCAATTTCTGAATGATCTCAGACTGCCTTGGCCGAATCCACCAAAACAAGGTACCGATGCGCTTGGCGTGCTCGTAAATCTGGCCTACAATTGGCAGGCTTCCTTCTGGTTCAAGGTGAGGGTGTCTTTTATGCATAAAGGCGCATACAAAGGCAAGCGCAGCATTATTTTGACGCCTTCTCCTCTGATTGCCATCTCCCGCAAGCAGCACCACGCTGTCATGAGAGACGGAAAGAACGCGTACGTCAAGTACTGGATGGACTTCTACGTAGCACTCTTCGGCGACATAAAAACAGCCAGCAAAGAACGGGCGCTGCAGACAGCCAAAATGGAGGGTGACATTTCTGAGTCCATCAAAGAGGCTTTACACGCCTCACCAAAAGATTCGGCTGTGTTTCCGATAAGCGAGCTCGAAGTGTTCACGAACGGCATAAGCTCCCGCCGATGGTTGCAGCTGCTGAAGAACGCAACCGCCTTGAATCCAGAACTGACTGAGCATGACGCTGTTGTTACTACCAATGTGCTTATCCTGCAGACAGTGGGCAACCTGTTCAAGAAATACACCAACGCTCAGATCTTGGATTTCCTAGGGTGGCAATTTGCCCAGCACTATGCACCTGTGTCAGACAGCGGCCTTCTGGTGGCGCGTTACGGCGACCGCAGGACAGCCAGAAGCTTGCGACCCGCCTTCTGCGGATTCCACATCGAGGTGCCTTATAGGGTGCTTATCCTATCCCTGCGCTTTGCGTCGCGCCTAACGCACACCGACAAGGAACAAGTCGACGCCGGCTTCGACCGCCTTGTATCGACGGCTGTGTACTTGCTCATCGATTCGATTTGGTTGGACCCAGAGAGCAGATCCTTGGCCACTGACAAACTTCGCGCTGCCAGTTTGCGGCTGTGGCCTCCCGCCAAATTCCTCAACGATACAAACCTTGAGGAGTTATTTCGAGCGTTTCCGGAAAAAAGAAGAGTCGTTTGGCGAATACTTCATCAACTCGCGCCGGAGCATTCGAACAATTAATAGAACGCCGGAGTTCGACACAGTGCTTGAGATGCCGGAGAACTATGGCCTGCCGTATTTCGAGTACGATTACGTAGAAAACACCGTAGGTGTCGCGATCGGTGCGGTGGCCCGTCCGCTATTTTACAGCCAAGGCACTCTGGCCATGTTCTATGGCGGATTTGGCTTTTCGCTCGCCTTAGATTTGGTCAAGGCGCTCGACCAGGAGGGCCTCCAATGGCACCCCGATGGACGGCTAGTCGACTCGTTCCTCAGCGCACACTCGCAGGCTGGTTTCAAAGCCAAAAATAGATGTTTTAACAACAGCGAGCTGGCCGGGAGCAGAAGTTTGTTTCCAGAAATACCGGCGCTGCAGATAGCCTACTCTGCGTTCCTCGACGCATCCAGCGAAGCCGGGAACACAACGCAGATAAGCACCGAGCTTAACGAAGAGAAGGTATTTTTTATGACCATCTGCCTCATGACGTGCACCCGACAGGACGTCAAGAACCCCTTCTCGGTTGACTGCAACAAACTTGTGCGCCACTCTGCGGCTTTCGCAAAGGCATTCCGCTGCCCGGAAGGGTCTGGGATGAACCCGAGAAATAAGTGCAGCTTTTTCGACTGATGCAAGATTATTGTGATGTAAGCATTTTTAAGCTTTGCGTCGGAACTGTGAGTTTGTGTGCATACCAAAGAACATTGACTACCATGTGTAATCTTGTGTAATCTATAAGGAAGTGGTGAGAACTTTGGAAAACTGCGGACATTTCTATCTTTCTTTTGTATTCTGACTCATCTCATGTGATATTTTGATAGCCTTGTGATAGCCTTGCTCTCGGGTATCAAGCGGCGACAGAGATAATTTGCGAACAGCCCTAATCAAAGCTGAACTCATAAGGTTGAAATATCCCTCTTACGCAAAGAAACCAAGGCGGCAGCCAAGCTTTGTACCTAGCTATATTTGGTCTTGTATGTTTGGTAGGTTCTAGAAACGTTCTTTTGTATTTTACCATTGCAGTCATAGTGGCCAAGGCGAAAAAGTGACGTACTCTTGCTAAGTATTCTACAGTCGGTTTGCAAAAGAGCGTCTTGCTGCGCTGAGATTTCACTGCATCTACCAAATCGTGTCCACTTGTGTTATAGGGGACGTGGCCTTTCAAAGTGATATCTTGTGTTCTTTGCGAGTCACTCTTTGCACACTATAGATCTTCGTCGATTGTAGACCTGTTAGCTTAACCTGGCGACTTTTGGTGCGTGTTCTTCTCTATTCAAGTGGACATGTGGTGCTTAATTTTTAAGTTACGTTATTTGCTTAGCCAGTGTTAAGTCATCGATTTGCATTAGCGGTCTATCCAAGCGTTGGATCAATTGATGCCTCTGTCAATTAGTTCGCCACGCCTTGTTACTTTGACCTCTTAATTTTTCTTTCGCCTCGGACAACATAAAAAAAAATTTAAGTCAAAATAGGTGGCGTTGTGGTTCAAATATAGAAGCTTCTTCTTTGAGCGCATGGTTGTATTTTCGCATAGCTCTTAATTTGGTAACGCTAATGGTTTCTTCCTCGCTGCCAGAAAAGAAACTGAGAAGTGAAACGCATCCAGCGTAATAAACATGAAGTTTTTTCACGTTTTCCTGGAAATAATGTCGCCTGAATGCTGAAGCCCTCGGGGGCCTCTTTGTAGCCAACGTTTCTGCTCCAGAGTACGTCCTCTCTGTTCATGCAGTAGGTGACTTTTTATTAAGTGGCAGGAGGAGGGCGAGATATCACCCAAACGTTGTGCGAATGACTTGCTCTGTCCTTCTCACGCAGTTACAGTTTTTGATCTTCGAAGTCACAGCCAATATCCTAATTCTTGCGAGCGCCACCTTTATGCTTGGGAACCGCGCTTGTAAGTTCGCAGGCGGAAGAGTTCAGAATTGTGCGCTCGCGCTCCTTGAGGTGTTTGCCAGTCTGCCGTATTGGGAGTACACCCCCCCCCCCCCCGCTCTTCCCCCCTCCATGGTTTATTTGTGCGGAACATTATGAGATGTCGAACTTTAATATACTAGAGAGTAGCACAGGGTGACTTTTTTGTCAGTCTTACGTGCGCTCATCCGTACTAATACTGTCTACTAACCCTTTAAAGGAAGGCATTTAGGGCAAATTGAAGTTTGCCAGCTCTGATTTGTTTTTGTTCTGACGGCAAAGCGTATAGTTTCAGTGAGAACTGAGCGCTTATAAGCTCGGCTATGTTAAAGTTGTCGCAGCCGCAGGTCGCTTTTCTCCCGTGCAGTAAAGTGAATCATTTCATGTTCAAGGACGAGAGGCATTGAGAGACGGGGACGGGCGGCTTCCTGTCGGTCTATGTCTCTTTTTCCTTTCTTGTTTCACGCCATGCACAACGGTGACCAACTGGCCCATCTGGACTTCCGAACAAGAAAATCCGTTTTAAGCTTTACGTCACATCTTTGAGTTTATGCCACAATATTCTTTCACTCCCGGTCGCTGATTGCACTCGTTCTACGAGTTTGAACTCTGGCAGAAAAAACGTTTTTTTTTAAAATCAGAATCGCCCACCAACTAATGCATCCATTCCTGCTGAGAAATTATCAAAGTATCAGAGATTCACGCACTCGGCCTATAGTAAGAAACTGACAAATTTTCAAAGATGTTATACCGAGTATGACGTGCGAAGGCACTTTGTTTCGAAATAGCGTGACGATTGCGTAAACATTGCTTTAACTTGTGCTTCGAAATTTCCTCACTCTTACCTAGACATTGCATTACATTGTCGTCTAAGACAATCCCCTCTAATTTTTGTCCCAGCTCACCGTCTCCTAGCCACACCGTACTCAATCATTTTATCTCAAAGGTCAAAGCTTGAAGCTCACAGCTCGAAGCTTTAGAACTCCATCGGTTTTTTTCATTACTGCTACTGAAGCTGTGATTTTGCAGTAAAACTAAACGTTTATGTTGTTGTCCTGTATGTATATTTAATTTGCACTGCTGAAAAAATTAAGGCTGCACGAAATAGAAATACCTCAGTTAGGAAAGCATCTTATCACAAAGATTCATTAATGCATGAAACTGATACCTCTCAGTTTTGCACGAACAAAAAGAAAGTGTTGTTCTTAGCGTTCGTTTACAACAAGCAAAACGGCAGATATCCTAAGTGCCGAACTCAGCCGAAATAATAGTCTTAACTGGCAGCAGTTCATGCGTATCTAAATTAAGATCATTAGACTCACACCCCTTAATGGACTAAGTATTATTGCTGCCTGTTTGCGTATGTTGTTGCAATTATTTCTTACAGTTTGTACTTGTGATAAAGATAATGATCGAAATGCAATGGAAAGTTTTGTGAGCGCACTACCCCTTTCAACTTTTACCCGCGCTTGCCTCCGCAGATGAAGACTACGGTCACCATCACCATACATGCGGCGCACATCTGGTTCACCGCGACCGAACACTTCTGCAAGTCCACGGGATTCTGACGGACTGGCCAGAAGGCTTATGTTAACGACACACAGTAGTGTCGTCAATTCACACAAGCTCATATATTGCACGAGGAACATTTTGTCTGTTTTTGATCTTTGCACATTTTCATGTTCTTTTGAAAATACAGCAGAATGGTTGTGTTTGCGTCATCCAGTATAAGATGATCATAAAATTTGGAGCAAGTTTACCTCACCTAGGTCTGTAGTAGTTACCTTTTTTTGTAATTCTGCATTCTTTCATTTCAAAAGTGCGTCTTTGTTGTTCCGTATTAACCCAAATTCACCGCTCAGACGTGGTCATCGCATTGAAAAGTTGTACTAGGAGCTGCTATGCATGTTTATATGTCAGCAGTAAAGCGCAACAACATAGCGGGGCAATGATGTAACGCATGTTAACACACATTACACAGAACTCCAAACTTAAAACTCTCTTATATATATCTTCTGTGAAATGCGAAGTTAACGTAGTACAGTCGTAAGCACGTCTGTCTAGGGCGCTCGAAGGACCATCTTTTGGCTGCATGAGCGACGCCTAAAGGAAACGGCTTTTTTTTTCGATTGCCTGCATCTGAGCACGTGTGAGGACGCTGATGACACTTCCTTCACATTTTCCGCAACACTGGACCGCAGCTGGGATCGAAAACGATCGCCGGTGAATGCGCTTAAGGCCGAGAAACCAAAGCCCAAATAACTATTATCGGCGCGCGCGGCAACAAACGTTTTCCTGCAGCGTATATTTCGGGCTAACTCGGACGCATCTGTCCAGCATTTATCTCATTCTAAGGAATAGTAAATGGTCGCATCACAGATCCTACGTCCTGAAGTAGTCTTAAAGAAGACAGAAGCTTGAATCTCCTTTTCTTTACCCAAGCCACGAGCCTTTCTAATGACTTCAATACGACTAGAGAATTGAGACTTTCTGCCAAACTAATTCAGCACTGCGGCCCGCCGCGGTGGCTCAGTGGTACGGCGCTCGGCTCCTGACCCGAAAGACGCGGGTTCGATCCCGATCGCTGCGGCCGAATGTCGATGAAGGCGAAATTCTAGAGGCCCGTGTGCTGTGCGATGTCAGTGCACGCTAAAGAACCCCAGGTGGTTGAAAATTTCGGAGCCCTTCACTACGGCGGCCCTCATAGCCTAAGCTGCTTCGGGACGTTAAACACCAATAAACCAAACCTAAACCAATTGAGCACTGCCAAGAGTGGCGGCCATTGTGTTCTTGGAATATTATGGAGCACGGCTGCTGCTATCGCCGCCGCCGCTACCGCTGGGTTCAATTCTTCGCGGGTGCAGCTAAGGCAAATAAAGACGTCAGTACCTTGGTCTGTTTACGCCGTTGTCACATCTAATTGACTATATCAAGTGCAATCTTGGTGCTGTTAGTGTTTGCATGATATGTATACATTGCAATGTTGTGCCACATGTACAAGCGGTTCCCGTTCTACAGAACTCCGTCGTAATCGGCACTGTAACCGCAAAATGAGGTTGCCCACCTACCATCTCAGTCACGTGGGCTTGAACTGTTAGTGTGTCAGCAGACACACATCAGAAGCAGGACAACGAACGGCTTTTTCTGTGAATGTAGACCTGAGCACTTGGGCGCTTCTCCTATCCCTGCCCTTTGCGTCACGGCTAAATCAGACCGACAAGGAACTGGCCGAGTCGACGATTGTTCGTTTGGTCTACTATTCGACCCGTGTCAATGCAAGGAGCAGAACCTTGGCCACAGTAAAGTTCAGGTTCTTTATCTTCCTTGCACCAGAGGTGCCCCGCCAGAGACGGTTTGTTCACTTGAAGACTGAAGCTTGATCTTCGCACCAGGGGTGCCCCGTCAGAGGCGGTCTCACGATCAGTTGAGATGCAGGGGTAAGGCGAATACTTGAAGGTTTATATACAGCTATTTACATTGCATATACAAGTTTAGGCACTCAAGACGGCAAAAAGATACACAACAACAAAAAAATGGAACTGGCTAATACTAGAGGAGGCCCCTACTCGGCGTAGCCGAAGATGCATAGCATCTCACCTTAGCCCAGAACCCTGTTTCTGGCGCCGGAGCCCGGTTTTAAAGACCTCAAGGCCCGGCCCACATTTGGTAGCAGAATCATTTACACTCTTCATATGAATGGCTAATCGAGAGCATGGCCAGCCCTCCAACTACCGCAGGGTAAATCACCCTCTCCGCCACAAAATAAAAACAAAAACAAACAAAAATACACATTCGTGCCAGCACGTGCGCGAATCGGTACCGCGGGGCGTACTTCCCGGCGCGTTCGCGAGCGGCCGCGTTCCAAAAAAAGGAGACGCTTCGCTTTGAGCACCCCCAGCCGCGTTCTGGTGACCCCGTGTACACTACCGATCCCTTACACGCCCTTCCCAAAATTCTACAAAGGGCTCAAATGCCACTTTTAGAATTACAACAAAGAAGGGATCGGTACGGGTCACAAAACCACCCTGTGGGTGACATGCCGCAGCTACACAAGCACTGGCATCCACAAAACCAAAAGCAAAAAATGCACACGGGCACCAACACAACATTACGCAAGATGCTTAGGGGCACCAAGAAAACATAAGCAAAATGCACATTCCAATACACACAGTAGCATGCCTGCCGTGCTCTGTAACACGGCGTCCAAGTTGGTGGGTTGCACCCTGTTCACCACCTCCAAGTACACACTCGTCCTCGCGAATGGGCACACATGCACACACACACTCGCAACCGGAGCGTACATTGGCACTCATATTGGGTCCGTAAGCGGCCACGTGAGCCTCCTTAGACGCACCGCGCGTCCCTGTGTGCGCTCGAGCCAACACGTGTCTCGATCGACACGATTAACGCCTAATGGCCGCTATGCTCATTAGACTGGTGTCACAGCGGGGCAAGAATTCAAAAATTGCTGCTCTCCAGGATCGAAAACGTCCTGATCCTCGATAATTTCAAATACCTCAGCACGCGACACACTTGAGGGCAAGCTTTCTCCGTCGCGCCGGTTCGAACCGCGTACTGCGTGAGGAACATAGCGCCTGTCCAGTCTAATCATATCATGGCGACCACTCTTGCCACACGTGATTTGGCGTTCTGCAGCACGGAACGTACTGTTCCCCACGCCGACTTCCAAAGTGAATGCCACGTACCTGCCTCCTGTTACTCTGCCTCGCTTGGAGCCATTGGCACCCTTCCTGCACGGGCAAACCTTGAAATTGCCGCTCCCTGCTTGATCAGCGCCTGCCGACTTCGTGGCATCGTCTAACTCTGAGGCTGCATGAGATCCCTCGCAGTCAATTGACCCTAATTTGCCTTGTGGCAAGTCGCCACTCATTTCCGGGTCCTCAAATGACGTAGCCGGACACACATCGGGTGCGTTCGACAATTGCGCGGCGCTCAGCCCGGTAGGCCCGGCAGGCCCACCTCCGCACTCTGCCTCGGATGGAGCGTCCCTGCCATCACTAACGCTACGGGACACTTCACGCCCTATGACCGACACAGTGTGCGGTTGCGGCAACGCTAGGTTTCCTGGTGTCACTAGTTCACCGATCTGACGCCTGTCGTCGCTGGTCGTTTCACGACGAACCAGCTGCTCTTTTTCGCAGCTTGCGTGGGACCGAGTTCTTGGAATCGTCAGTGACCTCCAACAATCCTGAGCTCGCGTCCGCGTCCCAGGTGTCATTTGGTGTAGAGCTAACCTGTGCAGCTGGAACGTCGGAGTGCGCGTTCACCGCCTTTAATACCGCGACGCTGCGTTCCGTCACGATACTTCCTTCAACTGTGATTCCAGCTTCGCAGAAATCTGGCTCACTTTTTACTTCTGCCTGGCTGTTTTCTTGACCTGTGCTTGACAGGCATATGCCTTTGCCTTCCAGCACTGGCGGCCTCTCCGCTCGGTACTCGGAGCAGTTCTCCCTGGCTAGTTGACTAGCTCTCCTAGACTCTTTGAGCTTAGCCAGCTCGAGCTCTAGCTGCTGGCGCCTTGCTTCTAACACCTGCAAATCCGGAGGTTTTTCCTCGCATAGCGGCGCCTTTCCTCCATTCACTTTTGCAAGCTCTGTCTGAAAATAAGCCAAGCGCGCCTTCGCCAATTACACTCGATACCTCACATGGAGTGAGGGCCGGCATGGATAACCCTCCATACCGCCGTCTGTACTCCTCAACTGTCCTACCGGCTCGAACACATGCACAGGGACGTTAACAATGCGACGAAGGAAACTCACAGTTTCGACGCGTCGATCCGCATTGCCAGCTCCTTGGCGTCGGAGTCCACCGCCACTTTCACCAGACGCTGCGATGAGCTGTCGCACGCCGCTGGTCCTGTGCCCGCTGTCGTGACTTGCTGTGACCCGCCGGTGACCGTCAAGTTCTCGACGCGCTGCTTTCCTTCACCGGACGCAGTCTCGCCTCGCTGGACTACTCCCGTGGTCCTTGCCGCTGTCTCTTCCTGCAGGTCCGTTCTCGAACGCTGACCTGTTGCCTTGTCGTCGCCTTTTCCCCTGCCTTCAGTCTTCTTCCTGCGCCGTCTTCCGATGGCCGCAGGATCCTCGTCGACTGCGCCAGTAAATTTCACAGGTTCTCTATCTTCCTTGCACCAGAGGTGCCCCGCCAGAGACGGTTTGTTCACTTGAATACTGAAGCTTGATCTTCGCACCAGGGGTGCCCCGTCAGAGGCGGTCTCACGATCCGTTGAGACGCAGGGTTAAGGCGAACACTTGAAGGTTTATATACCGATATTTACAGCATACACAAGTTAAGGCACTCGAGACATATTAAGCAGCAAAAGGACAAACAACAAAAAGGCGGAACTGGCTAACACTAGGGGAGGCCCCTACTCGACGTAGCCGAAGATGCATAGCACCTGGACTTAGCGCAGAACCCTGTTTCTGGCGCCGGAGCCCGGTTTTAAAGACCTCAAGGCCCGGCCCACATTTGGTAGCACCCAATCATTTACACTCTTCATATGAATGGCTAATCGAGAGCATGGCCAGCCCTTCAACTACCGTAGGGTAAATCACCCTCTCCGCCACAAAATAAAAACAAAAACAAACAAAAATACACATTCGTGCCAGCACGTGCGCGAATCGGTACCGCGGGGCGGGGGGACACCCGTACTTCCCGGCGCGTTCGCGAGCGGCCGCGTTCCAAAAAAAGGAGACGCTTCGCTTTGAGCACCACCAGCCGCGTTCTGATGACCCCGCGTACACTACCGACCCCTTACAGCCACTCACAAACTTCGCGCTGACAGGCTGCCGGAAAACTGCTCGTTGCCTTATATCGAGGACAGGTACGAAGGCAAAGCCGCAGTTGTCGCCATCGCTGCGGTAGCCCGCCCACTATTCTACAGCGCAGGCAATCCGGCCATGTTATATGGCGGGTCCGTCTTCTCCGTCACCTTTTATTGGTCAACGCTTTCGACCAAGAGGGTTCCCAATGGCACACCGGCGGGTGGCTTGTCATTTCGCTGCTCAGCACGCGCTCTCGGGCTGTCTTCAAGGCAATAACAGGTGATTTAAAAACTGCGGCGAGGGATTTCGTACAACAACTCAAGTCAACTTTTTTTTCCCCAGAAATACCAACGGTGCACGCCGCCTACTCCACTTTCCTTGACGCAGACAGTGAAGGTTGGAGTTCCAATGCTGATAATCACTGAGGGGAAAGTATTAAGGCGCAAGCCATTAATGGCTCATGCTCGCAATGTCCGTCCGTGCGCTGTTATAGTGCCAACTGTGACCTCTCCTCCGCGCAGCGCCGCAAACTTCCTCCCCTTCTTAACAACCGGCGCGCCGGTGGGAGGCGTAGCTGTGCATAGCAACCGTGACGTCACACAGCAGCGGTAGAACGAGCGCGCGCGCGTCGGCGGTGGCAGCTGCACCACCGCCTCTCCTTGGCCAGACGTCTCGCTGCAGTCGAGTGATAGAGACGCATGGCTCCGAAGCGGCCCAGTGATTCCGCGCCAAGAGGTTCGGGGAAGCGGTAGTGGGTTGGCCACAAGCATTTTTCTGACATGTTAAATCGATCTTTTGAACGTAACCAAGTGGTGTGTGCACTGTTTCTGGATGTCAGCAAGGCTTTTGACAGCGTGTGTCACAGTGTGTTATTGTGTAAACTGTCCAAGTTAGGCTTCCGTGGAGCGTTTCTTTCGCTTTTGGAAAATTTTTTACTGCAGAGAACGCAATATATCTCCATTGGCCGAGCAAAGAGCGCTTCTTTGTTAATTAAAGCTGGCGTCCCGCAAGGTTCTATAATTAGTCCCCTGTTATTTAACGTCTACGTGAATGACCTTTCGAACTTTGTTCCTGTAGGCCTGTACCAGTACGCTGACGATACTGTACTTGTAACCCAGTCACCGAACTACTCTGACTCAATTTCTTCTCTTCAAGCTGCAGCAATAATTTCTATGGACTGGTTCTCAAACAACCTAATTAAAGTTAACAGCTCTAAGACTCAGCTTATATGCTTTCACAGCCCGATGAAGAAGGTAGATTTAAACCATCACCTTTTCTTGCACGGATCTGATTGTTCCCAATGTCAATGTGTACCCTTGAGCTATACAAATACAGTGAAATACCTAGGATTATACTTTGACAGTGCTCTTTCATGGAATTATCACTTGTCCCACGTTTGTAAAAAGCTCCGAACCGTCTCCTGTGTGCTTTACAACATCAGGTACTACATGCCGCTTTCAATACGCAAAGTTATCGTAAACGCCCTTGGTTATAGCATACTGCGCTATGGCATAACGATTTATGGTCACTGTGCAGTTCGCTGGAGAGAGAGAGAGAGAGAGAGAAAACTTTTATTGCTCTTTCAAGAGATTCGCGGAGATGAAGACTTCTTGGTCGTCCTGCTTGGGCGCTGGCGACTTGAGTCTTCGAGCAAGGGTGGGCCCTCAGTCCAGGGCTCCACTGAGTCGGAAGTGCAGGATTAATTCTCTCCTACGATCTTTATTAAAAAATATCGGCTATGATTTAGGCCTTCCCTCCAATTCTGATCTCTTTAAGGTATTTTCTCTACCTGATTTTGATCGCCTTTTGATGGAAACGATCGTCCTGAAATATTTTTGGCTTAGTGACGATAAGATTCCGTATGTTCCCACACGGTCTCTTCGACCGAAGGAACCTTTTTGTATTCCCCGACGGTTTACAAGATATGGAAGGCGTGTAAGAGATTATTACGTTCCCTTTCACTTTAACAGGTTACCTCCAAGTGTTCGCCTGGCAAACACTAAATACAAAATAAAAAAGATGCTGCGATACATTAATTAGAGGGTTTACGACATCATGCATGTGCTTTACCACCTGTCAAGTAAATCTTGTGATTTCATTGGTTACTGCTGTATTTATTGCACTGATCTGAGGTATTGTCATGCCACTTTGGTTTTTCTTCCTTGCGATTTAATCTGATGAGGATTTTTTTCCCTTCATGTAACATGAGTCTTGTGTCTATTTTGTTCTCACCCTCATACTAATTTGATGTCCGTTATTTTGAATGTGTTTTTTTTTGCCTGTGTGTATGTCTGCGCGGTTCCGCTGCCTGTCGGGCTCTGCCGCTATTGGCAGGCCGGATTTCTGTACATTTTTTTTAAATATTTGGCGCAATAAAGTATTATTATTAAAGTATTATTCACCAAGCACACTTTAGAATTTCGAAAGTGTCTGCGGCAATTTTTTGTGTGACAATCTACTACAATGCGTACACCCTAAAAGACGCCAAGAACCCTCTCCCGGTTCACTGCATCGAAACTGTGTGCTATTTTTCGGCTTTTGGAAAGGCCTTCATCTGCCGAGAAGAATCTAGGCTAAACCTAGGAAATAAGTGCTCGTTTTTCGACTGATGCGAGTATTTCTTTCACGTGAAGACATTTGAAATATGAAGACGTCACTATGAGCTTACCATCGAGTGCACTCTTACCATAGAAATTACCATCGAGTGCACTCTGTTCACGCGGTAATTTTATTCCAGCGCATCACCTCTTGTGAATTAGGAACCGGCGAGAAATGTGGAAGGCTTGAGTTGTTTCCTCCATTTTCTTCTTTCCGTGTTCTCTGATCCGGTGCATGTGCTTTAGGACTCACAGGTGCTTGCACATGTTTTAAGAGATTTGCGGTTAGGTATGGTGTCGCGACGGAGAAAATTTTTCAGTAATCACTATGAGAACTGGACTAAAAAATTTGCAATAATTTCCACTTTAGCAAGGAAACCGATACGGCTGCGCAGCGCCTGTCCTTATGTTGGCCCGGCAACTACGACACTTCTCGCGAAGCTCGTTTTGTAATCTACTCACGCGGTTATAACGGCCGAGGCAAAAAATCGAAGTATTCTTGCAAAAAATTCTACTGTGTATACGGAAAGGTGCATTGTCACGCAGCGATTTCAAACAAGCTACCGAGAATGGAATTTGTCTGGAATGCAGACGTTCCACTTGGTACCATCTGTGCTTTTATGAGATGCTGTTTTCATAGTATCGCACTTTGTACAAAAAACTGCTTGCAATACTACGCGAATTATGTGTATTTTTCTCTGTGTTAGGTTTGGCGGGAGGCTGCCCATCTTCTAATTACGTGCATTGTTCGCATGCTTTGACAATCGGCAGTCATTTGATTATATATCTCTGGATCATGGTGAAGCGTTCAGTTATCATTATGTTGTCTTCTTCGCGAAACTTTTTTGGCCCCTCAATGTTTCGTGTACCTCGTAAGATAAGACGATACAAAGTTTTATTGCCACTCAGTAACTTTATGATTCGAGTGGAAAAACTTTCTCTTCTTGAGCAAACATTTATATTGCCGCCAATGTTTGTAGCGTTTGTTCATTCTTCAAAGCGGCCGGCACGCCACTTTATCGCTCTGTTTGTGATGCAAGACGCACCAATGTTTATCTTGATTGATCAGTCAATTCTACGTTGTTCCAGTGTGTTCTAGTAACTTTCCAAGCTTTATCTCAAAAATTCGCTATCAGCTTTAAAAAGAGCATGGCCGAGAGCGGTCGGCATTCGGTTCGACGACCGCCGAGCACGCTTGTTGCTACGCCGCCGCCGAGTGGTTCAGTTCTTCGCGGGCGCAAGTGGGCCCAAATAAAGAGTTTCTGTTAGGAGCCATTCTCGCTGTTTTATTGTTCCCCGGACTGTAGTCACCAGTGCGTGTCATCTGGTGGAGGTGCTGACCTGCTATATAGGTATGCCCCTCACGATGGAACCTGGTGCACAGCCAACGCCCGTCGCTTCGCCAGCCCCGTGTGCCGCCGACATTTCGCGGAGAACCACACGAAGACGTAGAAGACTGGCTGGACATGTACAACGGGGTGGCAGCGCTGAACGCCTGGCACGACAGCGCTAAGCTTCGAAACGCTGTTTTTTGCATTGATGGCCCTGCCAAAATGTGGTCTGAAAACCACGAATCTTCCCTCACGACCTGGGCGACCTTCAAGAAGCTGATGCTGGGTATGTTTACTAGCGTCGTACGTAAGGAAAAAGCGGAGGTCTTGCTGCAGTCAAAAATTCGACGCCCAAACCATGACTGCGTATGTGGAAGATATAAAGCGCCTTTCTAGGCGCACCAACCCCGAAATGAAGAAAAGAAGCTCTCCTTCCTGATGCGTGGCGTGAAAGAGCAACTGTTCGCCGGTCTGATCCCGATGCTCTAAAAAGCATCGCCGAGTTTGTAGCTGAAGCTTCAACCATCGAAAGGACCCTTGACGC
Source organism: Amblyomma mixtum (assembly GCF_055824585.1). NCBI lineage: Eukaryota > Metazoa > Arthropoda > Arachnida > Ixodida > Ixodidae > Amblyomma > Amblyomma mixtum. Next base: position 122,917,359 of record NC_143013.1, read on the forward strand.
CAGGACCCGTCACTACAACCGACCACTTGAATTGCTGTCGGCAAGCCCCTTAGAAGATACCCCTGCAAGCTGGGACAACCTTCGTGATCTAATAAGCGAAATTGTTCGCGAACAACATCGCCGACTGCTGCCATCCCCAACACAGCCAACGCAGGAGACTCAGGTAGCATCACTCTGGGACATAATCCGTGAAGAAGTACCTCACGCACTTGGCTCCCCGCCACCAGCGACACGAACGAAAGCTACGGAAACGACCTACACTGCAGCACTACGCAGTCCACCGGCTCGATGAGACCCCCTAAGCCCTCGTCGATGCGCATCAGCTCTACAACAACGCCGGCCCCTAGAATTCCGCGCGCACACGTTCTAAGCGACGCAACAGCTTTAGGAAATGCGACGAGTGGCGGACTCCCGATAACCGCCCACTGTGTATCCGTCGTGGCCACGCCGGGCACATACTTCTCCACTGCCCGTACAGATGCATCGGCCTGCGAGGTTTCGCCATCGACGCGCCACTACCGCTCCCAGGCTAGCGACCTCGGGAAATCGATGACTACCTGCGCAGAGGCGAGTACTTGCCGTCAAGCCGTCTTTCCCACTCCCCGTCACCATCCGCCCACGTTTCGCATCACCGGGCCGCATCTACGCCGCAGGTGTCCGAGGATGGTCCCCTAGCCCCCGTAACGGAAACCAAACAAAGCAACCTGTGGACGTCAGGTTGCTTGCCGAGGAAACGACGAAGATCCTCCAGGGAACACGCCGTACGAAGATGCCTCATCCACTACGCTGACGCCGCTTACAACGACGACCCCGACCACGACGCGAACCACCTTCAAAACGACGCAGCCATCAAGAAAGGTTTCGACCACATGCCCCACCCACGATTTACATACCCGACAAAGCCGTGATCCGACGCCGAGGACGATGTGCAACTCCAGAGCCAGGACATCCGACTTAAAAGTGGTTATCGACGGCCGTAAAGTCACCCGTCTAGTCGACACAGGAGGCGATTATACGGTGATGATTGGACCATTCGGTGCGCAGCTGAGGGAAGAAACGACCGCTTGGGACGGCCCTCAAATTCGCACCGCATGGGGCCAACCTCATTACGCCATCAGGACGATGCACAGCGAAAGCAACTCTCAAGGGACATACTTATCCCGTGACCTTCGTAGTGCTATGGCAATGTTCCCGCAGTGTCCTGGATGAACAAGTGAGTGTCCCACCCCGCTCAAGCGTCATCGTCACCGTAGGCGCCACGGAAGCGAATAACACTGAAGCTATTTGTGACGGGAACATGCAGTTGCTTCTCGACTGAGGAATCGGCATCGCAAGAGGCATCGAACATTTCCGCAAAGGACAAGCCGAAGTACTGCTGACTAACTTCAGCGAAGAATAACGGCACGTTAACAGAGGAACGGCGATTGCATTCTTCGACGAAACATCAGACGTACGAGATATCTTCGCCCCCTCCGACCCATCCGTAGATGATTCACCTTACCAAGAGAAGTCGCCAACTTTCCAAATAAACCCAGCGTAGCCCCGGTGCAGACAAGACCAGATCCGGAATCTCCTTCGAAGTTTCAGCGAGTGCTTCTGGTCATCACCGAAGGTCTGACAAACGCCGATTGCCAAGCATCGCATTATAACCGACCAGCACATCCGACATCCCCGCCAAAATCCCTACGGTGTGTCGCCACGAGAACGACAAAGCCATCCGAAACCAAATGAAAGAAGTGCTGCGCGGCGACGTTATTCAGCATTCAAAGAGCCGCTGGGCGCCACCGATTGTTCTAGTGAGAAAGAAAGACGGTGCACATTGATTCTGCGTTGTTTGCCGGGACTTTAACAACTTCAAAAAGAAGGACGTCTACCTCCTCCCCCGCAATGACGACACCCTGGACCTGCTCTGGAACGCGAAATATTTCTCATCGATAGACCTCAACAGCGGCTACTGGCAAACTGAGGTCGATGAAGGAGATTGCGAGAAGACCGCATTCATCACTCCAGGTGGCCTCTTCGTGTTCAAGGTGATACCATTTGGTCTCTGCTCCATACCAGCGATATTTCAGCGAGTAATGGATACAGTGCTGGCAGGCCTGAAGTGGCAGATTTGCCTGGTACATCTAGATGACGTCGCTGTCTACGCCTCAAACTTTGAGGATCATCTAAAATGGCTTCCAAGGCATTCCTTATTGTTATCACACTGAAACTTTTATTTGGCAAGCAAATTTCCTGGGCCCCTTCTGCCGCTGCTGTGATGTTGGCCCGGTCGATCAGCTTGCTCTGCTCTTTCCTGGTCCTGTAGTCACGCAAGAGGAACACATAATCTCTGTGCAAGAACATCGCCTTTGTATGCTTCATAACTTCTGATGATGACAATGACAAAACTTCATTCCATCAACGATCAAATCAAATCATATCTTTGAGTAGTCTCAGGTAATCGTCTTCTTCTCCTTGACCCTGAGGTTTCGGGCAATAGCGACTTTCAAATCCCGATGGGCCCTCTTATGGTTTTGAGGGTTTGAGCCGATGATGCTATCCACCCAATAATACTACTTGGCAAGTGAAGACCGTAGGAGCTGTGTTCCCAGGGCATTCGTATAATATATCAGCTATATCGTCCATTGAAACTGGTTTAATGAGAATATGACCCGGAATAAACGATAAACCATTTGCATGAATTGGGTTGAGTATCTGTCTGGAGTTGCCTCCTTGTTAACTTTGTCGGGGGGGGGGGGGGGGGGGGGAGCGTGGATAGCACATTCTATCATTTCGTTAGTGGTACATAAAAACGTTCTCCTTTTTAATATCAGGTTCGGGCAACCCACAGATCGGGCTAATCATGGGCTGCCTCATTCCGAGGATGGCAAGAATTCGCAAGGACCCATACAATTTCAGTTTGGCGGTGTACATTACGTATATTTATAATCTTGCTGCACGCTATACAATTCCGCCTGCTATCCGCAAAATTCCTAATACCAGTTTTTGTTCGCTAAAAATATATGTAGCCCCGGTGGATGTGATCGCGAGAGATATAGCCGCAACCTCTGCATGCTGAGGCCTAACGTTAACACTGGCGGCACATAGACGGCTGCATATAGACGGCTGCATTTCGCGCAAAAAGCATTTTAGTTCTTTCTCTTACACCCTGCAAAATCATGTAATCCACGAGGTTACACAATATAAATATTTAGGGGTAACGTTAACTCATGACTTAACATGGACTTCACACATTGCAGACATTTGCTCCTCGTCCTTTTCTAAGCTTTGTTTCTTAAGGCGGAAGCTTAAAGATGCCCCAAGTAAAGTTAAACTCCTTACTTACTCAACATTCATTAGGTCCAAATTAGACTACGCTTCGGTATTATGGGATCTATTCATAAAGAAAGACATATACAAGTTAGAGATGGTGCAAAGGAAAGCGGTTAGGTTTATTTATAACAAATACAGGAGGTTAGACTCACCTACAACACTAATGAAAACCAACCATATTCCATTACTTGAAGTACGCAGAAAAATTTCCCGTCTGTTGTTTATGCATAACCTTTTAACACATAAACTAAACATACCCCGCCCTGTAATTCTCAACCAATTGTCGCGCCGAACACACCATTCACGAATTCATTTGCTGGAACCCATTTTTGCAAACACTGACTCATTCAAGCACAGTTTTTTTCCACGGACTGTTTCCGACTGGAACTCTCTTCCCGAGGCCATTTTCCAGTCCTCAAACTTTAGTAAAGCTCTTGATAAGCATTTTCTCGAGTGAATGAGCGTTGTATTTCGTTATTCTACTCATTGTTTGTAACCCCATGTATTTTCTTAGTGTTTGTCATTTTCAATGCCTTGTATATCACCTCCTGCATGGGCCAGTCTATTGGCCTGCAGTATTATGAAATAAATAAATAAATAAACTTCCTATTGCTAAGGCCTCTCTATCCACGTTCTCTGCAGCATTGAGATGAGTGCCCCTTCTTACCCTGCATAGTGTGACAAGAGCCTCGGATCTATTTACTTTTCCCTCTTTTTGTTTCCCTGATTTTGTGTTTTCGGGTATGCGTTTGTCTACGTTAAGTTTTTATATCTTGTGTGGGATTCTATAATTCTACTTTCCCTGTTTACTGATGTGTCACCTTTCAAACGTGGCAAGGATTGTTTTGTAAGTACCTAAAGTGGTTTTTGAGGAAAGGAAATGGCGTAGTATCTGTCTCACATATCTCGGTGGACACCTGAACCACACCTTAAGGGAAGGGAGGAAGGTGGCAGTGAACAAAACAAGAGAGAAAGTTCTACCTTTTTTTGTTTTTCACAAGTGCTCTTTCTGTGAGAACAAATGCGCTTCTTTAAGCTCTATCATAGTGCTGTGAACGCCTAAGCGCTTTAATTTTTCCGCTGACATGCATACATGGAGGTTAAAAGCTTCTTTGTATGCTTGCTTGATAATGCTGTCTACCTGGAATGGCTCTGGTATTGAAATTTAGAGACGGTTTGCGATATACAACGCGACTCACTATGGCTCAATATATAATAATAATAATACTTTTATTCCTGCCTCAAAAAAAAGTGACAGAGGAGCTGCAGAAAAAGCTGTCATAGACAGCTTGACTGAGCCGCAGCCCCCTATACCGGACAGCAGTGACAGGCGACGAGAAAAAAATAACAAAAACAAAACAGAACAATTCAGAGAAAAACACATTATTAACATCAAGAAAAATCATACCTGTAGTTTGTACATGTGTGCAATTTACATGGTCATCCAAACATCATTGCATAAGTTAAGTATCTTTTAGCCGTACAACAAAAGCACAATGAATCAGACAATGCAAATTAAAGAAAACAAAAAAACACCACTTAGTGCACTTTAAAGGAGAAAAATCATTTTGTAACACAGTCTATGTATAAGCAACGCAGCTCACTATGAGTACAGGTAAACAAGTTAAAATTTTCAGATTTGTATGCGTTTAGAAGAGAAGGAAGTGTATATTGCAGGCGCTGTTTACCAGTATTTATGCGTGGTGTAGGCACCAACCAGGCTTCAGGCTCTCTAAAAGGGTAACTCGCTTCTTTTTCTTTCAGATTTGCCAGACGTCGAATATGACTTATGTTATTTTTGGTTTCTAGTTTAAAACGAACACTCAGTCGATATTGATATAAATCAAAGATTTTGATTATGCCAGTTTCCCGAAAGAACGCTTTGCTGGGTGCTCCATAGTCCGCATTAAAGACGTAGCGAAGAAACTTTTTTGCAGAACATGAATTTTTTGTAATGAGGAATACGTTGCAGTGCCCCATACAATCTGGCAGTAGTTAATGTGGGCACAGAACAGTGTGTTATATAGAAGTAGTTAAATTGATTTAGGAAGAATGTATCTAATGCAGCCAATCGTGCCTGTTACCCTGGCTAACTGCTGGACAACATGATTTGCGTGATCTTCCCAAGACATGTGCGAAGAAAATTCTACACCTAGGCATTTGAAGTGATCAACAATTTCTATTTCTCTAGAGTTAAAGTTAATACAATCGTGTGGGGGGATCGGTTTGTTTCTTGGTCGAAATATTACAGCTTTAGTCTTTTGTTCATTCACGCGCATATAGTTTGATTGGGACCATCTTTCCAGTGTGATCATTGTCGTGTTGCACATTTGTATGAGGTCATGAATGTTACATCCGGAGAACAAAATTCTAGTATCATCGGCATATATGATGAACCTGACATTTGGGTTAATGTTCACAATATCATTAAGGTAAATGTTGAAAAGTAGGGGCCCAAGTATGCTTCCCTGTGGGACACCAGAATAAATTGGTTTTATTTCTGAATATGTATTATCTATGTTGACAGCTTGTTTCCTTTTTGACAAGTATGATTTTATAAGTCCCGCAGCCTGGCCCCGAATTCCGTAGTGCCATAGTTTCTCTAGAAGTAACTTATGATTAACCAAGTCAAAGGCCTTTGAGAAGTCTATGAATATTCCTATTACGAGCTCTTTGTGTTCAAACTGTGTCAGAATATATTCTTTTTGCTCTAAGAGTGCTAGTTCAGTCGATTTGTTTTTCCGGAATCCGAACTGATATGGTGTGAGCAAGTTGTATTTATCTAAAAATTTATTCAGTCTAGAGAGTAGAATTTTCTCCAATGCTTTGGAGAAAACAGGCAGTACAGAGATGGGTCTATAATTACCCAAGTCATTTCGGTCGCCCTTTTTAAATAAAACAGTTATTTTATCAATCTGCATTTTTTCTGGGAATACTGATGTAGCTAAACAAACATTAAAAATATGTGCCACAGCTGGAGCAATAATATCGGCTACATATTTTATGGGCTTTATCTGGATGTCGTCAATATCTCGACAACTGCTATTTTTTAGGCTAAGTATGACCGATGCTACTTCATCCGTCGTGACAGGTTCAAGAAATATTGTATTATCGTTATGAAAGTCTAAGTAATCGCATGCATTCCGTGCAGACCCATCCGTTCTCTTTTTCGTGAAAAAGTCGTTGAAAGCATTTGCCAGCTCTGTCCCTGAAAGTTCTTTATCATCGATTTTAAGATTCCGCACATGGCCACGTGACTGGTTACGTTGCAGCAATGAGTTTAAACGTGTCCAAACCACATCATGATGACCCTTCTCGACGTCTAGAAATGCAGAGTAGTATTCTGTTCGTGCTGATCGCAATTTCTTTGTTAATCTATTTCGGAATTGTTTAAATACCCTCAAATCATCAACTGTACGTGTGGTTAGAAATGTTCTATACAGCTTATTTTTCATTTTTATTTCTTTTCGTAACTCAGGGTTGATCCATGGTTTCCGAGTTTTTCGTGAGGCTTTATATGTTGTAGAGGGAAAGTACAAGTGATATAGTTGTTTGAAAATATCAAGGAACTTATTATAAACTTCATTAGCATCATCGAGGTCAGCTATGTGGGCTAGGTCAACTTGTTTAAGAGCATCGCGAAAAGCTTTCAGTGTAACACTGCTTATACGCTGGTACCTAATACCTTCTGGTTCTTTCAGTGTATGGGTTGGCTCATTCATGCACAAGAACACTGGGAGATGGTCACTGATAGGACATGATAAGGCACCGGTCTCAATTTTTGGATGGGCGAGATTGGTAATGAACAAGTCTAAAGTGGATTGACTTCCTGTTGTTACTCTGGTAGCGATTTCTATTACACTAATGAAACCATTTGAAGCCAAAACAGTCCTAAATTCTCTCGTAGAATAATTGTTACTGCTCATGTCGATGTTGAAATCGCCTCCAGCAATAAGCGTATAACCTCCATCAGCTACAAAAGACAAAAAGTGTTCATAGAATTTAAGAAAAACGGATACATCTCCACTGGGTGGGCGGTAACAGACAGAGTAAAAACATTTCTTTGAGCATAATGATAATATCTCGTAATCCGGCGTAATCACACTCTATGGGTCTAGCATTTCACCAGTTATATTTTCATTAAGAAGTAAAGCCACTCCCCCGCCACGCCCGACGGGTCTGTGAGATAGTAGGTTTTGTAATTGGTCATTTTGAAAACATTATGCGCGCTGGTGCTCCATGTTTCACTCAGCATTATCACTGAAAACATAAACCGAAATTCGCTAAAAAATTCATCTAGCAAGACCATTTTATTTTTTCCTGAGCGTGCGTTGACATGTATAGCTTTAACGGATGCGGATGAGAAAGAGGAAGCGATGTGGTTCAAGTCATGCGGAAGGTGATACGCGCACTGTGCCATTTTTCTTTTTCATTTTCCTTTGGTACTGAGCTTGCGCAGTGCTACGTAAGCTGGTCCAGATCGCTTGCTCCTTTGATATGTATGGCAGTCATTCCTTGATCTTTGCGAACGAGAATTTTCCCATTCGTATACCAGAAAAAACGATAACCTGTATCTTTTGCCTTCTGTTTCGCACTTCGAAGCAAGTCTCTGTAATACCGTGTCAGGTTTTCCTGAATGACAATGCTCGGTTCATTATCTTTTACTTTGCTTCTAGCGTTCAGCCACGAATCTCCACGAATATAGCGATGAATATAGCGCGACTCACTGATCTCTTCTATAGCAGTTTCTGTAAATAGTGCAGACTGGGGAACTTAGGGTTAATCGATGCCTTCCTGTGCTGCGTGGCATGCTACCGTGCGTCTAGCGAAATATAGATCCTTTCTTGGCGCATCTTTATTTGACCCAAAGGACCAAACCGGAATCGCACATGGTTCCTCTAATCGGCGCCATGATTAAAACTTAGAAGATGGGCAACACTCTAGGTCTCCTGCGATTGGGTCGAGAGCTGCAGAATCTGCGATGGCTCGTCTTGATTACATGTGTATAGGATGTGTGGTGTGACTGCCTTTTAGTGGCCACATAGAGAACAGACGTACTGAACTGCTCTGGGAACCATACGTAGTACAAGCACGAATTAAAGTGAGTCTGTTTGGAGCTGCCGCTGACTGATTTGTGCTTCACTTCGAGTTCTGTGTGGCTCTGGGAAGAATTTTTTTTTTCTTGAATTAGGTTGAAATTTCTTTGTTCTCAGCTCGGACAGAGTGGCCCAAGTCTGAGTCACGGAACGGGCCAAAGAGGTCGCCTAACGAGATCGTCGGAGGGCCACCTGGCGTCCGGCCCAGAAGAGGAGCCCACCGCGGGGAAGGGAACGTCACGCCAACCCGTGTCTAAGACCTCTTTTTAGGAACTTACCTCCTCCTCCTCCTCTAGGTCTCACTTCCCAGAAGACCACGCTAGGCCTGGCAGCATACAGCTGACTGTTTCCAAAGCGAAAAGTACAACCACAGTTCTGTCCACACTATCTGCACATTTTGGCTTACTCCTTCTAAGCAACCAATGCTAGTGAAATTTTTTTTAAGCGAAAACTTCACTTCGCTAGCTCCAAGCCATTCGCAGTGTCGCTTGCGCTCTGCTCTTGCCTGCAGTTTTGTTCGATTCAGTATATGCGTGTCACTGCTTCACCGAGGGCAGTTTGGCCGACCACAAGTGACTAATAAATCGTTCTTGGTCCAGTTCCAGGCGTGCTGCTGTGTTCTGAGTCCGCTCTTTACCAAGAAACCTTGAGAGAGGTCTAGTTGAGTTATTCTTCTACAGCTTTGTAGATTGCAGGAAACTGACGCCTTTTTTTTCTAGAAGGAAACGTGTACACGCATATAGCGGAGGCTCAACCTTAGAACCTCTTTATCTTTCTGGTGTAGCAGTGGACCAGTCGGGTACAGTGCATCCGGAGCTCGCCATGTTCGCGCTATATTAAGCATCTGCGCCTTCAAAAGGTATACAACAACAAGTCCTACCACGACGACTACTCATTTCAACTGAAAGTAGTTTATCCCGGGCTCTCAGAAGAGAATCTATCGACCAATATGTGCTCCTGCAGGGTACACGCGCTACTTTACGAGCGTACTCGAAGGTTCACTGGTATATCGCTATCGACAGAAGCCCTTCTTAGTCAGGTGAGGTTAAAGGTGCACTGAAGAGGAATCTGAACTTGTCTTTTTGCTGCGTGAACTCGATCTACACGTTCCGAGCTTTCTTAGAAACTGCGATTTACTGCCCTGTGTGGCCGATTTCCCCAATTAAATCGAATTAACGTCCGGCTCCCGCCTTTTTTTTTTAATTCTGCCTCGTACGATGGGCGGAGTCGACCAACGCGTGGAGCGCCTTTCACCCAGTCCCGTGGCGGCTTGCCGCTCTGCCATCGGCGGAGTAATACGTAGTAGTCCGTAGTAGCAAATAGCCCGCGCGTATTTTTATTTCTGCGGGCTTATTTTGCGGCTATATTATCTGCGAATGAAACTATTTGTTCATGAAAACCTAAAAAAACAAAATAAAGCGAAAGCAAAGCCTCCACGGGACTGGCTGAAAGGCGCTCCACGCGTTTGTCTACTCCGCCCACCGTACGAGGCACAATTAAAAAAAGAAGGTGGGAGCCGGACGTTAATTCATTTTAATTGGGAAATTCGGCCGCACAGGGCAATAAGTCACTGTTTCTAATAATGCTAGGAACGTGTGGATCGAGTTCCAGCGGCAAAAAGACATGTTCAGAATCCTCTTCTGTGCACCTTTAAGAAGCGTCGCGATAAAATTGCTGCATCAGCACAAACATTTGGGTGGACTGCGGTAAAATCATGTGGAAGGCAATGCCACTAAGTAACACTGCTTTGGAAAGCGTACGTTGAAGGAACCCCGGATTATTCACTGTCAGTTTATTTATTTGTGATACCCTCAGGGTACAAAGTACATTTCAGAGGGGAAGGGCATTTGATAACAAGAAAAATAAACAAAGCACAATTCATACAGAACTATAGAACAACTGAGGCAAGATAAAATGAAGTGAGCAAAATTAACTCGGAATAGATTAATAAAGTAGTTTAAGAACAATACAAGCAGGTGGAGAACACAACACTACAATAAAATACAAAAGCGATCATTATGTAATGAGAGTGGTAAGTATTCTTCTAAATTGAGTTGAATCAGTGATGCTAGTTAATAATGCTGGTAGGGAATTCCATTCTTTATAGGTTAGCGGAAAATATGATTGCGCACATGTCACTCTGTTACAATGAGGCACTGTGACCTTGTGTTGATGATCACGACGGTGAGAAATGAACGGTGCCGGTTGAATCCATCGAGAGCGAAGTTGAAAATTGGAGTAGAAAATCTTATGGAATAGACAGATGCGGAAGTGCTTACGGCGGGTAGCTAGGGGCAGGAGGTTTAAAGACCTTTTCATTTGGGTGACGCTAGATGTACGATGGTAATTGCCTAAAATCAATCTAGTTGCACGATTCTGGACAGTTTCCAGAACATGTGTCAGTGAGACCTGTCGAGGGTACCATATGGATGAAGCGTATTCCATTTACGGTCGTACGTAGGTCGTGTATAATAATGATTTTAATGAAGATGGAGCAACTGTAAAATTCCTTCGAAGATAACCTAGCGTTTTGTTTGCTTTAGATGCTATATGTTCTATATGAAATTTCCAGGACAGGGTGTTAGTTATATGTATGCCAAGATACCGGTACGATCTTACACTTTCAAGGGGATGACTGTCAAGAAAATAAGGAGGACAAGTAAACGTGAAACTCTCATAGATTTTGATTTTTTAATATTTAGTTCCATTTTCCAATTATGACACCAGTCTAGTATGTTATTAAGATCCACCTGGAGAGAGCGAATATCGGAATCGTTCTGCCAAGAATGTCTGTTGCAAGTGTAAAAACACCGAAAGAAGTGCAGGGAAAGTGCCTTCTATTCAGTCTGTGCCTCCTCAAGGGATATTCTTTCCTCGGAACTCCAGAGGTAGCGTGGTATCTACCTTTGGATGTCATTCTTTCCTTGGAGAAAATGTGTTGTCACCCCAGGAATATACCCAATTCAAACAAGCACTTCCTTTATCTACTTGATATAAAATACATTAACTCTGGCTTTGATTGAGCCGCTCATCTCATCGACCGTTCTTCTCTAGGCCAGCTCCCAAAACTGCTTTCTTGTTGCATTCGTAGATAACCGGTAACCTTGAAGTCAATCAGGCTGCATGTGCTGTAAATAAATGGAATTGAACGCTACAAGCCGCGATACTCCAATCTCCTGCGAGCTATGCACAGTGTAAAAGTGCTCACAGGAGACTGAGATCCCCACAGACGTCTTATATGCGCCTCCTGTAGTACCTACGTGTGGCTTACACGGCAAAGGTACTCTTATCGCCTTCAGCAGAAGGCATCCTCCACATCGGCATAGCTCTGCAGGATCAAAGAAGATGCCATATGTATCCCTGGGCCGAAGACCTGGACAATGGCTGATATCCACAGACTCAAAGCTGCTCAGCAAAGCATTTCAAGCAAGCTTAGGAAGACCATTCAGGAGTCAGTCTCCTGTGACATTGGATACTTACATCACATAGCCAGTGTAACAGAGCAGTGTATGATTCAATTGCAATCCAACCCACTGAGACGTTTAGGGGCAAGAAGAGAGAGACGAAGCGCCGCGCAAATGTCTCCCGTTTAGAAAATTTGGAACTTTTTTTTTTACAGAACCTGACTCGTCTTTAATGGCGACAAAACACGCTTATAAAAAGGGATTGCCTTTCGAACTTGCCATCTCGTCCACCATTCCTCCATCGTGGTGGTCCGCACCAAAAATGTTGACTTCCGCATACACTTTCTCGCCATCAAGAATCTGTATACCACCATCTGCGACTGAACGCCGTATTTCTAAGCATCTTCCGATACCGTGTAGGTCAAGCGACCAGACTCGATAGTTATAACTGTGATTCATTTGAGACAGTGAAGTGTATTTCGTTAGAATGCTGAGCTTATGAATTCGTTCCAGCGTGCTATGAGCACAAAATATTCAACTTGACAAAAGTGCCGCTAGCAGTGAGTTAATTTTTAGGCCCCTCAGACTCCACTTCATAGCAGCACCGCGCACAGAGCTTTTTAATGAAGTATCTGGAGGACAATAAACTATCTGACAAACTTTGAGAACTTTCGTCCCCCCCAAGAAATGTATTTGCGATGCAAGGACCTTATTGTTTGTTAACCACAGCGCATTGTATTTCTATAGTAACCTGCAAATTTTCTTGCCTTCACCTTCAATGCGTATCAATCCGGATTAAATGACCGCCTCACTTTGTTCTTTCTTCGTACGTTTAATTCAACGTTTTCTCTGCTCTTCTCTTTCCGATTTTCTCTCCCCCAAACAAGATTTCTTATCAGCCCGTTAAAACGCCTGCTAAAGTATCTATTCTTCATTGAGGCCCCTCTCTCTCGCTCAAGAGCGTGCCGTATTTGCGAGTGTGGGTGCATTGGCCTGCAGCCCAGCAGCGTCAGATGGGGCGACTATGCAGTAAAAACGTCAGTTCCAACCATATTCGGTGGTACTTCGTGAAAAGCAGAGTTAAATAATGAAAATCCCAGTCCTTCCTCTGTTTCACTGCTCTAGAAACATCGGCCTCTTCCAGTATATTCCTCAGAAATCGTGCTTTTGGTCACCTAAAGGGGCTTTAAATTATGCCCGCTTCTAACCGTCGACATCATCACCCTGACTAGGCGAACACTGTAGTGCAAATGCCACTCCCATATCTCTCCAATTAGCCTTGTCCGTTGCCACCTGCGGCCCCCTTATCCCCACAAACTTCTTAAATCTAATGCGCCCACCTAACCATCTGCTGCCCGCTGCTACGCTTGCCTTCTTTTGGAACCCACTGCGTTACCCTTAAGGACGAGCTGTTATAGGCCTTTCCTTTACATTCCCGGCCAAAGCCAATTTCTTCTCGATTTCGACTAGCATGACATTAACACGGGTTTGTTCCCTCACCCAATCTGCCCGCTTCCGGTCTCTTAACATTACACTTATCATTTTTCTTTTCACTGCTCGCTGCGCTGTGCATAACTTAAACAGGCCCCTTTTCGTTAGCCTCCATATTTCTGCCCCGTAGGTGAGTGCAGGTAACATACAGATGTGGTATAATTTTCTCTTGAGGCATACTGGTGAACTATCTATCAATCATGGTGTAAGCGCACCTGCCATATGCGTTCCATCCCATTCTTGTTCTTCTAATTTTTTGCCTCTCAGCATCCTGACCTGCGGTCACTACTTGCCCTAAGTAGACATAATCCTTTACCACTTCCAGCACGTCGCAGCCAATTTTCAACTGCCGTTCCCTTGCGAGACTTTTAAACATTACTTTGATTTTCTGCATGTTAATTTTTAGTCCCACCGTTCTGCTCCCTCTGCCTAACTCATTCTTTAAAATATGAATGGTATTAGAAGAGCCGTAAGACGAGGCATATAAACGACTCTGTTTCTCAAGCGTGCGGCTGATTTATGTTCATCATCTTCTTCAGTCGGACTACGCCTACTGCAGGGCAACTACCTCTCCTACGTCTCTCCAATTACCCTGTTCTTTGGCAGGGGTGGCCGCCGTATTCCGGCAAAGTGCTTAATGTTATCCGCCCACATAACTTTCTGCCCCCTCTGCTACCCGTGCCTTCTCTTGGAACCCACTCTGTTGTATTTAAGAAGCTGCGGTTATCTTGCCTTCTCATTCCGTGCCCTACCCGAGTGGCTGATTACCTGGAGCCTAAATGCTTGAGAAAAAAAAAACCGTTCGTTATCTGTATAATTTTTATACAAAAAATGCCACTTCTGGCAACGATGTGGCGTAGTCTAAAAGCTTTCCAGTGCTCGCTAGCCGCTGTCCGAAATACCTTATAACGCTTCTCTGGGCACAACAGTACCGCGCGACCGCTACACAAAAGCGATTTGCTAACGCTTCACAGAAATCAATAAAAAGGTCATAACCTCTAAGCTGCAGTACATTTTGCTAAATAGCAACTGGTTGTTTACCTGCCATCATGGTTTATTATTATTTCCTACAAATTGTGAGAGTGGTGTCGGATATTTTTATAATTTGCCGATTTCTTCCTGATCGACACCCCCCCCCCGAACGTTTCGATTCCGAAAAGATCACACGATGTGAAATTTTCTTCCACTTTGCCGACCCCTGCTTCCACTTCGGTTCGCCGCTAGGGACTTCAGGTTTCTGTGAGCATGTATTCCTGATTTGTCAGCAGCAACGACAGTTGTGACACCAAGTAACGTCCCTCTCATCTATCCGTCCGGCGGTCGTTCATGTTCTCCTCTGGTAGAGGTACACATACGAAGAGTGAGGGATCTGAAATGTTGCGTTGAAAATTCATACAGGAGGAACACATAAGACATAAGTTCGACACTGAGTCGTGAAATTTTGAATGAAAAGTTAGCACAATTGTAATTAACGAAGGAGCTTCCCTGACGAAAAATTGTAATCACGAAGGGAATCGCCCACTAGTTTGGGGGAGAATCGCACACTGGTTTTGGGGCGTATCCATTGGCGCTTCCCTTAAGCGAGGGGATAATTGGAAAAGAAGGAGAGGCCTTAAGCGAGTGAGACGGAACAGAAGAAATTTATCAAGTGATTCAGTTTCACCACATGACTCACAAAGGTTCGAAAGAGAGAACTATGATCGGCGCACGTCAAGACTTAAACCTGGTATTGCGCAACGCCAAACGGTCATGGACACCTGGCGTTGTCGTTAACTGCACAAGCTAGCGCTCCAAGGAAAGTTGTTTTTAGCATTTCAAAAGATTGCACATACCCACACCGGGGGATCGGCCAAGGGGGGGAGGAGGTTGTGTTGCTGTTGTTGTTGTTCCAAAGGCTAAAAATGATGATCATGATGTCTTCAGGCCTAATGGTACATACCCACGGCGGGGGATTGGAAATCCAGGCCTCTTTCTCTTCGTCTTCTTCTACGCATGCAGCGTGGATCGCATGCATCCACTCGCCTCGCTACCTCCTGATTGCCTCATTTGCGTAGCAAACGGGTGGGCCTCGAACATATTTACATCATTCCGCTTTCTTAGATATACGTGGACCTCTCAATTTGCATTCTTCATTATGCCCTTTATAGCTCAGGAATCTATCGAAATTTGGCACTATGCATATCACTTCGTGAGCGCGCACTGTTCTTCATAAAGATCATCATCAGTGCGAGAACCACTCGTGCTTCCGGGCGACATACTGGACAACCTGGGTGTCTGATCTCCCAGAACTTCGAACCGCAGTGGCCTGCTGAGCTGCCCCCCCCCCCCCCCCCCCGGCATTGGATTCATTGCGCTGAAAGGTCAGCCTTCACGGTCGGAACTGTGAGCGAGGCGTTTGTGTCGGGAACAACGTCCGGCCAACCCATACGTTTTGTCGGTAGGACAATCTATATGCTCCGTAACCCTACCGCTAGCGTTCAGCCATGTTCAGCTCGGATCGGAATTACACGGTAGTTTATCAGATACGAGTTGCGTGCGCGCCAGTCATTCATGTTGTAACCAATAACCTTCAGTTTCTTCAACCGGTCAGTGAAAACGTTCATCATGGGTTTCTGGGAGTAGCAAGCTCTCAAATGCGCCCGCATCGCTCTCATTTGGCCTGTAGCGGCCACTTCCCCTGGGTGTTTCTGATTTGCTGCTCATGCAAGGCTGTTTCAAGATTCTTCGCATACCCTTAGATCTCAGTTTTGCCAGACTTATACCTCCTCGATATAGCCAGAGGTCTCAAACGTACGGATCGAGCAGATGTTAGCGGACGCCTTTTCGTACCGTCTCTCACGTCGCTTTAAGCGTGACGATGATTCTTTTTACGACGGCAAAACTGCGGGCTAGTAGTTATTCGTTTTAACTAGGCACTGCAAAGAGCTACGACGAGAGATAGGCTGGACTAATGCAGCGCAAACTTTCCAGTAGGTTTAAGACGGAAACACCCTAGTATCTGCAGAGGCTGGTGAAGAGCGATTGGAAAAAGGGGGAAGGGGGGCACAATGCGCAAGCGATTGATACGAAAGAAACAGCAGTATCTGTTTCTCATAAGAAAAGGGAAGGCCGAAAAGGCATATACGAGAATACGCCTGGAAATAAATGGTTCACTATTAGTAGGAACAGAGTAGTTAACGGGATACAGCGAAGAGGGACACACACACATAGCGCCCCTAGTGTGCCCCTCTTCGTTCCATGCTTTTACTTGCACTGATCCTACAAATATGCATTACAAACTAGCTCGTCACACCGCTTTTCTGAACCTCAGTGTATGTGGGATAGTTCTGTTTTATTTTCTGGATCTTATTAAAGAATTCTCTTTATGACCTATTTAGTCTCAAACTTTGTGAAACTATATTAAGGTAGAGAGAACAACAGATACCAGAGGACCTAAAATAGTGAAAAAGCAAGATCTTGACTTGAGGGTTTGCTTCGTGGAAGCGAAGACGAGTTTTTGGTGTGAGGTTAAATTTTTTAGTTTTGGCGTGTTCGTTTTTTCGGAGTCGCAGCCGGTTAATAAACAATTTGAATGCGTGAGCTGGTTAATGTTTATAGACACTGCATATATCTTTCAATAGCTTTTTTCTTTGTTTAGAATATGTGAAATAAAAAAAAAGGTGACAGTGATCGGACACGAATGCTTTAGCACGTTCCTTCTGATCGCGCCAAAGCAGTGCATAACTAATAATGGTCATCACCATTCTCTGCAGCGTTCTCCCCTGTGTCCGTGAGGGTTTAAACGAAACACCTTCGGTCATCCAAGCGCAGCGGAAGCTTCCAGTGAATCACGCGAGGGCATAAAACGAGAGTGAGCGAGCAAAATAAGTAGTGTTTACGAAAGCGTTCAGATCGGCTAAATGATAGAAGTTGGGGGCGTAAATCAGCGTCCTCAATCACTCGATTCACTACCCTAGGCTACAGATTATCTTTTTGAAGGCTGTGCACACTGATGTGCAGCAAATGCGCAGCTTCTTCTCGAAGTGTGCTCCAGCTCGCACCTATTCCTTTGTTTAAAGTGAATTCCGTTGTCATATTATTGCAACTGGGGTGCCTTTTTGATTTGCAGATAGCGACCGTAGTGAATATATCTCAGAAGACTAAGCTGAGTAGCACGCCCTTGGGCTCTAGAGAGTTTTTCACCGATGAAGTCATTTTCATTGCGAAAGCAACACTACGCGACTCTCCGAGCCATTTCGCGGAGCTGACAAAAGGCCATACTGTGCGTGCTCGAGGAGCAGTGATGTCACACAGCGCACAGCTGGCGCACCGCCGCCGTCGCTGCGCGGTTTACTCAGAGGTGCCACCGCAGCGCTCGGCAGTTGCGCATGCGCAGTAGCGGCGCATAGCTAGCGTGGCGGGGCCAGCGCCGCCAAAACAGTGGCTATTCCATACAACCACAAGGTGTCCCCCAACCTAAAAAGGGTGTGCAATAGGTACGGCGTCTCGATGGTTTTCTCGGCACCGTGTAAATTTTCCAAGATGTGCCCTAAGGTCACCCGCAGTGACCCTGCAACATCTGCAAAACACGCCAAGCCCTTCTTTGTTGGGTGTGCCATGAGTGTGGTCCATGAGATGCCGCTGTCTTGTGGCAAAGTGTACTTTGGCCAGACTGAGCGTTCTGTTAAAGAACGTGACAGGAAACGTGAAAGAATGATTGAAAACGCATCGACTCAAGCACGAATCGACTAGACCATTGCCGTTCTTGCAAAAATCGAAACATTCAGAACTATGAGCCACGGCTTGATAAGATCAAAATTGTGACGACGAGCAAAGATATATTAGCTCGAGAAATATCGGAAGCCTTTTTTATCAAGGCGAGAGGCGGCAGGTGTGTCGGAATCACCTGTGTCTCCCTGCATACCAGCGAATTCACATTGCTTAGAAATAGGGGAAGAAATGCAGTCTCCTTTTCTTACTCGACTTTGACTTATTTGCTGGTAGAAAAAAAGAAAGAAAAATAGTGCGAATTCACTTTCCTTCTCCCCTTCTACCGTTTTCTTGACTTTTCGTTTTGTGGCCAGTCATAGATGCGCATGTGCTCATCTTCAACGAAAATACGCGTCAGTAAACATGGTTGGAGTCAGCGCCTGTCCCTGCATGTCTTTCAGTGCTTTTGTCTAAAATGTAGCGCTACTTAAATTTCAAGAAAGGAAACATCACGTGTTTTATTAATATACTTGAGCTTGCATAGTATTGCTTTGCGGGAGATTATTTCCTTTTTTTTTTCGAAGCCTTTATCATTGAAATAATTAAGGCACTGATGTGTATGCGCCCACTTACCAGCGATGCGTACAGACTTCTGGTTCTAGCTGACTAGTGCTGCGCTCGACAGTCTATACGACTTCTTACTCATTTGACCGCAAATGGCGCAACAGTAGCGATCGCGGCTACACGACTGTGTGTCTCTTTGCCGTGCGTCACGCCATCCAGCAGCTGTTTCTATGCCACGTCATCGGCTTCGTGTGGTTTCCCGACACCGAAGAAAGTGTCTCGATCCGCGGAATACATTATCGCGGCTGTGTAAAAAACCGCGCGCTCTCATGCTTAAACGTAAATGAACGTAACGGCGACCACTACTGGTCCTCATGGTACCGATAATAGAGGAGCAATAAATTACGATGGACCCTAACGTCCTAACCCCGCCGCGGTTACTCAGTGCTTACGGCGCTCGGCTGCTGGCCCGAAAGACGCGGGTTCGATCCCCGCCGCGGCGGCTGAATTTTGATGGAGGCGAAATCCTAGAGACCCGTGTACTGTGCGATGTCAGTGCACGTTGAAGATCCCCAGGCGGTCGAAATTTCCGGAGCCCTTCACTACGGCGTCCCTCATAGCTTTAGTTCCTTATGGACGTAAACCCCCCAGAAACCAGACCCTAACGTCCACCAAACAGCCTTCACAAGACAACTTCGATCAGAGCTGTTTGCTATGCAATTTCCCACGGTCCCGCCGTCTGGCGCTTAATGATTACCGTGATTTCATTGCACCAAGGGCAGCTTGGTTAATGCGCGTCATGTTAGTCTTGCGTTTAGTTTAAGCGAGGCGGCGTCAGAGACCCGTATTTCTAAGCAGTTCCTGCGGCCACACCGCCAGGGAAGAATCAGAGGGCAGGGTAAAGGTTGTACACGCCAAAAAATTCGTGAGCACCCATGGCTCCCGGAAGTTAAATCCCGCGCATCTCCTATACGAGGAATTTGCTTAACCCGCTGTGCTACCCCTGCGGTCGGCAATGGCTTCACCGCAGGCGCTTTACCCATGCTTCACAAGACGGAGGCACAAAAAAGTTCCGAATCTTAGTCTGCCCTCACAAGCTTTCAACTGAAGTGCTTTCATTGCCGCTGCATAAACTTTACCGTGTTCTCTGAGACGTGCCGTTAACTGGTGAGGGCGCTTCTTAAGCAGGCCAGTTTTCTTTAATTTTTATAGTCGTAGTTGCTGAACGAAAGCGCACCAGAGCTTGCAATGGGTCACGACTGAACAATAAGCTTTTTTCTTGAACTTACCTTGACCCGTAAATCGGTACCATATGGTAATGCAATATTC
Organism: Amblyomma mixtum; assembly: GCF_055824585.1. Classification (NCBI taxonomy): domain Eukaryota; kingdom Metazoa; phylum Arthropoda; class Arachnida; order Ixodida; family Ixodidae; genus Amblyomma; species Amblyomma mixtum. The sequence goes on from NC_143013.1 coordinate 122,937,247, forward strand.
CCAGTAAAGGTGATCAGATGCATCTACCCATGCCAACGTGTGCCTTCTATAATGGGTCCTTTGTGTTGAGGCCAAGCACCGTCTAAACGACACGCATAAAGCGCATGGGCCTTGTAGTACGCTCTTCATTTTTCAAGATTTGGTAGCCATCACTGACACACGGCGCCCGGCTGAACAAGTCTCAGTTTGTCAATATAAGCTGGAAATACGTTCAAGCACAAGTGTGATTTGATTTGTTCAGAGGCCGAGTATGGTGAAATATATCAGTAGGATCTCCAAAGGATTTTACAATGCCTGCTGTGCGCCTCTGGATAATCAGCTGCTCTAGCAAGAACAGTGCATGCTTGTGGAGTAAACGTAATGGCAGCTACCCAAGGTCCCTGTATCGAACAGCGCGAATAGAATCAGGCACAAGAGACGAGGAAAGAGACGAACACACGGCTGTATTCCTCGTCACGTGTGCCTGTTGGCGTTCCTGCTGCTCGATACAGAATACTAAACCAACTAACCCCCAAAAATGTTCTGCCTCAAGAATTCATTTGATAAACCATACTTCTCCCAAAAAGACCTTTCTTGGAGCACAAAAGAACTGCGAGAACATCTTGATATACACCTTGTGCGGACTCACGCCGCATACTCACAATAACAAAATATTAATTTCTAGCGACGCAGCTATTCTCCCGAACCTTAGCTGCAGCGGCAGCCATCTATACATCAGTAACTGCGAGCACACGCGGAGTGGCCAAGACTGCGCTTGTAAATACTTCATTGCAGGTGCTCCGCACTCAACGCTCTGCCAATCTAGCTCCGCTCAGTGGAACAGGTTATGGCAAGCACGTAAAAGAAAAAGCAACGCCAAACATGTAACCTCAGAAAAAGAAGTTCACAGGCGTGGGCTCTACTTTACTTTATTTCCGACGTCCCATGTTTCGCGCTTGTTACGTGTCGCCGTGAAGTTGCATGCAGTGCCGTATTATGTACTAGTATTCAGGCTATTATGCATTGCCGTAGAAGTCGGGATGGGCGCTGTTGGTGGCTGATTCTGAGAGCAGTAACAGAACCCACCCCCTAACTATTTTCGAGAGCTGTGTAATAGATATTTGTCCTTCTTTATTAGGGACACACAAACGATAGGTGGCAGGCTTATACAATTCCGCGCCCGTGTTATCTTTGCAGGCTAGGGCTGGGCCATACTCTGCCGTCGAGACGGTATGTCTTCTGGACCATGTGCTCCCGACAAGGAACGTGGCCTTTCCAAGCGAGACGGAGAGATGCCTAATTTGTCCAATCCTAAGAGACGCAGGCCCAGCGCGACCGTCGTCGTAGAGCAAAAGAACGAATCTCACCCTCCTCTAGGTACCCAGGAGGCAGTCAAAACGGGATCTTCAACTAAGAGGCCTTGCAGGCCGTCAACTAGTACTGCTGACAACCGCAGTCGACACTCATTAGTTGGCAGCTCCACCAGGCGCCTTAAGAGTGCAACCATCAAAGCGGAAACAGCAAGGCCAGCCGCAGACGACCCCGCTTCGAAACCCGCAAAGCCAAGCGATGCTGAGAGCCGTAAAGCGCCGGATCCTGAACGCGTCGCAGAGAATCAGACATCGCAGCAAGCTGGGGATAAATCTTCATATCTAAAGCACTCACGGCAAAAAACCAGCCAAGTGGCCTCCGGCGTGCAAGAGGCTCCCTCGGGTGGAGAAACAAAGCAGGGGGACGTGATCGTCACGTTGATTGCCATCCAACCTCCTACCGCTCATCCCTCGACGTCTGCCAAAAAAGTCGCGGCAGCAACTAGCCTGGCTTACCCGGAGAGCGCAGATGCCCCACCAGGCGACCCGGCACCCGAAGGCTTAGTGCCGGAGAATGAACCTGCGGAGGACCCGGCACCTAGCGCCAAGGGTTCTAAGGCGATTCCAAGGAAGAGCACCATGGTGAGCCCAAATTTGCTGGGGCTGAAACACTTCATTTTGGCCGACATGGTGAGTTGCCCATTTGAACATATCATGCGGAGGTATCTTCTAGTATCGGGGCATGGTAGGAATGGAGCTGCATCGGATTTTATACGGCCAGCGCCCTGATGCAGCGGACTAAAATTGGATGGTGTCACACACTCACGCCAACAATAGGTTCATTTCACTTCAGAGCAGGGCGCTTTAGGATAAACATTTGGAAGGAGAGGGTTTCTTCCAGCAAGAGAAAACTCGCCACTTGGCGTTTCGTTTAGGGTCGGGAAAGAAAGTGAAATGTAAACAGGGAAACTTAAGGGCCTTCTTGACCACATCGTTAAAGAACAAAAATTCTATATTGTTTAGATTGCCTGCTATGGTGTCTATAACGAGAGCCCAATATTCTTGCAATTTTGACGCCCAAGCATTTTGGAAACTGTTGCATTGGGTCTATATGGTATGCATGAATTATAACCTTCAAGAATAATCCGGTACCTTCTATTTTATGATGACATGAAGTTTGACTAAGTAAATTTTGTATTCGAGCTCATTTCACCCACTAATCCTCTTAATAAAATACGGGAGTGGCCCCACCAAAGTTTTCACTGTCCTTAGGAATTTCTCAGCGTGAGAGAATTTCAAATTTTGGGGGTCCTCAGATTTTCAATATTGGTGGATCTCTATCATAGGCCCATTGGTGGTCAGGTGATGTTGATTGCGGTACCACCTTTTAATGGCATTCATTATCGCGGGGAGTCCTCGTACGAATCCTGGTACAGTGGCGCAGCTATTAAGCGCCACTGACGAGGATGGTGGCTACTTCAAACACAACCACCGGTTGGGCTTGTGCGACCAAGCTTGCTCATTCGGAGCTCCCGTAAGACTCATGTGCAGCGCCACAATGGGCGGGTTGGAATTGCATGGAGTTTAGCAACGGTGCGTGGTTTGCTCACAATCCGTTTGCACACAGCTCAACATCACGTGACCTCTTTTCGCCACTATAATAATTTCTATACAAAGAAGTAGGAATGTTCTTCTGAGAGGGTATACTAAACTCTTTCGTATTTATACTTACTATAACTGTACAACACTTTATTGTTATATATTTCATCACTTTTGACATCAAATCTGGCCGCCTTCGACTGCAAATGTCACAGTAATACCTTAATTTCTAACACCATCAAAGTCAAAATACCACTGGTATCTTAGGCCGAAGTTACCTAAGTTAAGCTTGGTCCTGCACAAACACTGTCTTGTCCTCGTGTTTCCTAATGTGCAAGATTTTCTTTACCCCATCAGGACACTGGAATGCAGGAAAGGGCACATAAGCAGACTGTCATATTAAATAACAACTCTGCAATTTCGGGTCGAGTAATACAAAGCTCCTCTCGGTCTTTAGGTGAGAAGTCCACGTGAGACCTTCGGCAGCAGCGCAGGAGTGCTCCTGAAGAGGGAGATTCTGATCAGCCTCGTTGCTATAGCGACCATGCTGTTTTTGTTAGTCGCCCTCTTCTTCCTAATCCCCACGACGACACCGAAAGTAAAAGACGGCTTCTGCGTGACAGACGACTGCCTTTCACACGCAAGCCTTCTCAAAGGGACTCGAAGCACAAAGTTTGACCCGTGCCACGACTTCAGTGCCCACGTCTGCTCAAACTGGTCACCGCCAAAACACAGGGAAGAAATTAGAGATTTTGACACCTCCGCTATGGTAGACATGGTCTACTCATGGCTCCTGGACCTGAGCACGACTCTGCAAAAAGGGTCCAAGGCGTTCCCCGTGGCCAACAAGGCACTGGCTATGCTAGAGTCTTGTATGGGCAACTCCTCCACGTACGGAACAAACTTGAAGGCTTTCCGGCAATTTCTGAATGATCTCAGACTGCCTTGGCCGAATCCACCAAAACAAGGTACCGATGCGCTTGGCGTGCTCGTAAATCTGGCCTACAATTGGCAGGCTTCCTTCTGGTTCAAGGTGAGGGTGTCTTTTATGCATAAAGGCGCATACAAAGGCAAGCGCAGCATTATTTTGACGCCTTCTCCTCTGATTGCCATCTCCCGCAAGCAGCACCACGCTGTCATGAGAGACGGAAAGAACGCGTACGTCAAGTACTGGATGGACTTCTACGTAGCACTCTTCGGCGACATAAAAACAGCCAGCAAAGAACGGGCGCTGCAGACAGCCAAAATGGAGGGTGACATTTCTGAGTCCATCAAAGAGGCTTTACACGCCTCACCAAAAGATTCGGCTGTGTTTCCGATAAGCGAGCTCGAAGTGTTCACGAACGGCATAAGCTCCCGCCGATGGTTGCAGCTGCTGAAGAACGCAACCGCCTTGAATCCAGAACAGACTGAGCATGACGCTGTTGTTACTACCAATGTGCTTTTCCTGCAGACAGTGGGCAACCTGTTCAAGAAATACACCAACGCTCAGATCTTGGATTTCCTAGGGTGGCAATTTGCCCAGCACTATGCACCTGTGTCAGACAGCGGCCTTCTGGTGGCGCGTTACGGCGACCGCAGGACAGCCAGAAGCTTGCGACCCGCCTTCTGCGGATTCCACATCGAGGTGCCTTATAGGGTGCTTATCCTATCCCTGCGCTTTGCGTCGCGCCTAACGCACACCGACAAGGAACAAGTCGACGCCGGCTTCGACCGCCTTGTATCGACGGCTGTGTACTTGCTCATCGATTCGATTTGGTTGGACCCAGAGAGCAGATCCTTGGCCACTGACAAACTTCGCGCTGCCAGTTTGCGGCTGTGGCCTCCCGCCAAATTCCTCAACGATACAAACCTTGAGGAGTTATTTCGAGCGTTTCCGGAAAAAAGAAGAGTCGTTTGGCGAATACTTCATCAACTCGCGCCGGAGCATTCGAACAATTAATAGAACGCCGGAGTTCGACACAGTGCTTGAGATGCCGGAGAACTATGGCCTGCCGTATTTCGAGTACGATTACGTAGAAAACACCGTAGGTGTCGCGATCGGTGCGGTGGCCCGTCCGCTATTTTACAGCCAAGGCACTCTGGCCATGTTCTATGGCGGATTTGGCTTTTCGCTCGCCTTAGATTTGGTCAAGGCGCTCGACCAGGAGGGACTCCAATGGCACCCCGATGGACGGCTAGTCGACTCGTTCCTCAGCGCACACTCGCAGGCTGGTTTCAAAGCCAAAAATAGATGTTTTAACAGCAGCGAGCTGGCCGGGAGCAGAAGTTTGTTTCCAGAAATACCGGCGCTGCAGATAGCCTACTCTGCGTTCCTCGACGCATCCAGCGAAGCCGGGAACACAACGCAGATAAGCACCGAGCTTAACGAAGAGAAGGTATTTTTTATGACCATCTGCCTCATGACGTGCACCCGACAGGACGTCAAGAACCCCTTCTCGGTTGACTGCAACAAACTTGTGCGCCACTCTGCGGCTTTCGCAAAGGCATTCCGCTGCCCGGAAGGGTCTGGGATGAACCCGAGAAATAAGTGCAGCTTTTTCGACTGATGCAAGATTATTGTGATGTAAGCATTTTTAAGCTTTGCGTCGGAACTGTGAGTTTGTGTGCATACCAAAGAACATTGACTACCATGTGTAATCTTGTGTAATCTATAAGGAAGTGGTGAGAACTTTGGAAAACTGCGGACATTTCTATCTTTCTTTTGTATTTTGACTCATCTCATGTGATATTTTGATAGCCTTGTGATAGCCTTGCTCTCGGGTATCAAGCGGCGACAGAGATAATTTGCGAACAGCCCTAATCAAAGCTGAACTCATAAGGTTGAAATATCCCTCTTACGCAAAGAAACCAAGGCGGCAGCCAAGCTTTGTACCTAGCTATATTTGGTCTTGTATGTTTGGTAGGTTCTAGAAACGTTCTTTTGTATTTTACCATTGCAGTCATAGTGGCCAAGGCGAAAAAGTGACGTACTCTTGCTAAGTATTCTACAGTCGGTTTCCAAAAGAGCGTCTTGCTGCGCTGAGATTTCACTGCATCTACCAAATCGTGTCCACTTGTGTTATAGGGGACGTGGCCTTTCAAAGTGATATCTTGTTTTCTTTGCGAGTCACTCTTTGCACACTATAGATCTTCGTCGATTGTAGACCTGTTAGCTTAACCTGGCGACTTTTGGTGCATGTTCTTCTCTATTCAAGTGGACATGTGGTGCTTAATTTTTAAGTTACGTTATTTGCTTAGCCAGTGTTAAGTCATCCATTTGCATTAGCGGTGTATCCAAGTGTTGGATCAATTGATGCCTCTGTCAATTATTTCGCCACGCCTTGTTACTTTGACCTCTTAATTTTTCTTTCGCCTCGGACAACATAAAAAAAATTTAAGTCAAAATAGGTGGCGTTGTGGTTCAAATATAGAAGCTTCTTCTTTGAGCGCATGGTTGTATTTTCGCATAGCTCTTAATTTGGTAACGCTAATGGTTTCTTCCTCGCTGCCAGAAAAGAAACTGAGATGTGAAACGCATCCAGCGTAATAAACATGAAGTTTTTTCACGTTTTCCTGGAAATAATGTCGCCTGAATGCTGGAGCCCTCGGGGGCCTCTTTGTAGCTAACGTTTCTGCTCCAGAGTACGTCCTCTCTGTTCATGCAGCAGGTGACTTTTTATTAAGTGGCAGGAGGAGGGCGAGATATCACCCAAACGTTGTGCGAATGACTTGCTCTGTCCTTCTCACGCAGTTACAGTTTTTGATCTTCGAAGTCACAGCCAATATCCTAATTCTTGTGAGCGCCACCTTTATGCTTGGGAACCGCGCTTGTAAGTTCGCAGGCGGAAGAGTTCAGAATTGTGCGCTCGCGCTCTTTGAGGTGTTTGCCAGTCTACCGTATTGGGAGTACCCCCCCCCCCCCCCCCCCCCCCGCTCTTCCCCCCTCCATGGTTTATTTGTGCGGAACATTATGAGATGTCGAACTTTAATATACTAGAGAGTAGCACAGGGTGACTTTTTTGTCAGTCTTACGTGCGCTCATCCGTACTAATACTGTCTACTAACCCTTTTAAGGAAGACATTTAGGGCAAATTGAAGTTTGCCAGCTTTGATTTGTTTTTGTTCAGACGGCAAAGACGGCAAGGCAAGTTTCAGTGAGAACTGAGCGCTTATAAGCTCGTCTATGTTAAAGTTGTCGCAGCCGCATGTCGCTTTTCTCCCGTGCAGTAAAGTGAATCATTTCATGTTCAAGGACGAGAGGCATTGAGAGACGGGGACGGGCGGCTTCCTGTCGGTCTATGTCTCTTTTTCCATTCTTGTTTCACGCCATGCACAACGGTGACCAACTGGCCCATCTGGACTTCCGAACAAGAAAATCCGTTTTAAGCTTTACGTGACATCTTTGAGTTTAGGCCACAATATTCTTTCACTCCCGGTCGCTGATTGCACTCGTTCTACGAGTTTGAACTCTGGCAGAAAAAACGTTTTTTTTTTAAATCAGAATCGCCCACCAACTAATGCATCCATTCCTGCTGAGAAATTATCAAAGTATCAGAGATTCACGCAATCGGCTTCTAGTAAGAAACTGACAAATTTTCAAAGACGTTATATCGAGTATGACGTGCGAAGGCACTTTGTTTCGAAATAGCGTGACGACTGCGTAAACATTGCTTTAACTTGTCCTTCGAAATTTCCACACTCTACCTAGACGTTGCCTTACATTGTCGTCTAAGACAATCCCCTCTAATTTTTCTCCCAGCTCACCGTCTCCTAGCCATACCGTACTCAATCATTTTATCTCAAAGGTCAAAGCTTGAAGCTCACAGCTCGAAGCTTTAGAACTCCATCGGTTTTTTTCATTACTGCTACTGAAGCTGTGATTTTGCAGTAAAACTAAACATTTATGGTGTTGTCCTGTATGTATATTTAATTTGCACTGCTGAAAAAATTAAGGCTGCACGAAATAGAAATTCCTCAGTTAGGAAAGCATCTTATCACAAAGATTCATTAATGCATGAAACTGATACCTCTCAGTTTTGCACGAACAAAAAGAAAGTGTTGTTCTTAGCGCTCGTTTGCAACAAGCAAAACGGCAGATATCCTAAGTGCCGAACTCAGCCGAAATAATAGTCTTAACTGGCAGCAGTTCATGCGTATTTAAATTAAGATCATTAGACTCACACCCTTTAATGGACTAAGTATTATTGCTGCCTGTTTGCGTATGTTGTTGCAATTATTTCTTACAGTTTGTACTTGTGATAAAGATAATGATCGAAATGCAGTGGAAAGTTTTGTGAGCGCACTACCCCTTTCAACTTTTACCCGCGCTTGCCTCCGCAGATGAAGGCTACGGTCACCATCACCATACATGCGGCGCACATCTGGTTCACCGCGACCGAACACTTCTGCAAGTCCACGGGATTCTGACGGACTGGCCAGAAGGCTTATGTTAACGACACACAGTAGTGTCGTCAATTCACACAAGCTCATACATTGCACGAGGAACATTTTGTCTGTTTTTAATCTTTGCACATTTTCATGTTCTTTTGAAAATACAGCAGAATGGTTGTTTGTGTCATCTAGTATAACATGATCATAAAATTTGGAGCAAGTTTACCTCGCCTAGGTCTGTAGTAGTTACCTTTTTTGTAATTCTGCATTATTTCATTTTAAAAGTGCGTCTTTTTTGTTCCGTATTAACCCAAATTCACCGCTCAGACGTGGTCATCGCATTGAAAAGTTGTACTAGGAGCTGCTATGCATGTTTATATGTCAGCAGTAAAGCGCAACAACATAGCGGGGCAATGATGTAACGCATGTTAACACACATTACACAGAACTCCAAACTTAAAACTCTTTTATATATATCTTCTGTGAAATGCGAAGTTAACGTAGTACAGTCGTAAGCACGTCTGTCTAGAGCGCTCGAAGGACCATCTTTTGGCTGCATGAGCGACGCCTAAAGGAAACGGCTTTTTTTTCGATTGCCTGATCTGAGCACGTGTGAGGACGCTGATGACACTTCCTTCACATTTTCCGCAACACTGGACCGCAGCTGGGATCGAAAACGATCGCCGGTGAAGGCGCTTAAGGCCGAGAAACCAAAGCCCAAATAACTATTATCGGCGCGCGCGGCAGCAAACGTTTTCCTGCAGCGTATATAAGGGATAGTAAATGGTCGCATCACAGATCCTACGTCCTGAAGTAGTCTTAAAGAAGACAGAAGCTTGAATCTCCTTTTCTTTACCCAAGCCACGAGCCTTTCTAATGAATTCAATACGACTAGAGAATTGAGACTTTCTGCCAAACTAATTCATCACTGCGGCCCGCCGCGGTGGCTCAGTGGTACGGCGCTCGGCTCCTGACCCGAAAGACGCGGGTTCGATCCCGATCGCTGCGGCCGAATGTCGATGAAGGCGAAATTCTAGAGGCCCGTGTGCTGTGCGATGTCAGTGCACGCTAAAGAATCCCAGGTGGTTGAAAATTTCGGAGCCCTTCACTACGGCGGCCCTCATAGCCTAAGCTGCTTCGGGACGTTAAACACCAATAAACCAAACCTAAACCAATTGAGCACTGCCAAGAGCGGCGGCCATTGTGTTCTTGGAATATTATGGAGCACGGCTGCTGCTATCGCCGCCGCCGCTACCGCTGGGTTCAATCCTTCGCGGGTGCAGCTAAGGCAAATAAAGACGTCAGTACCTTGGTCTGTTTACGCCGTTGTCACATCTAATTGACTATATCAAGTGCAATCTTGCTGCTGTTAGTGTTTGCATGATATGTATACATTGCAATGTTGTGCCACATGTACAAGCGGTTCCCGTTCTACAGAACTCCGTCGTAATCGGCACTGTAACCGCAAAATGAGGTTGCCCACCTACCATCTCAGTCACGTGGGCTTGAACTGTTAGTGTGTCAGCAGGAACACATCAGGAGCAGGACAACGAACGGCTTTTTCTGTGAATGTAGACTTGAGCACTTGGGCGCTTCTCATATCCCTGCCCTTTGCGTCACGGCTAAATCAGACCGACAAGGAACTGGCCGAGTCGACGATTGTTCGTTTGGTCTACTATTCGACCCGTGTCAATGCAAGGAGCAGAACCTTGGCCACAGTAAAGTTCAGGTTCTTTATCTTCCTTGCAGCAGAGGTGCCCCGCCAGAGACGGTTTGTTCACTTGAAGACTGAAGCTTGATCTTCGCACCAGGGGTGCCCCGTCAGAGGCGGTCTCACGATCAGTTGAGATACAGGGGTAAGGCGAATACTTGAAGGTTTATATACAGCTATTTACAGTGCATATACAAGTTTAGGCACTCAAGACGGCAAAAAGATACACAACAACAAAAAAAAAGAGAGAGTAAAGACGCGCGTCGCAACAACCGCGTCCGCCGGGACGGTCGCTGGCTGAAAACTCTGCCTCTCCCGTAACCGAGAGTAGAGTAAGCATGAAATGTTTACGGGCCTAATGTCATCTCGGTGGACACCCGAACCGCACCGTACAGGAAGGCAGGAACGCCACCACCCGTTCAGCGCGATGCCTTGCCATTTGAACGCAAGGTTTTTTGAGGAAAGGAAATGGCGGAGTAATTCTCTGCCATCTCGGTGGACACCCGAACCGCACCGTAAAGGAAGGGAGGAACGCCACCATCCGTTCGGCGCGATGCCTTGCCCTTTGAACGCAGCGCTTCTCCCCCGGGCCCCTGTCCGCCTGCGCGGCTTTGCTTCGATGCGCGAAGCCCCTAAGAGATCACGTACGACAACCAAGTGTATCGTGGCATTTATGTGCTTTTTGCACGCGTTATTAGAAATCGGACATTATAATTCCGTGCATTATCAAACGCACAGCGACTGATATCTTGATAAACATTGAGAAGGCACTGGCAGTAGTTATTTTTTGTGACTCCTTTGGAGACCAACCGGCGCTTGCATGCCGGTCGCGTAGGAGGGCTTACAGAGTCTCGTTAATTCTCGTTAAGTCTCGCACGGTGCCCGGATGTTCTCGTTTCAGAGCCCGGATGACTGGAATTCAGTGCCCGGATGACTGGAATTCAGTGCCCGGATGAGTGGATTTCAATTCCCGGATGAGTGGATTTCAATGCCCGGATGAGTGGATTTCAATGCCCGGATGAGTGGATTTCAATGCCCGGATGAGTGGATTTCAATGCCCGGATGAGTGGATCTCGGTCTCGGCGTGACGTCACCACACTGCCGACAACGGGGGCTAAAAGCATTTCATGCTTAAAAAATGGAACTGGCTAATACTAGAGGAGGCCCCTACTCGGCGTAGCCGAAGGTGCATAGCATCTCACCTTAGCCCAGAACCCTGTTTCTGGCGCCGGAGCCCGGTTTTAAAGACCTCAAGGCCCGGCCCACATTTGGTAGCACCCAATCATTTACACTCTTCATATGAATGGCTAATCGAGAGCATGGCCAGCCCTCCAACTACCGTAGGGTAAATCACCCTCTCCGCCACAAAATAAAAACAAAAACAAACAAAAATACACATTCGTGCCAGCACGTGCGCGAATCGGTACCGCGGGGCAGGGGGACACCCGTACTTCCCGGCGCGTTCGCGAGCGGCCGCGTTCGAAAAAAAGGAGACGCTTCGCTTTGAGCACCCCCAGCCGCGTTCTGATGACCCCGTGTACACTACCGATCCCTTACACGCCCTTCCCAAAATTCTACAAAGGGCTCAAATGCCACTTTTAGAATTACAACAAAGAAGGGATCGGTACGGGTCACAAAACCACCCTGTGGGTGACATGCCGCAGCTACACAAGCACTGGCATCCACAAAACCAAAAGCAAAAAATGCACACGGGCACCAACACAACATTACGCAAGATGCTTAGGGGCACCAAGAAAACATAAGCAAAATGCACATTCCAATACACACAGTGGCATGCCTGCCGTGCTCCGTAACACGGCGTCCAAGTTGGTGGGTTGCACCCTATTCACCACCTCCAAGTACACACTCGTTCTCGCGAACGGGCACACATGCACACATACACTCGCAACCGGAGCGTACATTGGCACTCATATTGGGTCCGTAAGCGGCCACGTGAGCCTCCTTAGTCCCACCGCGCGTCCCTGTGTGCGCTCGAGCCAACACGTGTCTCGATCGACACGATTAACGCCTAATGGCCGCTATGCTCATTAGACTGGTGTCACAGCGGGGCAAGAATTCAAAAATTGCTGCCCTCCAGGATCGAAAACGTCCTGATCCTCGATAATTTCAAATTCCTCAGCACGCGACACACTTGAGAGCAAGCTTTCTCCGTCGCGCCGGTTCGAACCGCGTACTGCGTGAGGAACATAGCGCCTGTCCAGTCTAATCATATCAGGGCGACCACTCTTGCCACACGGGATTTGGCGTACTGCAGCACGGAACGTACTGCTCCACGCGCTGACTTTCAACGTGAAGGCCACGCACCTGCCTCCAGCTACTCTGCCTCGCTTGGAGCCATTTGTCCCGTTCCTGCACGGGCAAACGTTGACGTTGCCGTTCCCTGCTTGATAGGCATTTGTCGGCTTCGTGGCATCGTCTAATTCAGAGGCTCTATGAGCACCCTCGCAGTCACTTGACCCGAGATTGCCTTGCGGCAAGTCGCCACTCATTTCCGGGTCCTCAAATAACCTGGCCGGACACACATCGGGTGCGTTCGAAAGCTGCGCGGCACTCTGCCCGGTCGGCCCGGCAGGCCCACCTCCGCACTCTGCCTCGGATGGAGCGTCCCTGCCATCACTAACGCTACGGGACACTTCACGCCCTATGACCGACACAGTGTGCGGTTGCGGCAACGCTAGGTTTCCTGGTGTCACTAGTTCACGATCTGACGCCTGTCGTCGCTGGTCGTTTCACGCTGAACCAGCTGCTCTTTTTCGCGCTTGCGTGGGACCGAGTTTTTGGAATCGTCAGTGACCTCCAACAATCCTGAGCTCGCGTCCGCGTCCCAGGTGTCATTTGGTGTAGAGCTAACCTGTGCAGCTGGAAAGTCGGAGTGCGCGTTCGCCGCCTTTAATACCGCGACGCTGCGTTCCGTCACGATACTTCCTTCAACTGCGATTCCAGCTTCGCAGAAATCTGGCTCACTTTTTACTTCTGCCTGGCTGTTTTCTTGACCTGTGCTTGACAGGCATATGTCTTTGCCTTCCAGCACTGGCGGCCTCTCCGCTCGGGACTCGGAGCAGTTCTCCCTGGCTAGTTGACTAGCTCTCCTAGACTCTTTGAGCTTAGCCAGCTCGAGCTCTAGCTGCTGGCGCCTTGCTTCTAACACCTGCAAATCCGGAGGTTTTTCCTCGCATAGCGGCGCCTTTCCTCCATTCACTTTTGCAAGCTCTGTCTGAAAATAAGCCAAGCGCGCCTTCGCCAATTACACTCGATACCTCACATGGAGTGAGGGCCGGCATGGATAACCCTCCATACCGCCGTCTGTACTCCTCAACTGTCCTACCGGCTCGAACACATGCACAGGGACGTTAACAATGCGACGAAGAAAACTCACAGTTTCGACGCGTCGATCCGCATTGCCAGCTCCTTGGCGTCGGAGTCCACCGCCACTTTCACCAGACGCTGCGATGAGCTGTCGCACGCCGCTGGTCCTGTGCCCGCTGTCGTGACTTGCTGTGACCCGCCGGTGACCGTCAAGTTCTCGACGCGCTGCTTTCCTTCACCGGACGCAGTCTCGCCTCGCTGGACTACTCCCGTGGTCCTTGCCGCTGTCTCTTCCTGCAGGTCCGTTCTCGAACGCTGACCTGTTGCCTTGTCGTCGCCTTTTCCCCTGCCTTCATTCTTCTTCCTGCGCCGTCTTCCGATGGCCGCAGGATCCTCGTCGACTGCGCCAGTAAATTTCACAGGTTCTCTATCTTCCTTGCACCAGAGGTGTCCCGCCAGAGACGGTTTGTTCACTTGAATACTGAAGCTTGATCTTCGCACCAGGGGTGCCCCGTCAGAGGCGGTCTCACGATCAGTTGAGCCGCAGGGGTAAGGCGAACACTTGAAGGTTTATATACCGATATTTACAGCATACACAAGTTAACGCACTCGAGACATATTAAGCAGCAAACGGACAAACAACAAAAAGGCGGAACTGGCTAACACTAGCGGAGGCCCCTACTCGGCGTAGCCGAAGATGCATAGCACCTGGCCTTAGCGCAGAACCCTGTTTCTGGCGCCGGAGCCCGGTTTTAAAGGCCTCAAGGCCCGGCCCACATTTGGTAGCACCCAATCATTTACACTCTTCATATCAATGGCTAATCGAGGGCATGGCCAGCCCTCCAACTACCATAGGGTAAATCACCCTCTCCGCCACAAAATAAAAACAAAAACAATCAAAAATACACATTCGTGCCAGCACGTGCGCGAATCGGTACCGCGGGGCGGGGGGACACCCGTACTTCCCGGCGCGTTCGCGAGCGGCCGCGTTCCAAAAAAAGGAGACGCTTCGCTTTGAGCACCCCCAGCCGCGTTCTGACGACCCCGCGTACACTACCGATCCCTTACAGCCACTCACAAACTTCGCGCTGACAGGCTGCCGGAAAACTGCTCGTTGACTTATATCGAGGACAGGTACGAAGGCAAAGCCGCAGTTGTCGCCATCGCTGCGGTAGCCCGCCCACTATTCTACAGCGCAGGCAATCCGGCCATGTTCTATGGCGGGTTCGTCTTCTCCGTCACCTTTTATTGTTCAACGCTTTCGACCAAGAGGGTTCCCAATGGCACACCGGCGGGTGGCTTGTCATTTCGCTGCTCAGCGCGCGCTCTCGGGCTGTCTTCAAGGCAATAACAGGTGATTTAAAAACAGTTAAGGCTGCGGCGAGGGATTTCGTACAACAACTCAAGTCAACTTTTTTTTCCCCAGAAATACCAACGGTGCACGCCGCCTACTCCACTTTCCTTGACGCAGACAGTGAAGGTTGGCGTTCCAATGCTGATAATCACTGAGGGTAAAGTATTAAGGCGCAAGCCATTAATGGCTCATGCTCGCGTTGTCCGTCCGTGCGCTGGAATAGTGCCAACTGTGACCTCTCCTCCGCGCAGCGCCGCAAACTTCCTCCCCTTCTTAACAACCGGCGCGCCGGTGGGAGGCGTAGCTGTGCATAGCAACCGTGACGTCACACAGCAGCGGTAGAACGAGCGCGCGCGCGTCGGCGGTGGCAACTGCACCACCGCCTCTCCTTGCCCAGACGTCTCGCTGCAGTCGAGTGAGTGAGACGCATGGCTCCGAAGCGTACACCCATGGCGTACACCCTAAAAGACGCCAAGAACCCTCTCCCGGTTCACTGCATCGAAACTGTGTGCCATTTTTCGGCTTTTGGAAAGGCCTACATCTGCCGAGAAGAATCTAGGCTAAACCTAGGAAATAAGTGCTCGTTTTTCGACTGATGTGAGTATTTCTTTCACGTGAAGACATTTGAAATATGAAGACGTCACTATGAGCTTGTTGCATAGAAATTACCATCGAGTGCACTCTGTTCACATGGTAATTTTATTCCAGCGCATGACCTCTTGTGAATTAGGAACCGGCGAGAAATCTGGAAGGCTTGAGTTGTTTCCTCCATTTTCTTCTTTCCGTGTTCTCTGATCCGGTGTATGTGCTTTAAGACTCACAGGTGCTTACACATGTTTTACGAGAGCTTTGCGGTTAGGTATGGTGTCGCGACGGAGAAAATTTTTCAGTAATCACTATGAGAACTGAACTAAAAAATTTGCAATAATTTCCACTTTAGCAAGGAAACCGATACGGCTGCGCAGCGCCTGTCCTTATGTTGGCCCGGCAACTGCGACACTTCTCGCGAAGCTCGTTTTGTAATCTACTCACGCGGTTATAACGGCCGAGGCAGAAAAATCGAAGTATTCTTGCAAAAAATTCTACTGTGTATACGGAAAGGTGCATTGTCACGCGGCGATTTCAAGCAAGCTATCGAGAATGGAATTTGTCTGGAATGCAGACGTTCCACTTGATACCATCTGTGCTTTTATGAGATGCTGTTTTCAGAGTATCGCACTTTGTACAACAAACTGCTTGCAATACTACGCGAATTATGTGTACTTTTCTCTGTGTTAGGTTTGGCGGGAGGCTGCCCATCTTCTAATTACGTGCATTGTTCGCATGCTTTGACAATCGGCAGTCATTTGATTATATATCTCTGGATCATGGTGAAGCGTTCAGTTATCATTATGTTGTCTTCTTCGCGAAACTATTTTGGCCCCTCAATGTTTCGTTTACCTCGTAAGATAAGACGATACAAAGTTTTACTGCCACTCAGTAACTTTATGATTCGAGTGGAAAAACTTTCTCTTCTTGAGCAAACATTTATATTGCCGCCAATGTTTGTAGCGTTTGTTCATTCTTCAAAGCGGCCGGCACGCCACTTTAGAGCTTTGTTTGTGATGCAAGACGCACCAATGTTTATCTTGATTGAACAGTCAATTCTACGTTGTTCCAGTGTGTTCTAGTAACTTTCCAAGCTTTATCTCAAAAATTCGCTATCAGCTTTAAAAAGAGCATGGCCGAGAGCGGTCGGCATTCGGTTCGACGACCGCCGAGCACGCTTGTTGCTACGCCGCCGCCGAGTGGTTCAGTTCTTCGCGGGCGCAAGTGGGCCCAAATAAAGAGTTTCTGTTAGGAGCCATTCTCGCTGTTTTATTGTTCCCCGGACTGTAGTCACCAGTGCGTGTCATCTGGTGGAGGTGCTAACCTGCTATATAGGTATGCCCCTCACGATGGAACCTGGTGCACAGCCAACGCCCGTCGCTTCGCCAGCCCCGTGTGCCGCCGACATTTCGCGGAGAACCACACGAAGACGTAGAAGACTGGCTGGACATGTACAACGGGGTGGCAGCGCTGAACGCCTGGCACGACAGCGCTAAACTTCGAAACGCTGTTTTTTACATTCATGGCCCTGCCAAAATGTGGTCTGAAAACCACGAATCTTCCCTCACGACCTGGGCGACCTTCAAGAAGCTGATGCTGGGTATGTTTACTAGCGTCGTACGTAAGGAAAAAGCGGAGGTCTTGCTGCAGTCAAAAATTCGACGCCCAAACCACGACTGCGTATGTGGAAGATATAAAGCGCCTTTTTAGGCGCACCAACCCCGAAATGAAGGAAAGAAGCTCTCCTTCCTGATGCGTGGCGTGAAAGAGCAACTGTTCGCCGGTCTGATCCCGATGCTCTAAAAAGCATCGCCGAGTTTGTAGCTGAAGCTTCAACCATCGAAAGGACCCTTGACGCCAGGACCCGTCACTACAACCGACCACTTGAATTGCTGTCGGCAAGCCCCTTAGAAGATACCCCTGCAAGCTGGGACAACCTTCGTGATCTAATAAGCGAAATTGTTCGCGAACAACATCGCCGACTGCTGCCATCCCCAACACAGCCAACGCAGGAGACTCAGGTAGCATCACTCTGGGACATCATCCGTGAAGAAGTACCTCATGCACTTGGCTCCCCGCCACCAGCGACACGAACGAAAGCTACGGAAACGACCTACACTGCAGCACTACGCAGTCCACCGGCTCGATGAGACCCCCTAAGCCCTCGTCGATGCGCATCAGCTCTACAACAACGCCGGCCCCTAGAATTCCGCGCGCACACGTTCTAAGCGATGCAACAGCTTTAGGAAATGCGACGAGTGGCGGACTCCCGATAACCGCCCACTGTGTATCCGTCGTGGGGGGGAAATCTGACTGTGCATTCTGCTCGTGGCCCCCCCCGCCACCGAATACGGGCCGGTGTAGTTTCGGCTACTAGGCTTTGTTTCGGTGCAATGCCAGCAGTGGGGATGGGATGGCCGGGTCCCATCCTCTGGGGATGCAAACCCCCAATGGGAGTGGCAGCGACTCCCAGACGACTGTGAGGGCCAGTCGTGCACGTGAGGTCCGATGCCTGAGCGGAGGCAGGCCTGGGTTTATACTCAGGTTGGACCCACAAAATCCGGCCCGGAAGGCATGTCAAAACCCCAAAAGGTTTTCAAATACATGCTACCTTCCTTCCTCTGCGCGCGGGGGCGTGCAAGTCTGGCTACCGACGCGTCGGTTTCTGGTTACGGAGAAACCAGGTCCGCGCGGGGGTTCATAGTGGCCAGGCTCTGAGGACCGCCGCCTCGGGGAAGCGGCCTTACGGCCGCCCGCAGGCTTAACCGCCTGCGGGATGCCGGGGGATGAGGGCTTAGTACTGCCTCGTAAGAGTCTGGCGAAAACCGAAGATGTGTGGAGTACCGGTGGAGTAGGCCCGGGTCATCTCATCCTAAGCCACGTTCTTGGTTAGTGGCCCGGTCGCCCAGCCTTGAACACTCTCTCCTTTGTAGGAGAAGAGTAAGCTAGGAGAGGAAATAAGTGCATGGATGGTTGGAGGAAGCACAGATGGACCCCCCGGAGCGACCAGTTCTGAGGCCGCGAGGCCGTTGACGTTCTGGACCTCCACTGGCTCGGGACTATCACACATACTTCCGGTGTCCGAAAAACCACGAAAAACCTTCGACGGCTAGTAGCCGGCAGGTGGGAAAGGCCTTCTAGTGTGCGAGAGGAGCCCCAGGTAGCTACTGACCCCGTGTTAGGTTTTCCTGTCTCCGACGGTCGGAGCCCGTTGCGTATGGTGGGTGGTCGGGCATCCCGTGAGTGGGGCCGCACCATTGGGCAATCTCGATGCTCTCCCTGTCCTGGCCAGGCGGGCCAGTAATGGAGTCGAGATAATTGAAGGATCAGAGCAAAAAACTCGCTGTCCCCATTCCCTTCCCACGTCCCATTTCCCTTTCCGCTACTTCCCAGGGGAGGTCAGGGGAGCCTCCCCGTTCCCGCTCTCTCGGCTGTGGGTCGCTAATGTAGCATTTTCCCTATTATTTTATTTTTCCACCCACGGGTGGTCAAATTACAACTTGCCTACGGGCCTCCTCTTTTATTTTTCAATTGGGTTAAGCCTGTTGTGTGTAAACGGTGCAGGCAGGGGCCTATTAATTTTATTTCCTGTTCGGTTGCCCCAACCTATTCAATTTGTATCCGTCGTGGCCACGCCGGGCACATACTTCTCCACTGCCCGTACAGATGCATCGGCCTGCGAGGTTTCGCCATCGACGCGCCACTACCGCTCCCAGGCTAGCGACCTCGGGAAATCGATGACTACCTGCGCAGAGGCGAGTACTTGCCGTCAAGCCGTCTTTCCCACTCCCCGTCACCATCCGCCCACATTTCGCATCACCAGGCCGCATCTACGCCGCAGGTGTCCGAGGATGGTCCCCTAGCCCCCGTAACGGAAACCAAACAAAGCAACCTGTGGACGTCAGGTTGCTTGCCGAGGAAACGACGAAGATCCTCCAGGGAACACGCCGTACGAAGATGCCTCATCCACTACGCTGACGCCGCTTACAACGACGACCCCGACCACGACGCGAACCACCTTCAAAACGACGCAGCCATCAAGAAAGGTTTCGACCACATGCCCCACCCATGATTTACATACCCGACAAAGCCGTGATCCGACGCCGAGGACGATGTGTAACTCCAGAGCCAGGACATCCGACTAAGAAGTGGTTATCGACGGCCGTAAAGTCACCCGTCTAGTCGACACAGGAGGCGATTATACGGTGATGAATGGACCATTCGGTGCGCAGCTGAGGGAAGAAACGACCGCTTGGGACGGCCCTCAAATTCGCACCGCATAGGGCCAACCTCATTACGCCATCAGGACGATGCACAGCGAAAGCAACTCTCAAGGGACATACTTATCCCGTGACCTTCGTAGTGCTATGGCAATGTTCCCGCAGTGTCCTGGAGGAACAAGTGAGTGTCCCACCCCGCTCAAGCGTCATCGTCACCGTAGGCGCCACGGAAGCGAATAACACTGAAGCCATTTTTGACGGGAACATGCAGTTGCTTCTCGACTGAGGAATCGGCATCGCAAGAGCCATCGAACATTTCCGCAAAAGACAAGCCGAAGTACTGCTGACTAACTTCAGCGAAGAATAACGGCACGTTAACAGAGGAACGGCGATTGCATTCTTCGACGAAACATCAGACGTACGAGATATCTTCGCCCCCTCCGACCCATCCGTAGATGATTCACCTTACCAAGAGAAGTCGCCAACTTTCCAAATAAACCCAGCCTAGCCCCGGTGCAGACAAGACCAGATCCGGAATCTCCTTCGAAGTTTCAGCGAGTGCTTCTGGTCATCACCGAAGGTCTGACAAACGCCGATTGCCAAGCATCGCATTATAACCGACCAGCACATCCGACCTCCCCGCCAAAACCCCTACGGTGTGTCGCCACGAGAACGACAAGCCATCCGAAACCAAATGAAAGAAGTGCTGCGAGGCGACGTTATTCAGCCTTCAAAGAGCCGCTGGGCGCCACCGATTGTTCTAGTGAGAAAGAAAGACGGTGCACATTGATTCTGCGTTGTTTGCCGGGACTTCAACAACTTCAAAAAGAAGGACGTCTACCTCCTCCCCCGCAATGACGACACCCTGTACCTGCTCTGGAACGCGAAATATTTCTCATCGATGGACCTGAAGAGCCGCTACTGGCAAACTGAGGTCGATGAAGGAGATTGCGAGAAGACCGCATTCATCACTCCCGGTGGCCTCTTCGTGTTCAAGGTGATACCATTTGGTCTCTGCTCCATACCAGCGATATTTCAGCGAGTAATGGATACAGTGCTGGCAGGCCTGAAGTGGCAGATTTTCCTGGTACATGTAGATGACGTCGCTGTCTACGCCTCAAACTTTGAGGATCATCTAAAATGGCTTCCAAGGCATTCCTTATTGTTATTACACAAACTTTTATTTGGCAAGCAAATTTCCTGGGCCCCTTCTGCCGCTGCTGTGATGTTGGCCCGGTCGATCAGCTTGCTCTGCTGTGCCCTGGTCCTGTAGTCACGCAAGAGGAACACATAATCTCTGTGCAAGAACATCGCCTTTGTATGCTTCATAACTTCTGATGATGACAATGACAAAACTTCATTTCATCAACGATGAAATCAAATCATATCTTTGAGTGGTCTCAGGTAATCGTCTTCTTCTCCTTGACCCTGAGGTTCCGGGCAATAGCGACTTTCAAATCCCGATGGGCCCTCTTATGGTTTTGAGGGTTTGAGCCGATGATGCTATCCACCCAATAATACTACTTGGCAAGTGAAGACCGTAGGAGCTGTGTTCCCAGGGCATTCGTATAATATAACAGCTATATCGTTCATTGAATCTGGTTTAATTAGAATATGACCCGGAATAAACGATGAACCATTTGCATGAATTGGGTTGAGTATCTGTCTGGAGTTGCCTCCTTGTTAACTCTTAAGCTTTCAAAGAGATTTGTCGGGGGGGGGGGGGGGGGAGCGTGGATAGCACATTCTATCATTTCGTTAGTGGTACATAAAAACGTTCTCCTTTTTAATATCAGGTTTGGGCAACCCACAGATCGGGCTAATCATGGGCTGCCTCATTCCGAGGATGGCAAGAATTCGCAAGGACCCATACAATTTCAGTTTGGCGGTGTACATTACGTATATTTATAATCTTGCTGCACGCTGTACAATTCAGCCTGCTATCCGCAAAATTCCTAATACCAGTTTTTGTTCGCTAAAAATATATGTAGCCCCGGTGGATCTGATCGCGAGAGATATAGCCGCTACCTCCGTATCCTGAGGCCTAACGTTAACACTGGCAGCACATAGACGGCTGCACATAGACGGCTGCATATAGACGGCTGCATTTCGCGCAAAAAGCATTTGAGTTCTTTCTCTTACACCCTGCAAAATCATGTAATCCACGAGGTTATACAATATAAATATTTAGGGGTAACGTTAACTTATGACTTAACATGGACTTCACACATTGCAGACATTTGCTCCTCGTCCTTTTCTAAGCTTTGTTACTTAAGGCGGAAGCTTAAAGATGCCCCAAGTAAAGTTAAACTCCTTACTTACTCAACATTCATTAGGTCCAAATTAGACTACGCTTCGGTATTATGGGATCTATTCATAAAGAAAGACATATACAAGTTAGAGATGGTGCAAAGGAAAGCGGTTAGGTTTATTTATAACAAATACAGGAGGTTAGACTCACCTACAACACTAATGAAAACCAACCATATTCCATTACTTGAAGTACGCAGAAAAATTTCCCGTCTGTTGTTTATGCATAACCTTTTAACACATAAACTAAACATACCCCGCCCTGTAATTCTCAACCAATTGTCGCGCCGAACACACCATTCACGAATTCATTTGCTGGAACCCATTTTTGCAAAGACTGACTCATTCAAGCACAGTTTTTTTCCACGGACTGTTTCCGACTGGAACTCTCTTCCCGAGGCCATTTTCCAGTCCTGAAACTTTAGTAGAGCTCTTGATAAGCATTTTCTCGAGTGAATGAGCGTTATATTTCGTTATTCTGCTCATTGTTTGTAACCCCATGTATTTTCTTAGTGTTAGTCATTTTCAATGCCTTGTATAGCCCCTCCTGCATGGGCCAGTCTATTGGCCTGCAGTATTATGAAATAAATAAATAAATAAACTTCCTATTGCTAAGGCCTCTCTATCCACGTTCTCTGCAGCATTGAGATGAGTGCCCCTTCTTACCCTGCATAGTGTGACAAGAGCCTCGGATCTATTTACTTTTCCCTCTTTTTGTTTCCCTGATTGTGTGTTTTCGGATATGCGTTTGACTACGTTAAGTTTGTATATCTTGTGTGGGATTCTATAATTCTACTTTCCCTGTTTACTGATGTGTCACCTTTCAAACGTGGCAAGGATTGTTTTGTAAGTAACTAAAGTGGTTTTTGAGGAAAGGAAATGGCGTAGTATCTGTCTCACATATCTCGGTGGACACCTGAACCACACCTTAAGGGAAGGGAGGAAGGTGGCAGTGAACAAAACAAGAGAGAAAGTTCTACCTTTTTTGTTTTTCACAAGTGCTCTTTGTGTGAGAACAAATGCGCTTCTTTAAGCTCTATCATAGTGCTGCGAACGCCTAAGCGCTTTAATTTTTCCGTTGACATGCATACATGGAGGTTTAAAGCTTATTTGTATGCTTGCTTGATAATGCTGTCTACCTGGAATGGCTCTGGTATTGAAATTTAGAGACGGTTTGCAATATACAACGCGACTCACTCTGGCTCAATATATAGCGCGACTCACTGATCTCTTCTATAGCAGTTTCTGTAAATAGTGCAGACTGGGGAACTTAGGGTTAATCGATGCCTTCCTGTGCTGCATGGCATGCTACCGTGCGTCTAGCAAAATATAGATCCTTTCTTGGCGCATCTTTATTTGACCCAAAGGACCAAACCGGAATCGCACATGGTTCCTCTAATCGGCGCCATGATTAAAACTTAGAAGATGGGCAACACTCTAGGTCTCCTGCGATTGGGTCGAGAGCTGCAGAATCTGCGATGGCTCGTCTTGATTACATGTGTATAGGATGTGTGGTGTGACTGCCTTTTGGTGGCCACATAGAGAACAGACGTACTGAACTGCTCTGGGAACCATACGTAGTACAAGCAGGAATTAAAGTGAGTCTGTTTGGAGCTGCCGCTGACTGATTTGTGCTTCACTTCGAGTTCTGTGTGGTTCTGGGAAGAATTTTTTTTTCTTGAATTAGGTTGAAATTTCTTTGTTCTCAGCTCGGACAGAGTGACCCAAGTCTGAGTCACGGAACGGGCCAAAGAGGTCTGGGCTCCTCTTCTGGGCGTCCGGCCCAGAAGAGGAGCCCACCGCGGGGAAGGGAACGTCACGCCAACCCGTGTCTAAGACCTCTTTTTAGGAACTTACCTCCTCCTCCTCCTCTAGGTCTCACTTCCCAGAAGACCACGCTAGGCCTGGCAGCATACAGCTGACTGTTTCCAAAGCGAAAAGTACAACCACAGTTCTGTCCACACTATCTGCACATTTTGGCTTACTCCTTCTAAGCAACCAATGCTAGTGAAATTTTTTTTAAGCGAAAACTTCACTTCGCTAGCTCCAAGCCATTCGCAGTGTCGCTTGCGCTCTGCTCTTGCCTGCAGTTTTGTTCGATTCAGTATATGCGTGTCACTGCTTCACCGAGGGCAGTTTGGCCGACCACAAGTGACTAATAAATCGTTCTTGGTCCAGTTCCAGGCGTGCTGCTGTGTTCTGAGTCCGCTCTTTACCAAGAAACCTTGAGAGAGGTCTAGTTGAGTTATTCTTCTACAGCTTTGTAGATTGCAGGAAACTGACGCCTTTTTTTTCTAGAAGGAAACGTGTACACGCATATAGCGGAGGCTCAACCTTAGAACCTCTTTATCTTTCTGGTGTAGCAGTGGACCAGTCGGGTACAGTGCATCCGGAGCTCACCATGTTCGCGCTATATTAAGCATCTGCGCCTTCAAAAGGTATACAACAACAAGTCCTACCACGACGACTACTCATTTCAACTGAAAGTAGTTTATCCCGGGCTCTCAGAAGAGAATCTATCGACCAATATGTGCTCCTGCAGGGTACACGCGCTACTTTACGAGCGTACTCGAAGGTTCACTGGTATATCGCTATCGACAGAAGCCCTTCTTAGTCAGGTGAGGTTAAAGGTGCACTGAAGAGGAATCTGAACTTGTCTTTTTGCTGCGTGAACTCGATCTACACGTTCCGAGCTTTCTTAGAAACTGCGATTTACTGCCCTGTGTGGCCGATTTCCCCAATTAAATCGAATTAACGTCCGGCTCCCGCCTTTTTTTTTTAATTCTGCCTCGTACGATGGGCGGAGTCGACCAACGCGTGGAGCGCCTTTCACCCAGTCCCGTGGCGGCTTGCCGCTCTGCCATCGGCGGAGTAATACGTAGTAGTCCGTAGTAGCAAATAGCCCGCGCGTATTTTTATTTCTGCGGGCTTATTTTGCGGCTATATTATCTGCGAATGAAACTATTTGTTCATGAAAACCTAAAAAAACAAAATAAAGCGAAAGCAAAGCCTCCACGGGACTGGCTGAAAGGCGCTCCACGCGTTTGTCTACTCCGCCCACCGTACGAGGCACAATTAAAAAAAGAAGGTGGGAGCCGGACGTTAATTCATTTTAATTGGGAAATTCGGCCGCACAGGGCAATAAGTCACTGTTTCTAAGAATGCTAGGAACGTGTGGATCGAGTTCCCGCGGCAAAAAGACATGTTCAGAATCCTCTTCTGTGCACCTTTAAGAAGCGTCGCGATAAAATTGCTGCATCAGCACAAACATTTGGGTGGTTGCGGTAAAATGATGTGGAAGGCAATGCCACTAAATAACACTGCTTTGGAAAGCGTACGTTGAAGGAACCCCGGATTATTCACTGTCAGTTTATTTATTTGTGATACCCTCAGGGTACAAAGTACATTTCAGAGGGGAAGGGCATTTGATAACAAGAAAAATAAACAAAGCACAATTCATACAAAACTATAGAACAACTGAGGCAAGATAAAATGAAGTGAGCAAAATTAGCTCGGAATAGATTAATAAAGTAGTTTAAGAACAATACTAGCAGGTTGAGAACACAACACTATAATAAAATACAAAAGCGATCATTATGTAATGAGAGTGGTAAGTATTCTTCTAAATTGAGTTGAATCAGTGATGCTAGTTAATAATGCTGGTAGGGAATTCCATTCTTTATAGGTTAGCGGAAAATATGATTGCGCACATGTCACTGTGTTACAATGAGGCACTGTGACCTTGTGTTGATGATCACGACGGTGAGAAATGAACGGTGCCGGTTGAATCCATCGAGAGCGAAGTTGAAAATTGGAGTAGGAAATCTTATGGAATAGACAGATGCGGAAGTGCTTACGGCGGGTAGCTAGGGGCAGGAGGTTTAAAGACCTTTTCATTTGGGTGACGCTAGATGTACGATGGTAATTGCCTAAAATGAATCTAGTTGCACGATTCTGGACAGTTTCCAGAACCTGTGTCAGTGAGACCTGTCCAGGGTCCCATATGGATGAAGCGTATTCCATTTACGGTCGTACGTAGGTCGTGTATAATAATGATTTTAATGAAGATGGAGCAACTGTAAAATTCCTTCGAAGATAACCTAGCGTTTTGTTTGCTTTAGATGCTGTATGTTCTATATGAAGTTTCCAGGACAGGGTGTTAGTTATATGTATGCCAAGATACCGGTACGATCTTACACTTTCAAGGGGATGAGTGTGAAGAAAATAAGGAGGACAAGTAAACGTGAAACTCTTATAGATTTGGATTTTTCAATATTTAGTTCCATTTTCCAATTATGACACCAGTCTAGTATGTTATTAAGATCGACCTGGAGAGAGCGAATATCGGAATCGTTCTGCCAAGAACGAGGCATATAAACGACTCTGTTTCTCAAGCGTGCGGCTGATTTATGTTCATCATCTTCGTCAGTCGGACTACGCCTACTGCAGGGCAACCACCTCTCCTACGTCTCTCCAATTACCCTGTTTTTTGGCAGGTGTGGCCGCCGTATTCCGGCAAAGTGCTTAATGTTATCCGCCCACATAACTTTCTGCCCCCTCTGCTACGTGTGCCTTCTCTTGGAACCCACTCTGTTGTATTTAAGAAGCTGCAGTTATCTTGCCTTCTCATTCCGTGCCCTACCCGAGTGGCTGAGTACCTGGAGCCTAAATGCTTCAGAAAAAAAAAACCGTTCGTTATCTGTATAATTTTTATACTAAAAATGCCACTTCTGGCAACGATGTGGCGTAGTCTAAAAGCTTTCCAGTGCTCGCTAGCCGCTGTCCGAAATACCTTATAACGCTTCTCTGGGCACAACAGTACCGCGAGACCGCTACACAAAAGCGATTTGCTAACGCTTCACAGAAATCAGTAAAAAGGTCATAACCTCTAAGCTGCAGTACACTTGGCTAAATAGCAACTGGTTGTTTACCTGCCATCATGGTTTATTATTATTTCCTACAAATTGTGAGAGTGGTGTCGGATATTTTTATAATTTGCCGATTTCTTCCTGATCGACACCCCCCCCCCCCCCCGCCCCCGAGCGTTTCGATTCCGAAAAGATCACATGATGTGAAATTTTCTTCCACTTTGCCGACCCCTGCTTCCACTTCGGTTCGCCGCTAGGGACTTCAGGTTTCTGTGAGCATGTATTCCTGTTTTGTCAGCAGCAACGACAGTTGTGACACAAAGGAGCGTCCCTCTCATCTATCCGTCCGGCGGTCGTTCATGTTGTCCTCTGGTAGAGGTGCACATGCGAAGAGTGAGGGATCTGAAATGTTGCGTTGAAAATTCATACAGGAGGAACACATAAGACATAAGTTCGACACTGAGTCGTGAAATTTTGAATGAAAAGTTAGCACAATTGTAATTAACGAAGGAGCTTCCCTGACGAAAAATTGTAATCACGAAGGGAATCGCCCACTAGTTTGGGGGAGAATCGCACACTGGTTTTGGGGCGTATCCATTGGCGCTTCCCTTAAGCGAGGGGATAATTGGAAAAGAAGGAGGAGGCCTTAAGCGAGTGAGACGGAACAGAAGAAATTTATCAAGTGATTCAGTTTCACCACATGACTCACAAAGGTTCGAAAGAGAGAACTATGATCGGCGCACGTCAAGATTTAAACCTGGTATTGCGCAACGCAAAACGGTCATGGACACCTGGCGTTGTCGTTAACTGCACAAGCTAGCGCTCCAAGGAAAGTTGTTTTTAGCATTTCAAAAGATTGCACATACCCACACCGGGGGATCGGCCAAGGGGGGGAGGAGGTTCTGTTGCTGTTGTTGTTGTTCCAAAGGCTAAAAATGATGATGATGATGTCTTCAGGCTTAATGGTACATACCCACGGCGGGGGATTGGAAATCCAGGCCTCTTTCTCTTCGTCTTCGCCTACGCATGCAGCGTGGATCGCATGCATCCACTCGCCTCGCTACCTCCTGATTGCCTCATTTGCGTAGCAAACGGGTGGGCCTCGAACATATTTACATCATTCCGCTTTCTTAGATATACGTGGAGCTCGCAATTTGCATTCTTCATTATGCCCTTTATAACTCAAGAATCTATCGAAATTTGGCACTACGCATATCACTTCGTGAGCGCGCACTGTTCTTCATAAAGATCATCATCAGTGCGAGAACCACTCGTGCTTCCGGGCGACATACTGGACAACCTGGGTGTCTGATCTCCCAGAACTTCGAACCGCAGTGGCCTGCTGAGCTGCCCCCCCGGCATTGGATTCATTACGCTGAAAGGTCAGCCTTCACGGTCGGAACTGTGAGCGAGGCGTTTGTGTAGGGAACAACGTCCGACCAACCCATACGTTTTGTCGGTAGGACAATCTATATGCTCCGTAACCCTACCGCTAGCGTTCAGCCATGTTCAGCTCGGATCGGAATTACACGGTAGTTTATCAGATACGAGTTGCGTGCTCGCCAGTCATTCATGTTGTAACAAATAACCTTCAGTTTCTTCAACCGGTCAGTGAAAACGTTCATCATGGGTTTCTGGGAGTAGCAAGCTCTCAAATGCGCCCGCATCGCTCTCATTTGGCCTGTAGCGGCCACTTCCCCTGGGTGTTTCTGATTTTCTGCTCATGCAAGGTTGTTTCAAGATTCTTCGCACACCCTTAGATCTCAGTTTTGCCAGACTTATACCTCCTCGATATAGCCAGAGGTCTCAAACGTACGGATCGAGCAGATGTTAGCGGACGCCTTTTCGTACCGTCTCTCACGTCGCTTTAAGCGTGACGATGATTCTTTTTACGACGGCAAAACTGCGGGCTAGTAGTTATTCGTTTTAACTAGGCACTGCAAAGAGCTACGACGATACATAGGCTGGACTAATGCAGCGCAAACTTTCCAGTAGGTTTAAGACGGAAACACCCTAGTATCTGCAGAGGCTGGTGAAGAGCGATTGGAAAAAGGTATGAAGGGGGGCACAATGCGCAAGCGATTGATACGAAAGAAACAGCAGTATCTGTTTCTCATAAGAAAAGGGAAGGCCGAAAAGGCATATACGAGAATACGCCTGGAAATAAATGGTTTACTATTAGTACGAACAGAGTAGTTAACGGGACACAGCGAAGAGGGACACACACACATAGCGCCCCTAGTGTGCCCCTCTTCGTTCCATGCTGTTACTTGCACTGATCCTACAAATATGCATTACAAACTAGCTCGTCACACCGCTTTTCTGAGCCTCAGTGTATGTGGGATAGTTCTGTTTTATTTTCTGGATCTTATTAAAGAATTCTCTTTATGACCTACTTAGTCTCAAACTTTGTGAAACTATATTAAGGTAGAGAGAACAACAGATACCAGAGGACCTAAAATAGTGAAATAGCAAGATCTTGACTTGAGGGTTTGCTTCGTGGAAGCGAAGACGAGTTTTTGGTGTGAGGTTAAATTTTTTAGTTTTGGCGTGTTCGTTTTTTCGGAGTCGCAGCCGGTTAATAAACAATTTGAATGCGTGAGCTGGTTAATGTTTATAGACACTGCACATATTTTTAAATAGCTTTTTTCTTTGTTAAGAATATGTGAAATAAAAAAAAGGTGACAGTGATCGGGCACGAATGCTTTAGCACGTTCCTTCTCATCGCGCCAAAGCAGTGCATAACTAATAATGGTCATCACCATTCTCTGCAGCGTTCTCCCCTGTGTCCGTGAGGGTTTAAACGAAACACCTTCGGTCATCCAAGCGCAGCGGAAGCTTCCAGTGAA